>NC_080841.1:45026702-45329092 GCF_030435755.1 Ochotona princeps
TTGATCTGTCAAAACCTCTTGAGCAGGACCCTCGGAGCATGCCCCACAGTGGGACTCTGGGATGGTATTCAGTGGCTGTCCTCCATCCCAGAGTATGGAAGCAGTTGGGAGGCTGTGGGTGGCTCTTCCCCTTAAATCCCCCCTTCCCCCAGATACAGGAAGGAAAAAAAAAGAGAATGTGGAAATAATGGTCTCACCCACCTTCCTGTAGCTCTTGACCCTTTGTGCCCTAATCACCTATGTAAAAATCATCAAAAATAAAAATAATTATCTAAAAAACAAACAAACAAAAAAAGATTTGTCCTTTAAGTCCTCTTCAGGGGCCTGTCCTAATGGGTAGGAAGGCTGTTTTAAAAAATCCTTACGGCAGCACTGTCCCAGTTAGTTGTGGCTGTATACTTGTTTTCTACTCCATTTAAAGGCAAATATGAACTGATAGGAGACTGTCTAAAGGCTTAATATCATTGGTCAGCTTTTAAGGCCTAGACAGCTGTGTGTGAGGCCTAGAACTGTGGTTTAACCTATAGGTCTATCACTTCACACAGAATATTGGAGAAGACGTTACAGGGGACATGTGAACCTCCTTAGGGAAGGCATCCTGTTGACTCTAATTAGCTATCTGGACTGGAAAACAGTTGGCCTGAAAAGCAAGCAAGCAGAGTAATGGCCACTGTAACTAAAAGAGCATTCATGGCCTACCTGCTGTGTCAACAGGGATCCTAAGCTCTGTCCCCTCTACAGTGAGTGTGGGAGCCAGGGGAGGTGAAGGGCTGTTCCAGCTTATGGACAACAGGTTCCGTGATTCTGATTTATAAGTCCCTCATCTTTTGGGGCAATCTTGTTTCTAGCAGCCAGGTTTTTCTTTTTGCAGAATGGGCAGGGTTGGCTGTGTCATGACAGCTGTCTGCTGCATCCTCTGACCTCTCATACTGAAAACAAAGTGCTCTGTGGATGTGGGCTGGCCTTGCTGGACTCCTTAATGGCAGACAGCCACAAAAGGTGTTGATTCATTGGGCCTGTTGCCTATCCTTAGGTTGCTCCACCTGCCCAGCTCATTTCTCTTGCTCTTGATCTCTGTTAACACAGGCCATAGAGGCCAAGGGGCACTCACTCTGTCCCATCTCATTTTTTGAAGATTCTTTTTAAAAATATCAAGTGCAGCCTGAGGTAGAAATTTATTGTTTAATGTTGCTTTTCTTTTCCTATGCCTATGAGGAGAAATGTGTCCTTCCAGATAAAATCAAATGTGATGACCACCTTACACAATCTGTCTTACAAATATTGGGGTCGTCAATAAAACTTCCCATTTCCCCCCTAATTTGGATTGAAAAGGGGGTTTTGATTATGCACTGTACCCATAGTAGAATGGATCAAGCTGCAAAATCATACTAAAATTTAAGCTCTCATTTTTTTCTCTGGCCATGATTTTTGGTCTTCAGGTTTATAATAAGTCCAGGTAATGCCACAGAAAAAGATTAGTCCAGCTTTTTTAAAAGTCTGGGAATTAAGCCAAGACCAACCATTGAGAATATATCCTGGTAGAGAGTCACATAGGGTAGAACAGATTTCCCACCTGGAAGAGAATGGAGGACACATGGGCAGCAGGGCAGGCCTCCTTGATTGCTTCCCACTCAGTAATAAACCAGTGGCTTTTCCCAGGGCTCTTGGTCTTACCTCGTGCTCACCACATTGCTCAAACTCCATCATCTCTAAGACATTTCCCACAGGCCTTCCCCGCATGTGCCATGGGGAAGAGTCAGCTCTGGTACCTGGTTCCAATGGTGGTGGTTGATTCTGTCACCTCTTCAATATCTGGGAGCTGGGGAGGGTCAAATTGTGGTTAGTTTCTTGAGAATGCTAGCCATGAATCACACAGTTGATACATACTCAGACCTGGTAATGCCTGGATATTTAGTGCTTAACTTGCTTGAACCTCTCAGTCCTTGATTGAAGAATCTGGCCTGCTTGCTGATCCTGCTGGTCTGGGCAGGCAAAAACTGCCCGTTCACCCATTTATTCTTTTTTTTTAAAAAAGATTTATTTATTTTATTACAAAGTCAGATATACAGAGAGGAGGAGAGACAGAGAGGAAGATCTTCCGTCCGATGATTCACTCCCCAAGTGAGCCGCAATAGCCGGTGCTGTGCCGATCCAAAGCCGGGAACCAGGAACCTCTTCCGGGTCTCCCACGCATGGGTGCAGGGTCCCAAAGCATTAGGCCATCCTCGACTGCTTTCCCAGGTCACAAGCAGGGAGCTGGATGGGAAGTGGAGCTGCCGGGATAAGAACCGGCGCCCATATGGGATCCCGGTGCGTTCAAGGTGAGGACTTTAGCTGCTAGGCCACGCCGCCGGTCCCACCCATTTATTCTTGACTTCCTCTTTAGCTGGCAAGGCCACGTGCACATGCATTCAGCATGCCTGCTGTATCCGAATCCCTGATACAGATGTCCTGCTCAGAGATAGATTCTCTATGAGTGCATCACCCCAACTCATACATGGGTGATGATGTCCTCCCAATATCTCAGATAACCCTTAGTGCCTGACACACCAAGTACTTGCAGAGGGTTAGGGGGTTGTAAGATAGAATTGGAGTGCTGTGGGGGAGGGCAGCCAACTTCCTGTCTCAGTCCCAACCTGGTTCTGGTCTGACACTGGGGACAAGGAAGACAGCGTAGAGTCCTCCTACTTGCACCCCTGAAATCATCCAGTCAACAAAATATTCAGGACAAGCTAGCCTGGTAAAAAACCATGGTGGTTGGGTCCGCTCTGGACCCATCTCCCATTAGCAGAAGTTGACACACACACACACACACACACACACCCTTTCCCCACACACAATATCAGACATTTCTAGCAGCACAATGTGGTTTTGGTATCACTTTATACTCCAACAAGGTATCCTCCTCAATAACTCCAACAACTCTGAGCTCTCCAAATTGACAGTCCCACCCTTCAAGAGCTCCAGGATACGCCAACTCAGTTTAGAGATTTGAATCTAAAGATCTGTTCGAGGTTCAAACCATGCAGTCAAAATAAAATAATCCATTTAACTGAGCATTTTAACCAAAACTGTGTGGCCAGATCTAATCAGAGTTAAGGTGATCCATCAAACACTGAAAGCAAGCAGATAATACTAGTTTTTAAGGCTCAGTTCTCCCAAGCAACCAAAACTCAATAGTGACAATAGATAAGCAGGAGAAAGCTGCCCTAAGATGATAGCTGCAGTACACTTGTCCCCCTCCGCACCCCCAGCCCTTGCAGATTTAGTGTTACAGAATAGGGAACTATGCTGGCACACTGGTATGGTTAACACAGAGTTGGCATGAACCAGGCTCAGAATGCCAGTCAGCTGCTGGCTGCTTTTCTCCCAGCAATATAAATACTTGCCTAATACAAGGCAAACCAGGCAGTTGCCCATAGCCTGGGTGGAGAATGCTCTTTAACTGTTTCCTGAAACACATCTGACTGTGATCAATTCTCTTAGTTTCTCTTGTTTCGAAATCTCTTTATCCCTTTATCTTGAGGGATAGATTTTGCTGGATACAGTATTCTTGATTGCCAATATTTTCCTTCAGTACTGTGAATACTTCATGCTATTCCTTCCTGGACTTTAAAGTTTGTGCTGAGAAATCTGGTGAATTTGAACTCCTTTCACAGATTTGAGATTTATATTTAACCTTGGGTAACTTGATTATAATATGTCTTGGGATACACTTGGTTGA
Organism: Ochotona princeps; assembly: GCF_030435755.1. Classification (NCBI taxonomy): domain Eukaryota; kingdom Metazoa; phylum Chordata; class Mammalia; order Lagomorpha; family Ochotonidae; genus Ochotona; species Ochotona princeps. The sequence goes on from NC_080841.1 coordinate 45,030,427, forward strand.
GTTAAACCTGACTACTGACCTTGGCATATCTCAATAGTTGCCTCTTTTTCTAGGCTTTGGAAGTTTTCTTTTATTATCCCTTTGAATATGTTTTCCATCCTTTTAGCATTATCAAACCCCAGTAATTTAGATATTTGTTCTTTTGATGATAAACCAAAGTTCCTAGAAGCTTCCTTCCTCATTTTGATTCCTTTTTCTCCTTTGACCATTTATTTCAAATAGCCTGCCTTTAAGCCGCCTAGATCTTTCTCCTGTTGGATGTATAGGTCTACTTATGACACTTCCATCACATTTCCACTTTGCTTATTCTTTTCAGTTAAATGACTTCTGTTTGATTTTTAAAAACTTTTTGTTGTTCGTGATACAGTTCCATAGGCTCAGGGCTTTCCCCTTCTGACCCCCATTCTTTTAAAAAAATTTTAGGATTTTATTTTTAAAATTTTATGGTACAATTGCATATGGTACAATTGCTACCTCTGCCAAATTCCCAATCCCCGACTGATTTTCCCATATTATTAAAATAGAGTAGTCCTTCATAAGCAGTCATATGTCATTTATTCTTTTAAATTTTTTATTTTTGTTTATTTAAAAGGAACAATTACAGAGCATTCACAGTTCCTGGAAGTTTTTTTTATTATTATTACTACATTTCATTTTATGACAAAGCTCATAGGCTCTGGGATTCCCCCAACCCCTCCCCGTACCCTCCTCCCATGGTGGATTTCTCCTCCATGTTGCATTATTACAGTTCAAATCCAATCATAATTCTTTCATTGCAAGCATGTACTTTGCATAGTTACCAGCATCTTATTGTCCAGATAAACTCAACAGTTTCTTGGGAGACCATCTCTGGTCTGAAGGCAAAGCTGGCAGAATATCATCCGAACCAATTAAAAGCCACAACATAACATTAACAACTGTTTACAACCTTATGGAGTTAATTGACATGGTATTGAGTGACCAATATATTAGCAAATGCAAGTTCTTAACCACATCCTGTGATTACTTTATTGACATTTCAATTTTAGTTTATATTCAACTGGCTGCTATACACCTTAAAATGGCTATAGGGTACTATTCGGCTGCCTTGTGTCCATTTTCATTTTTGTATTTAGTAGTTTATAGTGTTGAAGCATAATTTTTACTGAACTTGGTGGATTTTGGGATAGTCCATGTTGGCTAATAACTCTAACAAGGCATATGTCAACAGTTGAGGCGCAGGACAGTTTTAGGAGGGGTGTGCAGAGAAATCTTCAATACCTTAGTGAGGAGTAACTTCTGTTTGTGTCCTACATAGTGAGGTATACGTGAGTCCAGGCTAACCGTTTCTTGTTTGGTACTAAGCTTTCCTTGTTGTTATCAGTCTATCTAATCTAATCTTTTTTTTGGCGGGGGTGGGGGGGTTCCGAAGCGACCCTGATGGTCATTGCAAGAGAGGGTGGGGATCCATAGTTGGAACTAAGTAAGGACCAGAGAAAGCTCCTCTCCCGACTCCCAAAGGAAGTGTACTGTTCTTCTGTTTCTGCGGACTCAGGACTCCTGGCTGTTGTTCCAATGACATTGGCTCCTGCTGGGTAGGATTTGGGCTTCTTGCATCCCATGTGGAAGATCCAAATGGGAGTGGATGACCTCAGAGTTCTCTGCCTCCGTAGGCACTCCAATTCCCCATGGTCTCCTTGGCAGTTGGGATATAGTCCTTGGTGCCAGTACCGATAGTGCTTAGTGGGGATCCAGGAGTTTGCTCCTGGAAGTTTTTTAACTTACTGCTGTACAAGGCCATTTGCACATTGAAGGATTAGTTATTTCTGTTTCTCATGACAGGCATTGATCTGTGACTGGCCCAGAAATCCTGGATGGTCTGTGAGATTTTCCCTGAGCTTACGGACATTTCTGCTATTTCAGACCTGGCTGACTCCAAAGTTGAAGCTGAAGTTTGCCACAAGTCTGCTATTGGTCAGTTACTGTGATTTTTGTTCCAGAGGATCTCCTAGCCCAGATTTGTGTCAAGTCTGCAGGTGATATTGTTCTGAATGAGCACAAGTGTCCCAAAAGGGGTGATTCTCCTTATAAGGCTAGGTCTAGATGCATATTCCTGTGGCTACCAACTCCACTGTGCTGGTCATAGCGCTCACAGCACACTGAGATAAGCACAGTATGGAGATACTACCAGAGCTCATATAACACTTGTCAGCCTGCAGCCCAAGGCCTCTGCACCCAATCACAGGGAAAGCTGACTGGGATGTAAATAGATTCAGTGAGACCACAGAATTCTGCTTGACTCTGGGGCAGACCTGGCAGCTCTGTCTGCCGTCACTGGGCTGAGAATGGGGCCCACTATAGGATAAGCACCTTAGTTTCAACAGCTTGGAGCTGAGTTCCAAGTCACAGTGCTGTTGATCGCTACTGTTTTTCCAAGGTCACAGGAGTGGTGAAACAGGCAGCTCCTTGTCCTCGCAGTCTGTCAATGATTTTGATCCCACCTGCACTATCACCAGATCCTGCTGATTTTCAGGGGTTCCTAGTGGGCCTGCACGAAGCTGGTAGTAATAAATGTTAGGGTAAGTCTGGCTCACAGGATGAAAGTCTGTGCTTGATGCTAGAACATGTTAGGAGCTCTTGTCTGCTTTGGCTTGGAAAAAGAAGCCTTTGGGCGTTCACAGCAGAAGGCCCTGCTCTGAACTCCAAGACAGAATCACAAGCTCAAGTTCTTTTTTTACTTCCCCGTGGCTGGCGTATAACTCTACTGTGTGCTGGGAGTTGGGAGATGAGTAGAGATCATTCCCTGGCCGCCTGGTTAAGGAGAGTCCAAAGACCCGGCTATAGGCTTCTCTGTATCTTTTCTTATTGTTGATTGAAGCAAGGCACCGGTGGTTTTTCACCTGCCTTTCATAGCCCTTGCGAAGGTGCCTTGGTGCCTTGCCTGGTGTGTGGAGAGGCTTGCCAGGGCATTGTACTTGGCCACCAGTTTGCTCTTCCTCTTTGGGCCTGTAGTACATTATGAAGTGTGGACTATTTCACTTGAGGCATCCTGTTGGTGCTCAAAAAGTTTTGTATTTCAAACTACAGATTAGGGATAGTCATCCTGAGTGCTACCTTCTTATTGCACCATAATAAATGACCACAAATATAATGCTTATAGTAACAGTTACTGTCTCAGTTCTGAAGGTCAAAAATCCAAAATCAATCTCTTCGCCTTGGCAGCTGCATTCCTTGGCTCATGGTGGTCTCCTCTATATTCAAAGCCACTAGTGTGTCATCCTGCTTCATTTGTCATGTGTTCTTACCTTCTTATCTAGTCAAATCTCCCTGTGACTTCCTCTTTTAAGGTCTCATGTGATTATACTTATAGCCACCCAGATAATCCAGGATCATCCCTCTATAGCAAGACCCTTAATTTAATCACAACTGCTAAGTCTATTTTATCATGTGAAGCATTAGATTAATGTTTGCTAAAGGACCTAAAAGAAGGCAGAGACTGGTGAGGCCATGTACAAAAAGCAGTGATACCATAAGGTGCAAGGAAGGGCCTGGCGTGATGGCTCACTTGGCTAATCCTCCCCTTGCAAGTGCCACAATCCCATATGGGTTCCAGTTTGTGTCCCTGCTCCTCCTCTTCCCATCCAGCTCCCTGATTGTGGCCTGAGAAAGCAGTAAATGGCCGAAAGCCTTGGGATTCTGCATCCACTTGGGAGACCTAGCAGAGGCTCCTGGCTCCTGGCTTTAGACTGGCTTAGCTCTGGCCAATGTGGCCATTTGGGGAGTGACTTAGGGGATAGAAGATCTTTCTGTCTCTTCTCTCTATAAATCTACCTTTCCAGTAAAAATAAAGCAATCTTTAAAAAACAAAAAGATATAAGGAGTTACTTCTTCTCTGAAATATAATTCGAGTATTTCAGTAATTTCTAGCAATCATTCAGTGAGAAAAAATACTTCTCTGATGCTTAAGTTATAACTATTTTCTCCTTTGTTCATTAATAAAGTTAACTAAGTCACAAAGCATGAAAGATGGATTTAAAAAGTAAGAGCCTTCTCAGATAAATAAAAAATGATTTGGGGGTCTCAGAAACACAGAGGCAGGTGGGACTTGAGGCTGTGGGCTCTAGGACCCAGGCTGTGAGAACTCACTTGGAAGAGAGAGACTTGAGTTCAGTCCCTCACAGAATCAGAAGCTGTGTCCTGTCTTAAGTGGCCTGTACTGCAGGCTGTGTGTTGGGACAAGCTTGTGTGAGCTTCTGGATCGAGCCTCGAGCAATGTGGAGTCTGCAAAGTCACCACCGATAGGAGTTATAGTCACCCATAGAAGCCTTGTTTTGAACTAAGAGCCTGGCAAACCAACGAGGTGCAATTAAAATTCAGAAAGCACAAGAGAAGAAAATTTCTCTCTTCTATTTTTTTCTCTGTATTTTCCCTCTCTGCTCTCCCTTTGCTTCTTTCGCCTATTTTTCCTGCTGAAGATGAGTCTGTATGTTAAAATTCAAACGCACAAAAAAAAAAAAAAACAAGCTTACTGCTGTGATGAAAAATAGTCAAGATATGGCACATAGTAAAACATCTAAAATAATAGCACAATTGCTTAAAGGAACTTTGGTTAAGTGTGTTCAGTTCCTCAGATACAAGAAGTAATCACACTCAAAAAGCCAATCAAAGAAATTACTAACCGAACAGCAAGAGTCAGGAGCACCTGCTCATACCCCGAACCCCAGCCTGCTTGCCTCTGCTCGTCTCTTCCACCAGCCTCTGCCTCCCCGTTAGGAAAAGAGAGGAGGAATCCTGGAATTTGAGTGCCCCTTGAAAGCCCCCTCCCAGTCCTCTTTCCCCATGATGCTCTCCTCCTCCCTGCCAGCTCTGGAGTCCTTCATGTCTTTCCCCTGTGTTGACTGAGTCCCACGAAAGGGCCAGGCACACAGGATGCCCTTCCCTGTAGCTGCTGACACCTCTCACTCCTTGTGCCCTTGCCTTGGTTAATTTTTCACTCTGCAGCACATACCGCCAAGATCTTATGCTTTACTCTGCTTTATTCATACACTTAATGCATATTCTGATTTTACTTCAGGAGAGCAAATGCTTGTGTAGTTGTTACTGAGGAGGCCCCAGAGCCTAGAATTTTGGTTTGCATGTTACAGACACATAATAAATATGAGGGTTTTTTTTTTAAAGTTCATGGAAAATATGTTTTTAAAAAGTCTATACATTTCAAAATATCCATGTACCAGAATAAAGTCTTTTCATTCCATTTCCCCACAAATTATAAAAATAGATCAATTTCATTTATTTTAAAGGTAATGAGACAGAGGGATAGACAGACGGAAGTCGCCCATCTGCTGTTTCGTTCTCCAAATGATTGTAACAGCTATGGCTGGGCCAGTCCAAAATCAGGAGCCAAGAACTAAATCTAAATCTCTGATGCAGGTAGCAGGGATCCAGCTACTTGAGCCATCACTTGCTGTGTCTTTTTTTTAATATATTTTTTATTAAATTTATAGAAAGCTATGGTTCATCTACTCCATGGAATACTACTCAGCTATTAAAAAAAACCAAAATGCAGTTCTTTGTGGCCAAATGGGCCAAACTGGAAACCATAATGCTAAGGGAAATGAACCAATCCCAAAAGGTTAGATACCACATGTTTGCCTTAATTTAAGATGATATGATGTTAAGCATAACATGTTATGTTATGGATGTTATGTCATATGTCGTATATAAACTAAAATTGAACTGTGAATGAGGGGTCATAGAAAGTGGTTAAGAAATTGCATTTATTTTTAACATGTTGACTGCACTTGCTGTGTCTTAAGGTGCACATTGGCAGGAGGGTGAATTAAGAGCAGAGCTGAGAGCCAAACATAGGCACTATAGTAGGGAATGTTGGCATCCCCGTGAGTGTCTTAACTGCTTTGCGAAATGCCTGCAGCTTCTACAAGCTTTTTAAAGTTCTCTTATACTCTTGTTAATGAATTGCAAATGGACAAAGATTTTAAGAAAGATAACAATGAACCAATTAAGTACTACAGACAGAAAAAAATTGTTATTTAAGTGATTAAAATATATATTAGGTAAGTGATAACTGAATATTATTTAACAGAGTTTATTAATTAGGAGAAATTCCCAGAAAATGATCTAGAACACAGCTCATGGATCTTTATAGCTTCATCAACATTATGATAACTAATTTATAGGCTCTAAAATATGCACAGTGGAAGATAGAGGAGAGAATAGAAGGGAGTCAATATTTGGAAGAATTTCCCTAAATGGAAGGTTGACATTGTGTTGGTACTTTTTGTTACTACAACAAAGTACCTGAGGCTGGGTACTATATAAAGAAAAGAAATTTAGTTGGTTTTATAGTTTAAAGGTCTAAAAAAGTATATGGCAAATATGTTCCAAAGAGGGATTCAGGGGCCATGGTTTGTCAGTTACTCAGTTATTTATTGTTTTGTCTACCTTAATAGAATGGATTCCATGTATTTCATATAATACTTTGATGCACACAATGATCATGGTTGGTCTTTCAGAAAAATTTTCTCCTGTAAGAATGAACTCCATGAGACCAGCATTAATCTGTTCTAAGGATAGTGCCCACCTGCTTCTAGTCTCCAGACCCTCTCAAATTGGCACAGTGGGAACCCAGCTTCTATTGTACAGATCTTTGGGAGTCAACCGAAACTGTGTTCAAACCATAGTACACATGAATTCTCAGATCTTCACATTAAAAATATACACCAGGGCTCTAGCAAAATAAACACAAATAAGTCCATCTCTAGACACATTCTTATAAAACTGCAGAGCGTCAAGAACAAGAAAAATCTAAAGGCTACCAAAGAGGAAACACAAGTTTCTGTGAGAAACAATGACAAGGCTGACAGTCCACTTCTGTGAGCAATCAAAGGTGCCAGAAGCCAGGACGAAGGTATAATAACTTAGCAAAGTGGTGAGACAAAATAACTGCAATCTAGAAATCTATACACAATTGGATTCCCATTTAAGAATGGAAAATGTGAGACATTTTTAGAATACACAGGCTAAGACTATCATCTACAAATCTTTGCTGAAGGAGTTGTTACTGATTTTGTTTTACCAAGAAGAAAAAGTAAACTCAGAAGCAAAGTGTAAGAAGACTGGTGAACAATGCTATCAGAAAACTACTGGGGCCCAGCGGCGTGGCCTAGTGGCTAAAGTCCTCGCCTTGAAAGCCCCAGGATCCCATATGGGCGCCGGTTCTAATCCCGGCAGCTCCGCTTCCCATCCAGCTCCCTGCTTGTGGCCTGGGAAAGCAGTCGAGGACGGCCCAATGCATTGGGACACTGCACCCGCGTGGGAGACCCGGAGGAGGTTCCGGGTTCCCGGCTTCGGATCGGTGCGCACCGGCCGTTGCGGCTCACTTGGGGAGTGAATCAATGGACGGAGGATCTTCCTCTCTGTCTCTCCTCCTCTGTGTATATCTGGCTGTAATGAAATGAATAAATCTTTAAAAAAAAAAAAAGAAAACTACTGACCATTCCTAGTAAGAACTAATATTTTGTGTTAAAAGAAGAGTGGAGACAGCTTGACATGGCTATTTGGAGAATTCCTGTTGTTAAAGATATCAGAAATGGGCCAAGCAGGAGCCAGATGTGGATCAATGTTTTCTCACTTCATATCTCTTTCTTTCAGCTTTATTTTGCTTAGACCAATATTTGATGCCATTTTAATGGCATTTGACCAGTGATGGACTGCTCAGACAGTAGTGGTCCCATAAGATTAAAATGGAGTTGAAAATTTTCCATCACATTGGCACGTAATAACTGTGTTAAAGTCATTGTGTGGTGTGTTAACCATATGTCTATGGAGACACCAGTGTGAACAAACCTCCTGCCCTGGCAGTTAAATAAAAAGTGTTACTAACACTATTATATGTAGTTCATAATTCTTGATATGATAAAGACTATGTTGCTTTTCTATGTTTTTACCATGCTTTAATTCTTCATTTTAAAATGTACTCCTTCTATCATAAATGCTTTCTGTGAAGCAGAATGTCATACCGTAGTGGCTTCATGTGTCTCCTGTTTGTGTTTCTTTTTTTTTTTTTTAGAGTTTTTAAAATTATATTTTGACAATCTTTACATAGTTAATTAGGGTAAAAAGATTCAAGAGCTATAGGACAGTGGGGAAGACTATTATTTCCGTATTGTTTCCTTCATGTATCTGAGGTAATGGGGAACATTGAGGGAGAAGCCCCACCCAGGATCCCACCCACCCCAGGTCCCGGATGTGGGACATGTTCCAAGGGTCTTGCTCAAGTGGTTTTGATGAATCGCTGCCAGTCTCTCCACTCCGAGCATGATGAAGTCACTGAATAATCCACTGATTGACATAGTCCATCATAGAGTCTCCATTTGCCCAATATTTCACTGCCAACATATAGCTGAGGTGGTTAATTGATTTGTTCTGTCTTCTGTCTTTTCTTGGTTAGGGTTCTGAGTCCGGCATTTTGATTGCGGAGATCCCCAAAGAAACTTAGTCTGAGGTGTTCCCAGACCAGCTTCTTGTATATACTAGCAAGCACAGGGGCTGGCACAGTCCATTGCCCTGATCAGCTGTTGGTTGCAATTGCTGGGTTGGTTCTGTTTTCAGCCCCAACTTCTACTGGAACCAATGGGTGTTGCAGTCCAGTCTGGTTCTGCCCAGCACACACTCGGCCCTCATATAAACCAGAGGGAGCTGCAGCTTAGTCAGAGCGACCCACAATAACCCCCACCAAGCCCGCCCCCTACCATGGTCTGCCAGCATGTGTAGCAGACTAGTCCAGTCTGTCCCAAATCCCATTTGGCTCTCGTACATGTCAATGGGTAGTGAAGCTTAGTTCCATTTAACCAGCTCAACTATCCAGCCCTCATGGATGTTGTTGAGTGCCTCTCTGTCTAGCCACCCCAGCCCCTGTCCTAGTATTCATGCCCTCCCATGAGAGTGGTAACCCAAGAGGGAGGAGTCCACTATTTCCCTCCCAGGTCTCTCCCACACCTGGACTATGCATTCTCCAGGTGGTTCTGTGGCCTGACCTGACAGAATTAGCCCCTAGTGCCAGCTTCTGCCAGATGATGCTGCAGCCAAGCCCAAATAACCCTCACCCACTCTAATTTTGTTTGCATCAGCAGGAATAATCTGCCCAGCCTGTCCCCTCCCTGATCCAGTTATATGAGGCGCACAGGTGCTGTAGCCCTGCCTAGTCTGGCCTGCCCCCATCCCAGCCTGTGCTCTCCAGTGGGAGCAGCTGCCCAGCAAGGGAACCACCCCACATTCCCCTGCTGGCTCCGCCCCCTCCCTTCCTGGCTCTATCGTGTGCTGGTTGGGTGCTGCAGTCACATCCGGTACAGGTAACCTCACCTTGGCATTCCATAGTGTGCACTGGTTTTTTGTCATGACCGAACCTGGCTCGACCCACACTCTGTTCTGGTGCTCGGACTTCCCAGTGGATGGTGTGAACTGATTCAGCCTGGTCTGCCCCCGACCCATGCCGAATGTGTGCCAGTGGGAAACCTTCCATGGTCTATTCTGGGCTGTTTCCTATCATGCTTCCTGCGCCCACCTTGTGGGTCTGTGTCCTGCCAGAGGAGTTGCCCAGGCTCCTCCATCAAAACCTCTCCCAATGCCAGATTTTGCGCATACCAGGGGGTCCATGGGCCAGCCCTACTCAGTTCACCTCCTGTCCTAGCAGGGACAGTGGCTTTTCCTGACTGGCCTTCAATCCAATCTGGTTCTTGCTGTTGGATGTTTCAGCCCAAACCATGGCTCGTCCATACCCACATACAGCTCACACATGGCCCAGTAGGGGTTGAGACCTAGCCTAGTTCATCCCACATCTACCCTGGTCCTCCAGGACACCAGATGGTGTTGGGGTCTGGCCTGGCCTGGTGCATCCAGTCCCAGTCCACACTTGTACTAAGTGAGACAACCGTTTCCTGATCAGAATGCAGCCCCCATTCCAGCCCACATGCCCCTTGGTGGGAACCTCAACCCAGCTAGGGTGTCCCCTTAGCTCCCCAACTGGGCCTGTTCCCAGCCATAGATCATGAACCTGCCAGTGGTTGCTCTGACTCAGCTTGGTTCAGCCCCTCACCTGTCCCGGCCTCTGCCTTAGACACTGTGGCTTAGTGTCCCTGACTCACACAGACCAGTAGGTGCAAGAGCCTAGCTTGGCATGACCTGTGCTCCATCCTGGTTTCTAGTTTCGCTTGTAGGCTAAGGCTTGCTCAGTCCTTCCCAGCACATCCCGTTCCATTACCAATTCACACATTAGCCAGCTGTTGGAGCTACCTTGCCCAGCCTGTCTGGCCCCCAGGTCTGGACCACATGTTCACAAGTGGGAGCTATGACTCACCAGGGGAGTTTCCCAAGTTCCTCCACTTGATCCACTCCCAGACCCAGTTCTCATTATATGCCATTGGGTTTTGGGCCAGTGCCCAGTGCAGTCTGGCCTTCCATTTGGGTTTGCATGAGCTAGTGGATGTTGTAGCCCTGCCCACCCCACACCCTATTTAGGATGCACATTCAGGTGTTGCTGCCTTGACCAGCCCAGACTGTTGTGGGCTCCTTTACCTGTGGTTGATGGCAAGCTCCTTGGTCACACCTAGCTTAGTCCATCACTACCCCAACTCTTGAGCTAACCAGTGGGGCTAGAATTTCCACAAGGTTTGGTCTACACATCCCCCACAGAAAATACTCCCGGATATGGTTCTCTGGCATGCTGGTTAATGTTGTGACCCTGCCTAATGTGACCCATCTCCTGATCCATCATCATGTCAGGTAATAGGATATGCTGCTAGACAAGCCCCGAGCCTTAGCTTTTGCATGAACTGGTATTTGGTGCTCATGTTAAGTGATTCTTCAAAGGAAGAGTTACTGTCATTGGGAATCTTTAGGACTGATCCACATCCCAGAAGCACAGTGGGTTCAACCTGGAGCTATCTAAGTAGCGATTCAAGGAAACAAAACCTTAGACCTCCCGGCCTGGCGGCCAGCAGGTGGAGCCTGGTGCTAAAGGGCACACTGGCCGCCTGGAGACAGCTCACCAGATGCACGTGGTGGCTGGTGTCTGGGATCTGTGCATGAGACGCCCCGTCCTGAGACCCACCAGCAGCCGAGAGGCTGCAGAAAATTTAAACCCCCAGGCCCAAGGTTGCTCCCCTCCCCAATCCCATCTGTTTGTGTTTCTGTTTTAAGAGTTCCCATGCTATATTGTTTGTACAATAATAAAATCACCTGACATTGCATTTTTCAGAATAATTCCTCCTATTAGCAACATGTGCTAAGATGGCTGTATTACAATGATAGGATCCTTCAAATATATGCTATGTAGAGCTGAACCAGGTAGGAAATAAGACTTCATGTTTTAGAAAAGCTTTCTGTACTTTGCTATTATTCTGAGAGTGGTTGGGTTCATCTGTGTTTTTTCCCTAGAGTTTTTCAGTAATCCAATCTCATATCCCATATGTAATTGTCCAAATCTCTTAAAGGATTCACTTACAGCAGCTACTCTATTTGAACTTCTTGAGAAGTGCCTCCTATAGACATCCAGCTTTTCCAATCTGGATGAATGGATGGTTCCGTTGTCCTCCTGGGATCTCCACTTGTTGTCAGTCTGGGGATTATGTCTGCCCTCTTCTGCCTGTCTCCTGTATTCTTTACTCTGTTTCCTTTACCCTGTTTCTTGGATTACCCCTTTGTGTTTTCCTTTGTATTCTCTTTGTTGGTTTATTGCTTTTGTTTGGATTAAAACTGTCCTTCAGGGGATCTTTTCGAGAAAGACTGTATGGGAGTTTATATCACCACGGTTTAGTTGCTGGAGCTTGATAATGCCTCAACATCTTATGGGCAAACCTCCTACTCACAACCCAAACTACATGTTCAAAATTGTCAAAGATAATTTTAGTTTCCCATAATCTTCTGTTCTTTTTCACATTTCAGCCAACAAATGTGGGTGTGGTACACCTGTAGACACTGTCCCACCTCCTAGATGGAGCAAAGATGCATATTCCACTGCTTTAGTGGAGCTCATGTTTAGATGGAGGGATCAGTGAGCAAATAAAAAAAATACAAATGTAAAATGTAACAATATAAGAAGAGCAAGACTGCCTTAAAGGACTCAGAAGGCTAAGGATTAAATAATTCTATTTTACTTAGGGAGAGACTCTTGGAGGGGGATGACATTTGAGCAGAAGTCTGAAGGCAGACAAGGGATAAGGATAAAGTGAATCTCTGGGCCCGACAAGGTGGCCTAGTGGTTGGGGTCTTCACCTTGCATGTGCAGGATCCCATATGGGCACTGGTTCTTGTCCCGGCAAGCCCTGCTTCCTCCAGCTCCCTTCCTGTGGCCTGGGAAAGCAGTCAAGAATGGTCCAAAGCCTTTGGACCGCACACCCTCATGGGAGACCCGGAAGAAGCTCCTGGCTTTGGGTTGGCCGAGCTCCAGCTGCTGCAGCCACTTGGGGAATGGAACAATGATGGAGGATCTTTCTATCTTTCCTCCCCTCTGTATATCTGACTTTCCAATGAAATAAAAAAATCTTTTAAAAAAGGAATAAAGTGAATCTTCAAGACAGAGGCTCTGAGATTTTAGAAATGATTAGATAGTGTATGTGGAAAGAAGGAATGGCTTAATGCATGTATGCTGGGCAATGGTTTGTGTAAGAATTTGTTCCTGAATTCATGCATACATTCAAACCCAAAGTTATAAGTTAATGTATTAACAGGATGAAAACATAATCCAGTGATGATGTTTAGGAGGTGGGTCAAAAGGAAGATCCTTAGGTCATTTCATCCTTTGTCTCCTGCAGTCCCCATTGCCATGTGCTGTACTCATCAGATGTTAAACCAATGGAGCTGGTCAAGATTGGACATGAGCCTTTAAAGCAACAATCCAAAAGAAAATGCTGCTTGGGCTGCCTGCATCCCGTATCACTGTGCCTAGTTCAAGTCTTGGCTACTCTGCTTCTGATCCAGCTTCCTGCTCATGTGCATCCTGGAGGCAGCAAAGATTACTCAAGTACTTGGCATCCCTGCCACCCAGAGGGAGCACCTGGATGAAGTTCTTAGGCTCCTGGCTTTGGTCTGATCTAGCATCAACTGTGTGGAAGTTTGAAGAGTAAACCAGCAAAAGGAAGCTCCCTTGTCTTTTTTTTTTTTTTGATTGAAAGAAAGCCAGAAAGAAAAGGAAGGAAGGAAGAGAAGAAAGAGAAGGAAGAAAAGAAATAGGACCTGGCATGATGGCTCAGTGACTAAATCTTTGCCTCTCAAGAACCGAGATCCCATGTGGGCACCATTTCATATCCCAGCTATTCCACTTTCCATCCAGCTCCCTGCTTGTGGCCTGGGATGCTGTCAAGGATGGCCCAAAGCCTTGGGACCCTGTATCCGTGTGGGAGACCCGGAAGAAGCTCCTGGCTCCTGGCTTCAGATCAGCTCAGCTCCAACCATTGCACCCACTTGGGGAGTGATCAGATCATCCTCTCTTTCTTTATGTCTTTCTTCTTCTCTGTAAAATCTGCCTTTCCAATAAAAATATTCTTAAAAAGTGAAAATAAATAAAAATTATAAATAAACTTTATTCTTTTCTAAGCTTGTATCAGGTATTTATTGTACTAAAAACTGATTAAGGAATGCTGCTATGACAGAAAAACACAAACTCAGGTAATTTATAAACAACAGAAATGTATCACTCATGGTTCTGAGGGTCGAGAAGTCCTAGATGAAGGCACCATAAAGTTCAGCATCCAGTGAAGGCCGTTCCCTTTAGCAGCATGCCTAGATGCCGTCACATAACGGAACAGTTAGAAGGGACAAAAACGAATGAAAGTTAGTGCAGTCTACCTCTTTTACAAGGACCTGCCTTGTTCAGAAGGCTGGGACTCATCATTGAATCACTATCAGAGAGCATCCCCCAACCCCCGTTTCTTAACACCATCACAATGAAGAATTAAGTTTTCAAGTATGACTTTTTGGGAACATTCAAATCATCGCATTTCACTGTGACTCCAAAAATTCATGTTGCAAAATGCTAATTGCTTCCCAATAGCCCCAGTATCCCAACAGCTTCCAGTATTGACTTTGGGTTGAACAGGCTCTGCATCGTGCCCTATCCACTCATTCCATACTATTTCTTCCCACTTTTAATTCTAAGGGTGTTCATTTATAACAGGAAAATAATAGCAGTTTAGGTCATTTTGTAGGTCACCTGATGGAAAAAGTGACAGTTTGTCACAGAGTAGGACATGTTCTCATCAGCATGGAAGGTCCACTGGAGAGCTCCAGAGAGGGAGAAGGGCTTCTGTTCAAATGATGAATTTTCAATTTAGAAAAGAAAACAAACCAACCAACCTTGTTATCTACGAGAATGGAGAGAATAGCCACTGGGTTCAAGGGGATTAACATGAGAAATGGATTTTCAGCTGAGTTTATTGAAGCTGCTATAAAGGCTGGCCTTAGGTCTGGCTAAGTTGGCATGAAAGATCAGTATCTGGGAAAGAGAATCAGCGTATACATAGCTGGTACCAAATTCTGTGGGATCCCCAGCACCAGGTAGATCAAAGATAGATCGTCAGAATAGTAAAACTGTTTGTGGATTGTTGGACAATAATAAAAAGAGAGGAAGAAACCATAAAAGCTAGTTATAAATTCTAAGTGGTATGTATCATGCTCCCAGAGCTTGGGAAATCTGAATGTTTAAAATGTTTAGTCATCAACACTGAAGAGATCACTGGGGAGAGTGTGGGAGGGAGGGTGATAAATTAATAAACTACGATGTTTCCGCATTGCAGTCCAGGCACCTAAGCTTTTAGTACTCCCTCTGGCCTGTTTTGGAGGGGAAAATGCTAGAAGGGATTATATTGGAGGATTTGGACTCCAGATGAGATGCAGGTGATTTTCCCACATTTGCTTCTAGTCATTCCATCGAGAGCTGCTCCTTTGGGGAAGAGGAGTTGGTCCTGCCTTCTCACCAACAGGTCTTCAGAGAATCGTATCACTTCCCCAAGGACCTGGCAAGGGCAAAGAGACCATGTTCCTGTTGTTCCTACTGTTCTGCTCTCTGGGATCCCAGCAACCATGGAGGAGGACTGAGAACAGGAAGGCAGGAGAAGCTGAGTGTTGACCATCGCTTTGTAGCACCACCACATGAATGGGTATAGATGGAGCCCACAAGAATGAGGGTCTCGGAGAAGCAATGGGCCTATTTTTAAACTTTAGACTTAGTTCTAAGTCCTACTTAGCCTAATTTTCAGTAATTTGATCTCAATGATGTTTTTCGGGGCTGTGGTGGAGCAAACATGGGCTGCCATTTCCTGAAATCATCCCAGAGTTCTTAGGGGTTAAAACATACTTCCCAAGAGTTTTGAAGGAGTACTAGATTAAATTTCTGGGGCTGCTGGGGCAAGTACAAAACACTTGGTATTTAAGGCAGAAATTTCTTCTCTCACAGTTTTTGTATCCAAAAATCCTACATCAGGACCAGGGTACAGCTGCTCTCCCGAAGGCTCCTGGGAGGAATCCTTCATTGCCTCTTTCAGCTCCTGATTGCAGTTGGCAGTCTCTCGCATTTCTGGCATTGTGGCTTTCTCATCTCCTTCTAACTTCACAATGCTCTCTTTGTGTTGTCTTTTCTTTCAGGATAATGGAATAGCCATTAAGGCTTAGGAGGATAATCTTGGGTTATCCATTCATCTCAAGATCTTTAACTATAGACTCCTTTTCCCAAGTAAGGTTAAAATTCACAGATTGCAGAGGGCCTGAGCCAGGGTCCTGACCCCACGATGCCTGGCTAGGGAGGGGCCTGGACCGGGGTGTTGCTCCTGGGTGCCCCTGTGTCCCAAAGGCTGGTGACTTGAACCTTTTAGGAACCCCTACTCCTGTCTAAATTACTCTTGATCTCACTGCTGGCCTTTGGCTTTGGCAAGCAGCCCGCACCTTTTCCTGTTTGCATCACACCCACCAGGATCTCCAGTCTCAGGGACTGGAGCCCATGGGGTTGTGCCCTGGCTTTGGTGCCAGGTTGCCTGTGGTACTTCTCTTTGGGGCCTGTGTCTGCCCATCCATGCCTGGGGCCACTTCCACTCCCCTCAGTAGGGCATGAAATCCTGGAGCAGTGGTTCTGTAATTGACCTTTCAATAGAATCCACTTGAAAAGTTGCAGATTCTTGGTCCCAGGCCCTAGAGGAGGCATTGCCTATACTTGGCAGAAAGCTTTGTCACCTGCTACCTGATCCAACTGCCTGCGTGGACATGGTCCTCACGATCTTCCTGTGTGGCTTGTTTGTTTGTCACCAAGATGCCTGAGGGCAATGACTTCACTAACAAGTTCACGATCTGCACCTATTCTTGCTGCTCCAGGTCAGGGGTGGCCAGAGTACCTGAGCAAGGCTGAAGGCAGTAGAGTGTCCGCAATCTTCTAAGACAAAATCTGTCTGATTCATGCAAATGTCTCACAGAGGGAAGAGCCAGAGGAAGATGACAAGGCTTGGGTCCATACTGTCCTTCTTTTTTTGGTTCTGAGCACTTACTGGACATGTACTTCCAAATGCAGACAATGTATAATTTATAGTTTTCACTGGAGAGCTCCAGAAGTTTCAGGTATCATAGCTGCCCATCATATGTTCCTTGTGGCCTGGCTTTAACGGGTTTGATGCCTTGATTGCCCCATTCACAGATCTGATGGACCCAGTGCCGCGGAGGTGTAGCCTGTTGCCTTCCTCGCTGAGGAGGATCACGGTGGGCATGTTCTTCACCATGTGCTCCACCTTCACCCCCAGAATTCTGGAAAGTAAAAGTCCGGGTCTAGTCAAGGATAAAACTAGGAGCTCCTTTCTGGTCTCCCACTTCAGTGCAGGGACCCAGGACTTTGGGCCACTCTCTGCTGCTTTCCTATCTATAAACACAGAACTGGATTAAAAGTAGAGCAGCTGGGACTAGAACTGGTGCCTAAATGGAATGCTGGTACCACAGGTAGAGGATCAGCATGCTAGACCACCACACTGGTCCCAAGAGTAAGGATATTGTTCTTAATATAAACAAGGTGCTAGGGTCCAGCATAATGGATCAGTGGCTGAATTGTTACCTTACAAGTGCTAGGAGCTTATAAGAATCAAAACAAGAGGTCCAGCACAATAGCCTAGTGGCTAAAGTCCTCGCCTTGCAAGCGTCAGGATCCCATTTAGGCTCTGGTTCTAACCCTGGCCACCCCGTTTTACATTCAGCTCCCTGCTAGCGGTCTGGGAAAGCGATCGAGGATGGCCCAAAGCCTTGGGACCCTGCACCCGCATAGGAGACCTGAAAGAAGCTCCAGGCTCCTGGCTTTGGATCGGCTCAACTTCAGCTGTTGTGGCCACTTGGGAAGCGAACCAGCAGATGGAAGATCTTTTCTGTCTCTCCTCCTCTCTGTACATCTTGACTTTCCAGTAATAAATAAATAAATCTTTAAAAAAATCAAAACAAGACAGAGATTGGAAGTGGAGGGGGAGAAAGGGAGGAATTTGGGGAGGGAGAATATTGTTGTGTTCTTAGAATTGTATCTAGTCTGTTACATGTTAATTTAAAAAATACCAATCACAGCTTCAGGAATTTGACATTGATTGCTTTGCTGAGCTAATTTTTGCCAACCACAAGGATCCTGTGGATTCCAGTGTGCGTTGCTCTTCTAAGATGCAATTCTGTCTCAAAACATGAAAGTCTTCTTCAGAGCTATGGCATTGAGATCTTTTAGGAGGCTTCCAGTTTAGAAGTTAGTATTCTGCCATCCCGATTATTTGCCTCTCCCGAAAGCTCTGTTTCCTCTCCTCCAGTCTCAAAGAAGATCCCTCTGTAGGTCCTAGATGTCTTCATTGCAAACCTGGTGTCCATTCTCTTTCCAGTTTAGTCTTCCCCAAGGAGTGGACTCCCAAGCATGGAGATTCTTGTCTGGGCATGGTTATATGAGAGGTTTACCTGAGTCACCCAAGAAGGATGTAAATTAAGAAACAATCGATGGGGCTGGTATTATGGTGCCAGTTTGACTCCTGGCTGTTCCTCTTCACTTTTAGCTCCTTGTGAATGCGCCTGGAAATGCCGCAGAAGTTGGCCCAAGGGCTTGGGCCCCTGTCCTCGTGTGGGAGTCCCAGAAGAAGTTCTTGGCTCCTGGCTTTGAACCAGCACAGCTCCAGCCATTGTGGACATTTGAGTAAGGAACCTGTGGGTAGAACATTTCTTTCTGTGTGTCTCTAGCTCTATAATTCTGCCTTTCAAATGAAAAAATAATTTTTCATTTGAGAAAAATGAGAAAGGAAACGATAGAAAAATTCTATCATTGAAGGTGCTGGAAACCAAGGTAGCAATCAGCATAGACTAATGGGAACAACGGCAGGAAACTTTTTTTTTATTATTATTATTATTACCCCTTTTGATAAGCATTTTAAGGTCATGTTTTCAGTTTAATCATCCACGCCTCCTATTTTAGTGGACAAAACTAATCTAGAGTGATTAAGTAATTTATTCAAGGTCACCCAGCTAGGAAGTGGCAGATCAAGACTGTCACTCTGACCTGTATAATTCCAGACAGTGTGCTTCTGGACTAAAGCGAGGGAATGCTGCCTTTCTGAGAAAGCCATTTTGTTTAGGGGAAAAAAAAGACTGACCAGACCAAGTATTTTTCTTATTATCTTGATGATATTATCTTGATAAATTCCATCCTTTAATGATGTGTCATTGACACAATTATCCAACATCCCACCAAAGCTCTGGGATTTGGTCATTTGCATCCTGAGCACTTAAGCTCCTTTAGAGACTTGATTAAATCCCCTAAATCACTAGGGATGGTGGAAGCCTGCACAGATAGAGCTTCTGGAGAGAAAAATAAAAGCCAAAACATATGGCTTGGTTACTGTCATTTTTCTTCATCCGAAAGAGAGTATGAGATCCTCCTTACATAAGAATAAATGAATAAATACTAATAAAATAAATCCTAGTTCTTGGGAGATTTCTCATTGCCTTCCCATGGCTAAGGGACTGGAAGATAACTTGGTGGTCTTGTCGCTGGCTGGGACCCTGCCCATGTGCCTGTGGTGGGATATGGGGAGGAAGAAAGGACCATATGAACGCTACTGGCCTGGAGAAGCTGGCTGCTACTATTAGAATCTGTTTCTTTAAAAGTTCCTTCCTTAGTTTCTCCTTTTAGAGTTAAGCATTTTTTATGTATATCTGTGATTTAAGAAGGAATGGAAGAGGCCAAATTTGGGTGTGGTTTAAAACAAGATTCACATATAGGAAAATTACATAAAGAAAGAATCTGGGGTCTAGCTGTTATTTCAGTGGTGTGGTCTTTCTATCGTATGATTGAGTGACTTTCTTTTAAAAGTAAAGCAGAAAATGGGGCTGGCGCTGTGGCCTAGCTAGCTAATCCTCTGCTAATGGTGCTGGCATCCCCTAAGGGTTTTCAATTGTATCCTGGCTGCCCCAATTCAATTTTAGCTCTCGACTTATGTTCTGGGAAGATAGAAGAATATGGTTCAAGTCCTTGGGCCCCTGTACCCACATGATAGACCTAGAAGAAACTTCTGACTCCTGAGTTCAGATCAGCTCAGCTCAGGAAGTTGTAGCCATTTTGGAAGTGAAACAGCGGATGGAAGATGTCTCTCTGCAACTAAAAAAAAAAAAATTAATTAATTAAAAATAAGTCTTAAAAAAAGAGTAAAGCAGAAAATGAACATGATCGTATTGGCTTTATGTTTTAATCAGCAAGGGTGAAACAATTTTCCAATTCACATTTATCTGAAATTTTTTTAATAATACTTTTATACCTTTGGTTATGATTTGTGTCTCCCTCTTCCCCATCACATTTGCATGTTGAAATCCTATCCCCTGAAGTGAACCTATTTATAGACAAGGCCTTTTGGAAGATAAGGTGGAATGAAGTGATAAGAGTGTATCCCTTATATGCTAGGATGGTCTTCCTCCTTATTTATGGAGGTGGAAACACCATACCTTGCTTTGCATTGAGAAGGGCAGGGAGGGGCCTGGCGTGATGGACTAGCAGCTAAAGTCCTCACCTTGAATGTGCTAGGATCTCATATGGGCACCGGTTCTAATCCCAGTGACCCCCCCTGCTTCCCATCCAGCTCCCTGCTTGTGGCCTGGGAAAGCAGTCGAGGACGGCCTAAAGCCTTGGGACCCTGCACGCGCATGAGAGACCTGGAAGAGGCTCTGGGCTCCTGGCTTCAGATTGGCTCAGCTCTGGCCATTGCAGTCACTTGGGGAGTGAATCTTCGGACACAAGATCTTCTTCTCTGTCTCTCCTTCTGTGTGTATATCTGCCTTTCAATAAAAATAAATAAATCTTAAAAGAAAGAAAAAAAAAGAAGGATAGAGGAAAGACTCTAACCGATAGGGTGAGAAAGCAGATGTCCACAAAGCAGCAGAGGCCTTAGTAGGTGCCAGCACTGAGCACCTTGGTCTTGCATCCCACATAACTGCAAAAAGAAGACTGTGTTGGTGAAGCCCCAGTCTGTAATATTTTGTTGTTTCAGTCCAGGCAAACTAATATAGTGGGGTACAACTAAAGTGAAACAAAGCTGTAATAGCTTAATGACTAGACAAAGAGAAAAAGGAAATTAAAGGAGAATGGATAATAACATCCCAATGCTATCTTTGAAAGTGCTATCCCGAATGTGAGTATGCAAAAGTCCGAAACACTATACTGAATACACTGATATTCCTACACTGAATATCTGAAATGGTCTGCACTTGCTCAGTGGTGGGAAGATGACTTTTTTTTTTCTGTTGTTCTTTCCTTGATTAAAAAAATGGACATGTAAATAGCTGAACATTTTAAAATGGACATTTGCAATAGCAAACAAAGAAAAGAAGTAAATCCTGGGCCCGGCAGTGTGGCCTAGTGGCTAAGGTCCTCGCCTTGATCCCATATGGCCGCTGGTTCTAATCCCGGCAGCTCCACTTCCTCTCTAGCTCTCCTCCTCTCAGTATATCTGACTTTGTAATAAAAATAAAATAAATCTTAAAAAAAAAAAAAACAGATCTAAAAGAAAAAAAAAACAAGAAGTAAATCCTGCCTCTTTTTTGTGGGGAGGTGAGGGTGTTTCTTATTCCCTCTCAAAAGTTGCAGACCTGGTCAGGAGAGACCCAGCTCCCCTGTCCAGCTAAGCCCGTGGGGACTAGCTGCTCCCCCTCTCACACCTCACAGGCGGTCTGCGCGCACATCCTGGTTGTGCTCCATTCAGAGATATCACCAGCCTGATCTCTTACTTCCATCAGTGCTTCCTTGCAGTACACAACTTCCAAACCGACCTGTCTGCTTCCTTCCTTGTCCTCTGACTTCCCTGTCCAGACATAATTGGGCAGTCAAAGGGAGGCTTTAAACATGGCAATCACATTGCGTCAGTCTTTTGTTCAGTGTCCTACAATGGTCCTGACCATGACCGACAGGACCCACACATCCACTCTGACTTGATTTCCTCCTCATTCCACCTGCCTCTTCCATGTCTGACCTCCTTGTTGGTCCTTTGAAGCCCCAAGGACGTGCCTGTGTTTGCACTTGTCTTTGTCCAGATAATCACGTGGCTCTGCCCCTTTTTTTGTCTAGGGATTTTTTTTAAGGTTTATTTATTTTTATTGGGAAGGGAGATTTATGGACAGAAGGAAAGACAGAAAGATCTTCCATCCACTGGTTTATCCGCCCCCCCCATGGAGGCAACAGCCAGAGCTCAGCTGATCTGGAGCCAGGAGGTATGAGTTTCTTCCAGGTCTCCCGTGTGGGTGCTGGGTTCCAAGGCTTTGGGCCATCCTCCACTGTTTTCCTAGATATGGGATCCTGGTGCTTACAGGGGGAGAATTACCCTGTTGAGCCATTGCACTGGGCCCCCACCCCTAGGTTGACGTGAGCTACATTGTCATAGTGTAGCTTTCCCTGGACCACCCTACACCAAGCAGGACCTTTGATCTCCCTCTCCCTCTCCCTTTCTGTATTTTTCCCTTTGAAATAGTCAGTCGTCTTGCCTGTGCCTAGCCCAGTGTCTGGCACAGACTGTTGAATGAGTGAAGAACTAATACATTTGTGTTCATTATTCATGCTAAAAATCAATCCAGGTTGTACTGTTAGTTTCTTCAGAGAAATACCAGTATGCAATTATCTCCTATCGTAGGAAGCAGTGACATGAAGTAGTTACTGAGTCATTCAGTCCTGGGCACAACTTCTACCTAAATGACCTAGAAAACTGAGATCAAACTATATTTTGACCCAAATATAATAAGAACTGTTTCAATTTTCTTTCTCATTTTGTCAGTGGCTGCCACGCCCTAGTTTGCTGAGATAAATTAGATTTTCACTGAATGCAGCCATGGATCACTGGCCTAACTAATGATAAGTCAATAAAATTTCCATTGTGCTTCTTTTTTAAAATGAGACCTTAACCTTTACAATTCTACATGTTCTTCAGACCATTGGTTATGTGCACCAAATTCCTTAAACGCAAAGCCTTTGTTTTAAAAGCTAATCTAGTTTATAGAGTAAACATTTTTGCTAAATATCAAGAGTTGCTGGGAGGTTTCTTTATTCTGTGTATATGTGAATTAGCTCTGCCTTCTCCTTTTGAGGGCTTTTTCCTACATTGTGTTTGAAGAGATTGGTCTCATGAACTGAGTTACTATCTCAGTAGCTAGCTTTTTCCACCTCGTACAGTGATGTCCAAGAAAAAAAGAGTTAAAATAACACAAACAAATTGGTGATACAGTCTGTGTTCATATACTGGAAGACTCAATATTGTTGTCTATTCTTCTGAAATTAATTTATGAATCCTTTATAATCCTAAGCAAAATTCCAGTAAGTTATTTCTGTAGATATCAGCGCATGGATTCTAAAATCCATATGGAAATGGGAAAGATTTATAATAGTCAATACAATCCTGAAAAGAAGACAAAATTGTGGAGTTGACATTAACTTTAAAAGTCACTATGCAAAAAGTGTTATGTAGTTGAACAAGTGGACACCTTGGGATTTGTTTATTGTTTACAATCTCTGTATGCCTGAGGAATAGTAGTTTTGCTTTGTTTTTCCTATTTTATTTTAAAGATTTATTTATTTTTATTGAAAGGCAGATATACACACAGAAGGAGAGACAGAGAAGATCTTGCGTCCGAAGATTCACTCCCCAAGTGACTGCAATGGCCAGAGCTGAGCCAATCTGAAGCCAGGAGCCCAGAGCCTCTTCCAGGTCTCTCATGTGGTTGCAGGGTCCCAAAGCTTTGGGTCGTCCTTGACTGCTTTCCCAGGCCACAAGCAGGGAGCTGGATGGGAAGCAGGGGGGGTCACTGGGATTAGAACCGGTGCCCATATGAGATCCTAGCACATTCAAGGTGAGGACTTTAGCTGCTAGTCCATCACGCCGGGCCCTGTTTTTCCTGTTGGCTCTGTGTTGATATCTTTATTTAATGAAGTGTTAAGCCTGTGATTGCAAAGTGAGTGAAAATATGCCATTGCAGAAATTAGGATAAAAAGGAAAGGAGGAGGGAGGTTGGGAAACTGGGCAGGAGGAAGGTAGCATGGGATGAATTGCTGCACTCCTGAATCTGTGTTGTGAAGTAAGTGAAATTTGTTCACTTCTTGTACTAAAAAAGGATACTTTAAACAACAGCAAATAAAAGTTGCTATAAAATTATTCATACAATAATCAAGACAGTGGGATATTGGTGAGAGAGCAAATAGGTCAGTGGAACAGAACAGATGGCTCAGAAATACAATCACACCGATAGTCACCTGCTCTGAAACAAAGGAGCAAGCATGGGGCTGACATTGCAGTGTTAGTCTGCTTCTCATGGCACCAATATTCGAACATCAGTTACTGTCCTGGCTGCTCTCTTTCTAATCCAGTTCCCTGTCAATGCACCTGGGAAAACACTGGTTGGTGGTCCAAATGCTTAGATCTCTGCCACTCACATGGAGTTCTTGGCTCTGTAGCTTTGCCCTAGTCCCAGCCCTGGTCATTGTAGCCATATGAGGAGTGAACCAATTAGAAGGAATATAGTGTACACTCACTCTCCTCTCTTTTTCTGCCTTTCAAATAAATAACAACTTAAAAAAAAAGGAGAGATAGTATTAAAAGATAATACAATGGAGTGGGATAATCTTTTAAATAAATGGTATTGGAATAAGGTATATCTATAAAAAAAAAATTTAAAGAACCCTATACCTAAACAAATAAACCTAAATGAAAAATTGAAAATGTTTTAGCAGAAAACAAAGGAGAAAATCTAGTGATAGATTTGGTGGTGGTTTTTTAGACATATCCAGGACATGATCCAGGGAAGAAAAAAGATAAATTGTATCTATATTTTTTCCCATTTAAACGGTGCTGGGTGTCTGCCTCAGCAGTTAAGAGGCTGGTGTCTCCCAGCAGAATGCCTAGTGCTGTTTCTGTCTCTGGCTCTTGATTTCAGTTTCCTACTAATACAGAACTGGGTGGGGCAACGGTGGTCCCGAAAGTAGCTGCCAATCCACTGGGAGGCCTGGAATGAATTTCTGGCTTCTGACTTTGGCCCCCAAGCTATTACAGGCATTTGGATAGGTGAACCAGTGAATGGGAGCGCTCTCTGGCTCTCAAACAAACACCAAACAATAACACCAAACTTTTGCTCTGAAAAAGACATAGTGAAAAAGATAAAAATGAAGGCCACAGAGTAGGAGAAAATATTTACAAAATATGTTACTAATAAGCTACTATCCCTATTAGATGAATAACTTTCAAACATGATTGCTAAGAAGACATCTGAACGGACACATCCCCCCAAAAAGATACAAAGATGCAAATAGACGCATGAAAAGATGGTCATTATTTTTCCCTAGGTAAGTGCAAATTCAAATAACGACTTTTCCTACTTATTAAAATAGCCACACAAATGGCAGAGGCAAATGCTAATGAGGATGTGGAATATAGGCATCCGTGCACTTTGGAAAGCAGCTGAACAATTTCTTGCAAAGATAAAGATGCTCTTGTCATACAATCCAGAAATTATACTGGTAGGTGTTTACACAAATGATATTGGAAGTTTTGTCTACAGAACACCCCACCTATGAATATTTGCAGAATTGGATTCATAATTACCCAAACTTGGAAGCAACCAAGATGTCCTTCAATGAGTGAATGAATAAACAAACTGTGGTATCTTTATGTAATGGAACAGTACTAAAAAATTGAAACTGGCTACCTATCTAAGAAAAGACAGAGATAATTTTTAAATGTGTAGCACTGAGTGAAAGAAGCCAGCCAGAATAGGTTACATATTATATGGTTCAAATTATAGAACATTCTGGAAAAGGCAAGCTATAGATAGTACATAAAGCTTGTCAGGGTTAAAAGGAGAAGAAGGAGGGTTAAACAAGGGGAGCTCAGGACGTTTGAAGGGCAGTGAAGCTATACTGCAGAACACTAGCGCTGTATACATAAAGCTGCACATTTGTCAAAACCAACGGAACATATTTATAGCACAAAGAGTGAGTCTTACTGTAGGAACATTAAAACTATTTGGGAGGCTCAGGTGTCTCAGGAAGGAATGTGGACTGTGACAAGAGAATCTAGTGTTTTGACAGACAAATGAAAGAACCTCATTGAGAGGTAGAGCGCTGACTCGAGTAACTTTCGAAATCAGTAGCATCTTACATGACTGAGAGCAATAGGAGCTGTTTAAAAGAACTGTGCTCCAGGGGATGAAGTTAGTTCCCACAGAGGCCTTGACGAACCACTCTGATGGCGGTACTATTATATAACAGGACGAAGCGAGTAAATGGATGTCGGATTTCCCACAGTTGGAGTAGATGTGTATAAATAAGCAAAATAGAGAAGGAGAGAAGGAGAGAATGATGCATGTGGTAGAGCATTACAACTGGGGAGACTCAGCATGAGTGAATGATTAAGTTAATTTAGGTGGTTGTAGAGAATGGCATTTCTAGATATGTGCTCATATGTGGGTTAAGCATGTGTGTTTTTTCCCCTTTCAGCTGAGAAATTTCTAAAAGATAACACTCAGCAGTGAGCATACAACCACTCACATCTTGCTTTTCTTCTTTATTTTTTAAAATTTAGTTATTAGAATATTCCCATGTGCTGGTTCACTTCACAGATACCCGTCATGGCTGGTATGATGACAAGGTTGGGGACAGCAGAGCCAGAAGCCAGGAACTCAGTCTGAGTCTCTTACATAGGCAGCTGGGACCCACGAACTGGAGCCATCATGGCTGCCTTAGCAGAGTCTGAAGACAGGAGCCAGAGCTGCACATCTAACTTAGCATTCTCCTGGGGAATGCAGGCATCTTGAACCAATATCTCAATTGCTGGACCGAATCCCAGCCCTGAGATTTTGGTTTCTATTTATCATTTAACAACAACAACAACAACTACAATAATAATAAATCAGAGAACCTTGGAGGGACAACTGATTGTAGAACTGGTACAACTAATAGATGAAAGAAGTCTGGAGCATCTAACAGTTCTAGAAAATAAGGAAGTGCACTAAAGCGAGGGCATCAAAAGAACCTAGGAGCCAACCAAAAGACTTCCCAATGGCCTAATTCTAAATAATTTAATAGACAGTCTCAAGAAAAGGGGCTATAACTCCTCATTCTTTCCTTATAAGTGATGCTTTACATTTTCTCCCAAGGGGGCAGGGTTATGGAAAGTGGGGCAAAATAACTTTCAAGTAGGGAAAACTGACAAATACTTGTTGAGTCCAGTGATCAAGTTTAGCACCAAGAGCAACAAATCACATTGACAATGTGGATTACCGTGTTATGTGTTGAACTGTATTCCTCCCAAGGACATGCAGACCCCTGGCACCTCAGAGTGTGACTATAGGTACAGTTAAATGAAGAAGAAGTCATACTGGAATAAGGTGGGACCTCATGCGGCCTCACTGGTGTCATCATGGAAAGAGGATAGGGTGTGGGAACACATGAGGTGGAGGTGGAGGGTGGCCCACCTGAGGAGGAAGGCAGAAACTGGAATCATGGCACTGGAAGCCGAGGAATGCGTGGAGCTGCCGGATCCTGGAAGAGCCAAGGAAGCATCCACCCCTAGGGGCTTTGGAGAGAGCACAGCTCTGAAAAAAATTCCAATTTGGCACTTTTGGCTTCCAGAATGATGAGAGAAGAAATATGTGTTGTCTCAAGTCGTTCCTGTTTGTAGGACTCTGTTGTAGCAGCCCTAGGAAATGAGAACACCTTGCTATGATATGAAAATGGCACATTTCAAACTTACAATAATAAAAACCTGATTACGAGAAAAAAAAACACCAGACAATGGCAACACATTGTGCAAAAACACCTGAGTAGTACCCCTCACAACAGGGTCATCCAAAACAAGAAACTGAGAAATTGTCACAGCTGGGAGGAACCTAGGAAGACACGATGACTAAACCTAACGTGTTGCCTTAGGGATCCTAGAACGCAAAAAGGACATAAGGTAAAAGCTGAGGAAGTCAGAATCAACTGTGGGTTTTGGTTAATAACAATGTATCAATATTGATTAATTCTAAAAAAAAAATTAATGTTGAAAATAGGAAACTGGAGGAGGGTATGTTGGAAATCTTTGGACTATCTTCTCACATTTTCTACAAATCTGAAAGTGTTCCAAAAATTAAAGTTTCTTTAAAAATGAGCCCAAACTACAGAGAAAATCAGCTGGCTCAGAGAATAGGTTTTGTAACTGGCAGTCAGCCTTTCTTCCTAACCCTCCCGTCAGCACCCTGCTGTTCCTCCCTGCCATTGTCAGCACCCTCCCCCACTTCCATCAGGATCGGCTTCACCCTAAAATTCCATCTGCTCTTCCCAGCAGCAATTCCAGGAATAATCACTCGCCTCTGTTTCCAAAGTCTGAGTTTTTGTGGGTATGGGGTCTCTGGGGCCCTTCTCTTTTTTGTCTTTCTTGATATGTATTTTGACTGTATTGTTTCTGAGAACAATTGCATATTCTGAAAGACAGGATATTTGCACTATAATCAACTATCAAAGAAGACCCAAGAATAACTAGAGATTCTTCCACATCAGCAGGAAAAAGAAAATTTGATAAAGAAAAATGAGCAAGAAACCCCAGACAAGTTCGTTGAAGAGAACAGAAAACACATATAAATAGTAAGCACACCCTCAGGGAACTGTACAGTACACACGTAACTAAATACCACTTTATACTCATGATTAAAAGAGGAAGAAGTCTTTCAATATCAAGTATTAGATGTAAAATGATCAGTGGAATTTTCTATATATTGTCAGTAGGAAATTAAATTAGCACAATTGATTTGGAAAACAATAACAAATTGCCAGTATTCAGGAGGAGGCTTGTATCCCAACTCTGGAGACCCCTGGATCTACAAGAAGGACTATCAGTACGGGCACCAAGGACTAAATTCCAACTGCCGAAGAGACCACTGGGAATTGGAGTGCCTTCGGAGGCCGAGGACTCTGAGGTCACCCACCCCCGTTGGGGTCTACCACATGGGATGGAAGAAGCCCAAATCCTTCCACACAGAATCCAAGGGCGTCAGAACAACAGCTAGGAGTCCTGAGCAGTTCGTAGACACAGAAGAACAGCCAACTCCCTTCGGGACTCAGGAGAGGAGCTTTCTCTGGTCCTTACTTAGTTCCAACTTTGGATCCCCATCCTCTCTGGCAATGACCATCAGGATCGCTCCAGAGCCCCCTCCCCAAAAACAAATAAACAAACAAACAAACACAATCAGAATAGACAGAGAACAATAAGGAAAGCTTAGAACCAGACAGGAAACAGCCAGTGTGGATTCACATATACCTTACTAGGTAGGACACAGAGATTATTATACTCCTCACTGGGGAGTGGAAGAGTTCTCTGCACACCACTCCTAAAACTGTTCTGCACCTCAACTGTTGACATATGCCTTGCTAGAGTTATAAGCTAGTTTAGACTATCCTAAAATCAGCCAGGTTCAGCAGAATTATGTCTCAATGCTATGGACTGCTAAATACTAAAACGAGGATAGACATGAGACAGCTGAATAGTACCCTATAGCCATTTTAAGGTGTATAGAAACTGGTTATATATAAACCAAAACAAAAATGTCAATGAAGTAGTCATAGGATGAGGTTGAGAGCTTGCATCTTGTAATATATTGGTTACTCAATACCATGACAATTAATATCATAATGTTATAAATTGTCGTTGATGTTAAGTTGGGGCTTTTTATTGATCAGGATGATATTCTGCCAGCTCTACCTCCAGACCAGAGATTATCTCCCCAAGAAACCATTGAATGTATCTGGACAATTAGATGCTGGACTCTTTGCTTGGTATATGCTTGCAGTGAAAGACTCTCAACTGAATTTGATTTGTAATACTGCAACAAGGTGGAGGAATCCACCATGGGGGGAGGGGAGAGGGAGGGGTTGGGGGAATCCCAGAGCCTATGAAACTGTGTCACATAATACAATGTAATTTAAAAAACAGAAAAATTGCCAGTATTTTCTGTCCAACTGAGTGTTTGCATATTTATAATTCCATTCCTGCATAAATATTCAAGAAAATGTTTATATATATAAGAATGCTTACAGAATTCTTTAGAACAAACTGGGGAACAAGCAAAAATGGAAAGAACTCAAATGTGCTGTAACAATAGATAAAAAGTTACATATATCCATGTGTGACTAGCTTTTGGTTTCTATAACCAAAAGACCCAAGAGCTGCCACTTATCTCTCAGAGCATTTTATTTAAAAGGGTTGGTTTATTTTTATTTGGAAGGTGGAGTAATAGAAGGTGGAGACCAAGAGAGGTCTTCCATTCACTGGTTCACTCCCCAAATTGCTGCAACTTCCAGAGCTGATCTGATCTGACACCAGGAGCCAGGAATTCTTTCTGCTCTCTCATGTGGGTCCAGGGACCCAAGGATTTGGACCATCCTTATTGCCTTCCCAGGCCATAAGTAGGGAGCTGGATTAGAAGTGGAGCAGCTTGAACTTGAATCAGCACTCTTAAGGGATGCTGGTGCTGTAGGCAGAAACTTAACTTGCTATACTATGGTGCTGGCTCCTTAAGATATATATATATACATATATATATATTTAAGATTAAAAATATTTTAAAGTTAGTGACAGAGTGAGAGGAGTAGGTGATGATGGGGGTTAGGGGGCAGAGAGAGAGAGAGAAAATATGAGAGGCGGACAGATCTATCATTATCTGATCCACTCCCCAAATGGCTGCCATGGCTGGGGCTGGGTCAGGTTGAATCCCGTAGCCAGGGACTCCTCAGGGTTCCCACATGATTGCAGACACCCAAGAGTATGGATCATCTTTCACTGCCTTCCCAAGTGTATTACCAAGGAGCTTGGGGAAACAGCAGCTGGAACCGTTCCTCTGATGTATGGAGTACCCCAGTAACAGATGTGCCAAGCACCTGTCCTAAGAAGTTACTGATGAAGGAAGAGGGATTTATTTTAGTATGTGCTTATGGAGGTTCATAGTTCACGAGCCAGTGGCCCCATTGTGTGTGGTGAAGGTGGGAAATGATGGGATGTGTGCTGTGGAAGGATCACAGAGCCAGCCAGGAAGTAGAGATTAGGCTGAACTTGGCTTTGTAACTACCCTTTTATAAGAACCTTTCCATAAATACGTGCCCCTCTTACAGGCATGCTCCCAGTGACTTGAGGATCTCCCACTAGGCTCACCTCTCAGACACTGTAATTTAATTAAGCAGCTATCCTTTAATGCATCTATCACTAAAATAAATTCAATAATTACTGTCAAAGATGGAGGGCCACATCTTTAATGCATGGGTCTTTGAGGGATAGTAAAATTAATAGCAGTACACAATGGGATTACAATGGAAACAAATTCACTCAATGGAAACAAAACCACCTGTAGCAGCTTGAAAAAATTTTAGCTATGAAATGTTAAATAACAAGAAAAATTAAACAATACATTGATTAGATATGTTTGAGAAAAACCATTAGTTAGACATGTTGAATACAACAAAAAGTGAAACTAAGTGGCTGGCATTGTGGTGTAGTGGGGAAAGTCACCACCTGTAATGCTGGCATCCCAGGTGGGCTTCTGTTCATGTGTCAGCCCCTCTACTTCTAATCCAGTTATCTGTTAATAACCTGGGGAAAGCAGTGCTTGGATCTCTGCTACCGATACGGAAGCCCCGGGTGAAGCTCCTGGCTCCTGGCTTCAGTCTGGCTCAGCTTATCCATTGCACACATCTGGGGAATGAACCAGTCTATGGAAGATGCTCAATCTCTCTCTTCCTCTCCCTTCCCTGTCCCCCTTCTCTTCATTTCTTCCACTCTCCCTCTGTAACGCTGACGTTCAAATAAATACATCTTTAAAAAGACCAACAACCACAATATTGAAGGTATTAATATTCATAAATTAGGTGGGGAATGGATGATAATGAGGTTAGCTTATGCGTTTGCCATGAAATAAAGAATAAGAAAAGCCAGGGAGGGGCTGGGTGAGAAGCAATGATGGACTGAGCGTTATGTGCATTTTAGATCCAAAATTAGTCCATTCCTGCTACTATAAAATATTGTGGATGGATTAACTTATAAATAACACAACTGGTTTGTCAGGGTTTTGGAGTCTGGGAAGTTGATGATCAAGGTACAAGAGGTTCCATGTCTTCTTTGCTTCCAAGATGATCCCTTTTACAGCATCTTCAGTTGGCAGGAGGTGACCAGTGAACACAGTTCTCTGGAGGCAGAAGAAAGAGATGAAAGGGATTAAGTGTAACCTAACCATCCCCAATAGCAGTTATCACAGCAGTGATTATGCTTCAACTTAAATGAGTTATTTTAAAAGACTTACTGATTTATTTGTTGCAGAGGCAGAGAGAGAGGGACAGTTCTTCTATCTCTGTGTATATGCGTTTGTGTGAGAGAGGGAGAGAGTCATACAGAGGCAGAAAAGAGAGGGAGAGAAAGAGAGACTTTTTGATCTGTTTGTTCACTCCCCCAAAGGCTGTAATAGCCAGGATTGAAGCCAGAGGCCAGGAACTGTGTGTTGTTCTCATCCTGGGGTGGCCAGAACCAGTACTTCGACCACCTTCTGCTGCTTTCCCAGGCCAAACAGCAAGGAGTTGCTTTGGAAATGGAGCATCATGGCCTCCAGCCAGCACCCCGGTGTTGTAAGTGGTAGCTTAATATTGCAGTGCCATAGTGCTGGCCCTCAAAATAGGAACATCTGAGGGATTCAGACTGTAATAATAATTTTTGCTGTAAGAAAGACAAACTATTCCTCTGACGATTGGAGTAAGAGTTGCATTTCAAGAAAGCACCAAGGCATTGATCCAGATCACAAGAAGGGCCACAGCCTGCCAGGGACAGAAGCTTTGGGTTCCCCTTTGCTCACCTATGAGGTCCAGCTCTCTGTTCTTTCTCTTCTTCTTTGCAGAACAAGGAGCCCTCCTGGCTAAGCATCCATGATTTGCATAATCCCCACCATTCCTCATTGTTTAATTTCACTTCCCAGTAGCCATTTCTAAATTCATAGGCGATTTAGGGTTTGCCTTAGAGGTCTATTCATTTTTGTAATAATAGGAAACCATCATAAGACAAAGTAGCTGGAAACCAGAAGGCAAGGGAGTATTTCTAACCAAAACTTGTTCAGTTTGATCTTGATCAATTCTGTCACCCTATATTTCTCACTTTTCTGCCTTTAGACATTAGAGTAGCTGATGTAAGCCACAAAATCTTAATAGCAAAATGCACATAAGAGGGATCTGGAGGTTGGTCATTTCAGAGGGGTCAATGCAGTGTTCAGTCATGTTGGGGTCTTGAATCAGTGCTCTCTAATGCTCTTGGCTTTCTCTTTTGAGGTCCACAAGGTGGTTCCTTTGCAGAGCACCAGATCATCACATGAGAAGTGGGAAGAGGACTTTTCAGCATGGAGTACTTTTCCTAGTCTCTGAATAAGATCACATGCTTGCTTCAAAGTAGCACCGAGGTGATGGAAGTTCCATGACTCATTCGCCAGTCACACTCTATCCTGTACCCCTTTGCAAAGCCACCTGCCTCCCAAATGCAGGGATCAGCTAGTGTGGAGGAATAAGCAATGAAGTAGTTATTGGGGGGCACAAGCAGTGGAATCTGTCACCTCATTGCTCTCTGTGCCCTTCAGTGTTGACAGTCAAATGACAATGGCAATGATCTGTGGCTCAAAGCAATATAACAACAGCTATAATGCTGTATAGGGTACAGTTTGTAAAATGTTCACAGCTTTGTTTCATTCTATTCTCATGCAGCCAGGAGAGATGCAAGGGTAGCTATTTTTCTTGATGGAGGAGGAGTGAATGCAGGAAGTGACTCACTCCCTTATCTTGCACCTTTTCAGAGTTGAAAATAGAATGAGGGCTTTAGACATGAATGCCCATTATCTTTTCCACTATCCCTTCTCATGAGCATATTGCAGCCCATGGATGTAGTTGCACACCCTACGTGCTGTGTGAATGTCCTCTGTGGGCCGATGTTCCATGTGCTGCCAGCCATTGTGAAGTGATGGGTGCTATTTAGCTGAGTACAAGCAGCTGTGGTGGGGTGGGCGGAGAAGCAAAATCTTAACACAGACACATTTTGTGCAAACGAAACCATGCCTGAACAGAGGATGATGTCCCACAGCAGAGCAGCAGATGGAGGCTGCAGATGTGTGAAGGCTGCCTCCAGCCCACGTGGAATCCAAGAGCTTCTAACAGCGTCTTGGCTGTCCAACCTTCTGCCAAAATCAGCTCCTGGATGTGATCTGCCTACTAGCTTACTCTTAATGTTTTAAACCAAATAGCAGAAAGGTGATGGCTTTAAGGAAAACCTGGGAAAATACAAACATCAGGGAAATGCATTTAATTGCTTCTTGATGCAGAGGATTGAAGGCAGAGAGAGCTCCCAGGACTTATCAATTGTGATCCTCTTGTCATTGCTTGCCATCTGGTCCCTGAGCCTGGTCTCCACCCCTCACAGTCAGCTGGAAAACTATCTAATAATGTGCTCAGATATTGCTAGTGTTAGTCTATGTTGAAAAACTCATTTTGGGAAACTAGTTAGGAAATACATATCAAGAAGTAAAGAAATCTAGACTCCTTAAGCCTTGAGCTGTACCTTGAGACTTCGTATTTAAGTAAATGACTAAAGTGAGAGGGAACTGCTGTAGGGACAGTGTTGGGTCTTAGTAGGTTGTGCATTATGCAATATTTATTCATGTGAAAGATAGACTAATGAGACAGGGAATGAGAGAGAGAGGAAGGGAGGAAGAAAGGGAAGAAGGAAGGGAGGGAGGGAGAGAAATATCTTCCATTCACTGGTTTACTCCCCAAATGGCTGAAGCCAGCATCCTGGAACTCTAACTAGATTTCCTGCATGGATAGCAGTGACTCAAGTGCTTGAACCATCCTCTGCTGTTTCCCAGGTGTATTAATGTGCTTTAGCAGGGAACTAGATTGTGGAGTATACAGTACTATAACTCTGATATTAGATGGGGCATCCCAATTTGCAACTTAATCCTGGCCATTGCAGTCTTTAGGGGAGTGTACAAACAGATCAAAAAGTCTCTCTCTCTCTCTCTCTCTCTCTCACACACACACACACCCATAGAAGAACCCTCTATTTCCCTTTCCCTAACTCTGCTATTCTGCCTCTGGGGTGGATGTTCAGGAAACAACTTGAACAGTCAACAGCTGTAACAACACGATGTGCCTAGTAAAATCTAAACAGTTTTTTAAGTGGTAATTAGGCTATCAATCATTTAATAAATATTTATTGAATGCACACCATATACCATACCCTGTTATAGATACTGAAACAATAATTTAAATTGACTTGGTTTTAGACCTTGCTCAGTTTATGCTCTGGTATGTATGGTAAAGTAGAGTTGATGTGGCAAGGAAAAAGTTGATTCAGAATTAAGTGAAAGTGCAAAAAAAGAAAAATTGTACTTTTATGACTCTTCCCATGAATGTGCTCAATTTTATGAATAAATATTGGATAGAAATAGGAAAAAATGATGACAGTTGATGGGACGAGATGTTTCTGAGCAACTTTCTTCATGTTATCACTATTCCCATATTTTTAGTGTTCTATTTAAAAACAATGAAAATAGGGAAAATTATCTGATTTTTTAGTGTTCACTCTCCTTTTTCAAAAGAAATGTATTGTTATTCTGCCTTAGAAGCAAAAAAAAAAAAAAAAAAAAAAGCAAAAACCAATGAAAGAGTAGGGAGAAGATGGGAGGGAGGGAAGGAGCAGAGTAAGTTCAGCCTGAGTACTGTTTCCTGGCCCTTCCCTCCCTTTTTAGCCCTGTCTCTGGATTCCAAGCTCAGGAGATTAAAATGAAAGACCTAAGATATTATTTTGATTTATCTAATTTGTTATATAAATAAGAATGTTTATATCATCATCACCGTCATGGACTAGTGAAATCCTGCAAAGCCATGCTCCCTAAACTGTGTATTTGGGGGTATCTGCAGCCAAACAGCCTTGAAGATGTGAGACTAACTCAATACTGCGTCTATTTTTCTGGGTGCTTGTTCACCTACCCCTCTACCCAGACACAGATGACTCTAGGCTGACTTTACCAGTAGTATTTCTTTTTAGAATTAGTAAGAAATCTAGAAGTATTAACAGTAGGTTAGTACTGCTGCAGGTTTCAGGTACTGGGGGTCAAGTGCTGAGGCCAGAGCACTTGGGGTGAGAGATGACAGGACCAAGCCCTTTAGTGCTGTTCTGCTTCTCCCATCTGCTTCCTCTACTCTGTCTCCATAGAATCCACCTGCTGCTCTATGCTCTGCGTCATTTGTCTTTAGGCCTTGCCTGAACTTCTCAGTGGCATGGCCCTGCATTGCTGAACAGCTGCTGCTGCAGAGAAGGCTGCTTTTCTGTGAGCTACAAGATGGTTCCGGCAGGTGGCTGATCATGGATTTTAAGCATGCTGAGTGCTTTAACAAAAGAAGCTAAAAATACAAAATTGTGTGTGTGTGTGAATGATTCTTCTTCGTAATATGACAGGTTAAAAAAAAGGTAACCAATGACACATATTGTTGATTTTGCATCATCATCGTCATCATCACCATCAAAATCATCAAACCTTATTAAGCTTCCTCCATGTGGCTGAGGTTAAGGGCTTGCAGGTTCTAATGAGGTGAAGGTAGGGCTTTTGTTTTCTTCTCTTTGTATTCAGGCTCCAACCTTCCTCTGCCCTTCACCAGCTCTTGCCTACATAGTTTATTAGTTTCTGTGCTAAAGCTTGAACAGCAAATCAATTGAAGGAGAAGGAGAATGTTGTGGTCAGACATAAATGGCTTAACCTGGAAAAGTACACTCCCTTACACCATCTTAAAGACAGGACAGAGCAAGAACTTGAATCTGATCAAGAAAGCCCTTAACCTTGTGAAGTATCACCCTTTACCTTGTGAGGAGATTAAATACAAGTAGAGTGTCTGCTTCCAAAAATCTTCCAGAGACTCCTTCCAATCCAGGATTATGCTAGAGCTGAAAAACACAGCCACATCGCACTTGAAGGAGAACAGGCAGTCATATCTGCTGTAAGTGTGTAGACAGTCAGCCTCAGCAGTAGAAAGCAACCTTGGCCAAGGTCAGGCCTTTACTGAGTGACCCACATCCAGTGACTCGAACCAGACAAAGATACAAAGATACATACTGCATGAATCAATATAGCCTACGATAGTTTCAGAGCTCCCTGTGGGTCATCAAGTTCATTGCTAGCTCACAGCACATTTCAACTCCTCCCTCTGCCTGATCCTTCCTGACATAGTTGTTGATCCAAGGGTACTCCTCAACAGACTACCTAAAAGTCTACTTTCCAAAGGACTCAAGGTACAATAGTTGGTACTAAAATTGGCTCAAAAACTTCAGAGAAAACTTCAGATCACTTAGAGTTTTGAAGCTGAGCCCCTCTAGCTGGCTGAAGCAAGGATCGCATGGATGACTATAAGCAGAATACAGGTGAATAAACCAAATGTGCTTAATCCTTACAACAAATGTACTAGGGCCCTGCTCTTTGGCCTAGTGGCTAAAGTCCTCACTGTGAATGCTCCAGGATCCCATATGGACGCCCATTCTAATCCCAGCCCCCCTGCTTCCCATCCAGCTTCCTGCTTGTGGCCTGGGGAAGCGGTCAAGGATGGCCCAAAGCCTTGGGACCCTGCACCCACATGGGAGACCTGGAAGAGGCTCTGGGCTCCTGGCTTCAAATTGGCTCAGCTCTGGCCATTGTGGTCACTTGGGGAGTGAATCTTCGGATGGAAGATCTTCCTCTCTGTCTTTCCTCCTCTCTGTATATCTGCCTTTCCAATACTAATAAAATAACTCTTTTTAAAAAAGCGAATTTAGTACTAACACATGGTACAGCATAGATGATCCTCGAACAAATTATATGAAGTGAGATAATCTAGTCACAAAGGTTCAGATGTTACATGATTCCATTCATGTAAAATTCCAGGAAAGAAAATCTATAGAGGCAGAAAGATTGGTGGTTGTTGCTTAGGCTGAGGGTGGGGTGGAGTAGAAGAGAAGGGCCATGGCCTCTAACAGCTTTGAAGTTGTTTGTGAGATGTAAATATTTTTAATATGGACTGTGGTGATAGTTTCATGTAAATGTACTAAGCATGTTTGACTCACATCTTTTAAATGTGTGAACTATGTGGTATGTCAGTTCTATCTCTAAAGGTATTTAAATAACTAAAGGGGGAAAAACCTAGATGTAAATACACTATACAACTGGAAATGAAAAAGGAAAGCCTAGTCTTCTGCTAGCGATTGAGGCAAAACTATTACTTTTAGGGTGGTAAGTAGCTATGGGGTAATAGGACTTACAATTCAAAAATCCCAGTTCCAAATATGTCCAAGCAGTTCATGTTGTTCAACTGCTGTCATTGGTTTTCTCTCTTATTTTTCTATTTGTATTTCATTTTAAAAGTCTCTTTTACCTATACTTAGACTGACCTTTTTCTTTTCTTTTTTTTTTTTTTTTGACCTTTCTTAAGCTGTGTCTAACTTGCTAATAAACCCGTCATAGAAATTGGTCATGTCTGAAACTGTGTTTTCACTTCTGGTGTTTCCATTTGACTTTTAAAGAGAGTTTGCATAGTTCTGCTTAAATGTCCAGTCTGTGTATTCATTGATCTATTTTCTCCACCAAGTCATTTAACATATTGAAATGAAAGTCCCTGGTTGATAATGATGATGTCTGAGTTGTCACTGAACATGGTTCTATTGACTGTGCTGTCTCTTGACAGTGACCGTGGGTTGTGTTTTTATTCCATTTTTGTCTTCTTTGTTCTTTAATAATGACCATCTAGAGGCTCCAGAGAACAGCTTACACTTTTCCTTTTCAGTCATCAGTGTGTGAATAGGGTTGACAATGAGTCAGTCTCATCAGTAGTGGGACAAGATTGAGATTTTACCCTTGTTTAGTATTCTCAGGGAACCAGGGGTTTCACATGATTCCAATGGTGGCTGGCAGGGGGATTTTCTCTGTTTTTGCTCCACTTTTCAGCTTTCAACTGTCCGCCTGTTCAGATAGACATTCACTCTCCACACGTTCCCCTTCTCTAAACATAAAGACTTAGAGAAAGAAATCTTCCATCTGTCAGTTTAGTGTAAACGGCCACAAGCCAGGAGCCAGAAATTTCACTGGGCTGCCCAAGTGAATGGCAGGAGCCCAAGCATATGGGAGACTGGTGTCCCAGGCAGTGACATAACCTGCAGCACCACACTGCAGGCCTCCAAAACAAGCATTTAGAAAGGCTTATTACTCAAAGCATAGGTCCTTGTTCTTCCCCTTGCCATATAATCTTTTACCTGAGGGGTAGCAATTAAATTTTTATTCTTTATTTACTTTTGTATCTCTCAAGAACATGTTTTTATTGTTACCTCATGATTTCATTTTTAGTTTTAGACAGTAACAGTTTACTTTCCATTGTGGAAGGTGGGGATTTTTCTTGTTGTATCCCTTTCCTTCATCGTAGCATCTCCCTATTTGAGCTCTTCCACCCCTTAGAATACTCCCCTAATGTTTACATAATCATTTTTGGAATAGTGATGTTTATAATTTACCCTGGCTGTCTAAGCATTATTCAAAGTCAAACCAAAGGGTAGGCTGTAGTTACTTTACTGCTTTCCTTTTCTTTCTTTTCTCCTCTCCTCTCCTCTCCTCTCCTCTCCTCTCTCCTCTCTCCTCTCCCCTCTCCCCTCTCCCCTCTCCCCTCTCCCCTCTCCCCTCTCCCCTCTCCCCTCTCCCCTCTCCCCTCTCCCCTCTCCCCTCTCCTCTCCTCTCTTCCCTCTTCCTTACTTTTCTCTTCTTCAGGGTACAGCAAGGGATTCCTGAAAGTGTCCTCAGTTGGGTTAACTTGGAAAGGGGTACAAGCCTGAGGGCTGAGTGATCATGGTCATTCCAATAAGAGCAGACCAGACCCCTTGTTCTTTGTGGGTTTTTGTTTTTAGAATTTATTTTTTTTACTACTGTAATGAGAACAGATTTTATGCATTCAATAGGTGCCGTTTCAAGAGGACAATCACTTCCTTCGCTC
The DNA here is from genome assembly GCF_030435755.1 of Ochotona princeps. Taxonomy (NCBI): domain Eukaryota; kingdom Metazoa; phylum Chordata; class Mammalia; order Lagomorpha; family Ochotonidae; genus Ochotona; species Ochotona princeps. The sequence goes on from NC_080841.1 coordinate 45,069,980, forward strand.
CCTTGCATCCCGACAGTGCCCTTCCCCACCCCCTTTAAACAGTATTTGCAGGCCATAGCCTTTATCCCTCCTCAGACTGAATTGACCAAAAATCATAATATTCAACAAGAAAAAAGCAAAAAGACCACAAGATCACATTTCCACTGAAGTATAAATATGAGCTACAAATGACAGTTGTTTCCCACAGTGGCCATTTCATTCCGACACTTTCTGTGCATGCTCTATATTAGCTGCCAGCATTAACTTCCATGGGAAATTTATATTTTCTGGACAAAATCTTGGTCTTGTTTGCTTGTTTTCTATCACTGTCCAATGTGAATTATCAGTCCAATCTAAATGTGCCAATGTTCCACCTTTTCCTCATTACATTCAGATGCTGCTGGTATCCTACCAATTTTCACTTCTATTTTTTAAAAATAGATTTATTTGTATTTGAAAGGCAAATTTACAGAGAGAAAGAGAGACAGAAAGCTCTTCCATCTGCTGGTTCATTGCACAAATAGTCACAACAGCTGGAGCTGAGCTGAGCCTAAGCCAGGAGCCAGGAAATTCTTCCTGGTCTCCCATTTAGTTGCAGGGTCACAAGGCTGTGGGCTGTCCTCCACTGCTTTCCCAGGCCACAATCAAGGAGCTGCATGGGAAGTGAAGTAGCTGGGACGTGGGATCCTGGCACTTGAAGGAGGAGGATTAGCCAGTTGACCTGTTGCGCCGGCCCCTTCTTAGTGATGTATTCCAGCATGGATGGGCTCCTATTTCAGGAGTCTAATTGATATCTTCCATCTCACTTCTCTAGCAAACTGTTGAATCCCTTCTTCCAAATTGGCCCACATGTTTTCTTTTCTTTTTACATATTTCTTTGCTAGTCGTGTAGTCTAATAGCTCCCTTGGATAACTGGAGTTCCCACGGTTCATGACAGCTACACTTGTAAGACTTTGCACATTGTGATATTGAGATATTTATTTTAACCTGTCATCTGAGGTGTAATTTGACTGGATACAGTGTTCTACATGGGAAATAATAGTCCTTTCTCCATTTTAAGGCAGGTTGACATTGTTTCTTGTTTCTTTTGCCATGTTGGATTTCTGCTTCTTGGGCTTTTCTTGGTATTCTGAAAGTTTATGACAATAGTCTGGGTGCTCACTGCATCGTTTCGAAAGGAAAGTCACATCCCCCAGTTCTAGGAAATGTTGTTTGGTTGACAGCTTCTTCCCTTTTCTCACTTCTTCTGTGAACTCGTCTTTGAGTGTTGGAGCTCTGAAAATAGTTTTCTAGTTTTCTTCTAGTTTTTTTTTTCTGTAAAATTTTTCACTTTTTCATTCACTTTCTGATAGCCTGTCTCACTTTTATTGCTTCAGTTAAATGTCTTTCTATTTAATGTTTTTTAGAATTTTTTTTCTGAATGCTGTTTTTACAAAGAATCCTGTTTATATATATATATATATATATATATATATATATATATATATATATATATATGCAGTATCTTTTCTCTATAATGGTAAAGATTTTTGCGGTTTTCTTCTTTTGTAGCCTTTGTTTCTTCCAAATTTCGTTTGACTATTTGTTCTTTTAACGGACTTCTCTCAAACATCAGTACATTGTGGCTGTGCAGGCTTGAGGGTGGAGTACTAAGAAAGCTAGCAGTTGGGGAGCAAGTGTTTGGTGCAGTGGTTGACACTGCTTGGGACACTTATATTTTGTATTAGCAGAGTGCATGGCTTGAAATCGTGGCTCCTCCTGCGATTTCAGCTTTGGCTAATGCAACCCCAGTGGAGATAGCAAGCAGTGACATAAGTGGTCAGATCCCTGCTGTCCATGTGGGTGATTAGGGTGGAGTTCCTGGTTCCTAATTTTGGCATGGCCCAGCCTGACTTTTGCTGGCACTAGGGGAGTGGTCCAAAAGCTGGAAGATATTCTTTGTCTCTCTGCATTTCAAATGATAAAGCCAGAAGCAGGCTGTTGGCAGCTTCGAATTTATAAGTGGGTTTTATAGGTTTGTGGGATACTCTGCAGATTCTCTGTATTGGAAAAACCCCTATCGGTCGCTCTAAGTCTTATGTTCAAGGGTGATTAAATCCCCCAGAGAAGGAGTTCCTAATCTTTTGCCTGGAGAGATGGAACATTCCACAGTATTCTTTTCTCTTTTTGTCTTTATGATGGTGAGGCAAATTGGGGAAGAGGAAAAGGGACTTCAGCATCTACAAATAGATGTTCAGATAATCTTTTGTTTTTGTAATGATGCTTTCAACCCACCCAAGTACTGGTGCCAGCTCAAAGGCCTTACATATATGTCACACTCACTTTAACACGAGTGCTGCTATCTTCACACATAGTCTTCCTCACCTTTGGAAAAAAAAATCTCATAACGCAGAACTTCACTCGGTGAACTTGAAGCTCCTATGGTTGATGAGATGGCCTGTGCTAGGGAACAAAACGTTAGAAACATCCCAGACCATGTGAAGTGTCTGTGACCCTTCATGTCCTTTCTTGCATTCTGCCTGCTGGGTTCAGTCAAGTCAGCCACACTGGCCACATGACCCTGTGCCCAGGCTCCTTGAATAGAGTCTGAGAGCAGTGGGTGTGTGCTGCTCTGCCTCTCACGTGGGTGACATTGCCACCTGTATCCTCTCTCACCCCCATCAGCTGACAAGACTGTGATGGTGAGCTTTGAAAAGCCCAATTAGAAAGGAATAACTTCTTGTCACCCTGTCATTGAGTCTGGCCTTTGTCCCCCCCGTGCTGTTGACATGTGCTGTATCAGTGTCCTCATTTGCCCCAGGAACTCGAGGTGACTGATACGCCGTTACACTCAGTGACTTCACATCCACGGATGAAGAGACTGGGGCTAGGTGTATTGGATATCCTCTAACACTGGCGTTGACCTTTATTTTTTCCCCAGATTTATTTTATTTATTTGAAAGACTTACAGGGAGAGGGAGGGAGGGAGGGAGGGAGGGAGGGAGGGAGGGAGGGAGGGAAGGAGGGAGAGAGAGAGAGAGAGAGAGAGAGAGAGAGAGAGAGAGAGAGAGAGAGATTGCTTCCCTATCTGCTGGTTCTCTCCCAAAAGAGTCTCAACAGCTGGAGCTAGACTGGTCTGAAACTAGGAGCCAGAGGTTTCTTCTGGGTCTCCCACATGAATATAGGGGTCCAAGCACCTGGGCTATCCTCTGCTGCTTTTCTAGGCACATGAGCATGAGCTGGGTCAGAAGTGTAGCGGCTGAGACTCAAACGAGAACCCATATGGGATTCTAAATCTGAAAAGATAGCTTAACCTGCTATGCCACACTGCTGGCCCCTGGATTGACCTTTCAATCATAAGAAGGCTTTGTGGAGGGCCTGGTGCAATAGCCTAGTGGCTAAATCCTCACCTTGCATTTGCTGGGATCCCATATAGGCAGATGTTGGGATATGGGTCATATCCTAACTGCTCCATTTCCTATCTGGCTCCTTACTTATAGCCTGGGAAAGCAGTAGAGGATGGACCAAAGCCTTGGGACCCTGCACCTGTGTGGGAGACCAGAAAGAAGTTTCTGGCTCCTGGCTTCAGATCGGGTCAGCTCTGGCCTTTGTGGCCACTTGGGGAATGAACTAGTGGATGGAAGATCTTTCTTTCTGTCTTTTCTTCTCTCTGTAATTTACCTTCCCAATAGAAATAATTAATCTTAAAAAAAAGAAAAAGAATGCTTGGTGGGAAGAAATAGTTTCCCCCAAACACTTTCCCTTAAACTCACAATTCTCGAAAGGAAAAAAAAATAATACCAACAGTTAAAGGAAAAAAAATAATACCATCAGTTAAATAAAAACATCATCAATTCCCGTGCAGAAATTTTGAAAAATGGTTTTAAATGTAGGGCTGAATAAGGCTGCCTGGTTCTGGGCTGAGGAAACTCACACGTCTCAGAAGAGCTTTGTCATGATTACCTCATCTGAGAGCCAATTAACCCAGGCAGGTCCTGGATGTGCCTCACTGCCTGGAATGCACAGGAGACTACTGGCTCAGAGTAGGCCTGTAGCCGACTAGCATTCCCAATCAGTGGTTGGACATTGCATAGAATTCTCTTTCATTTTTTGGGCTGTTACAGGGCAGGGAGACATACAGTGTCAGGGCTGGGGTCAGAGGTCAGGAGTCAGGGGTCAGGGCTAAGCCACCAAGGCAATAGGTAAGACTGAACGTGCACTTCTTCTTTGTTCCTACATGCAAGTTCATGTTTAGGGAAAGGGTATTAGCGATTCTCTGCAATACAACCCTCCCTTGACCTTCCTCTACATGGTTTAGGGATGCCAGGGTGATTCCTGATTCTGATTTATGTGACAGGTATTAGCAGGCTAATCACTAAAACTCTACAGCATCAGGGATCTTCCGTGTCTTCCAAATATCCAGTAATTGTAACCACGTCTGGCTGTCCATGCGTAATGCACACTTGGGTTTTTCCTTTTGTAGGGGCAGGAGCTGAGGGCTGTATTGATTTGGTGTGGTCCAAGGAGAAAGGAAGCCCAGGCACTCATATTCTCCTAATTAATTTTTCATGTTCCATGACAGCTGTTTCTTCTCCAACCAGTGAGGCTGAGTAGCAAATTCTGGAAGGCTTTTTAGCCCCTGTTACAAGCAGACTTCTCTGCACATGGTAGCAGAGCCCCAGGGGCTGTCTCAGGAGGGGATACAGGGGATGGAGGTGAGGGGAGAAGAGGATTTGGGCAGTCAGAACTGTTGTCTTTTCCATGAAAGCTACGATTGTTCTTTCCAGTAGGGAAGCATTGGAGGCCAAGGGGGCCCAGTAGCCTCCTCTGAGGAGGAAATGACATCTGTGAACTTGAACCAGTTTCCTTCATTGAAGCAGAGCCTCCGTCTGCCATAAAGTTAACAGTCACTGAAGATAGCAGTGTGCGTCACCATCACCATTTGCTATCAAGGGCCAGTTTTTCTCTTATCAGGCTAGTCCTGAAATCTTGTACCCTCCATGGGACAACGGGGGATGTGGCTGGCATGGGACACACCCTCTTGACACTTTGTCAAAGTCCATTTCACACTTCTGTGGACTTGCTGATCTTAGGTTTCCTTGTGTGTCTTGGTTATTCAGTTTGGCCAGGATCCACAGCGAAGGATCTCAAAAAATAATTGCCTGATGAATGGGGAATAAGAGCAAATTAACAGGAGACTTTTCTTTTTCCTGGATGTCCTAACTATGGCATTGGGACTGAATCATTCCTTATACAAACTGATTGTGTAGTACTGTGGTGTGTGCACATTGACAAAGTGAGTCAGCTGCATGAATGCCTTTCAATGCAGTAAGTGCTCCATGCTTCACTCCCAGACTTCTGAATGTGGCTGAGAAGGGCTCCATTGAATCTCCAAATGATCTCCTCAGAGAGCATCTAGTATGAGTGCAGTTCCCTCATTTTCTCAAAGAAATTTAAGGAATATTAACTGATTTGTCAAGGTTGCCAGTGGAAAGTGCCAGCAGCCGCTTCCTAGGGAGCTTGCCTCCCAGACCTCTCTTCTCAACTCATTAAGCCAACTTCCTGTTTTATTGCTGCTTTTAAGAATAGAAGTGGAACAGAATTTACAGGAGAGACAGTGAAAAACAAGTGTAGCGATGGGTTGTGAAGAGAGTCTCTAGAACGTCTTGCTTCAGAAGGATTTGCATCTCTGTCTTGCCCGTTGGCGATGGAAGACTTTCAGGGCTCATTTTCCTGGACAGGACAAGAGGGGCAGAAGCTGTTTCCCAGAACCTGACCATTTTTCTCTTGTGCCTAAGCTCGGTTTCTTGGTAAGGTTTCTGTGTGTTATGTACCTTTGTTTGCAATGTCCAATTTGAAGCACAGAGGACTTACTAGTCTTTGTTTTCTCCAATCTTGCCCAGGCTGGGTCTTCAGTCTGGCCATTAAGCTGCATCCTGTGTGGCCTTCCCTTCTTCTGGCCGCCCTTGAGGACAATGAACAAGAGATGAGGTGGAGAGAGCCTACCTCCACCCACTGTAAGCAAGTGAGCATGTAGGTTGTCATGGGGCACAGCTCCAGAGAGGGCCATTGTCACTGTGGTCACCATGGCTACAGCCCTGTGGAGGTGTGTCCTAACGTGTTCACAGTACCCCTGAAATCAAGCATCCTGCAACCAAGAACATGCCTTCTTTGAACAGGACCGTAGGCCCCCTTCTGCAGACACCCACTAAATTGCCCTGCTGTTCCTTCCTGTATCAGGGGCTGAAAACATCCCTGGGGACCTGGGTTGGGTCTCCAAGGCTCCCAAATGCTCCTTTCCTCGTAGACACTTGGTGTCCACAAGAATTTGGAGGGGAGCGTCTCAGGGGAGTTGATTGTTTGGCTTGGAAGTGATTGCTCAGGTCAGGATTAAAACTGATATTTGAATCTTTATTACATCCTATTTCACACATGAGGAAAATTTCCACAGAGATGGGCAAGTGCAGATCTTCTCTTTCTATCACACCAGTTTGCTGGACACCTGTCTGGTAGCAGTTGGTCAAGTGTGTTAGTTTTAGTGGGTGCTGCTTTATGGACCCCAAACTTACGTTCTTTGCCTCCCCTAGTGTCCTGTTCCTGGGGGACTTCTCAGGTTTCTCCCACTGTCTTGAGGCTTTTCTCTGTCCCCGGACTTGACCCAGGCCCACCCATCCAGTCAGTAGTTTGGGCAACTTGGGAGAAAGGGATGGGAAGTTGTATGCATTTCTAGGGGGAGGGACCTAGGAAACTCCTGATGCTCCAAAGCGCAATAGTGTCTTTCTCAAACTATCTCGAATTGCATGCCACAGAAGACACAACACATGAGTAGCACTCAAGTGGGGCGGGGGAGCAATGTGGGGTGCCCAAAGGAGGGCTGCTGAACAGGTATTTCTCCTGTGAGCCTGTCAGCCTCTGCTTGCTTCCAGGGACAAGCTGTGTTCCCATGGAAGGGTTGCCGTGGTGGGTGGGGGAAGGTCTCTGATGCCCCTCCTGCTAGAAAAGCAAACGCGACTGAGGAGTGAACAGGGAGGCTGGTTAGCTGCAGGTTGTAAAGTGCTTAGCAGCAAAAACCCAACGACTAACCCTTGTTCTGCTTTTTAATCCCCTGGTACTTTGTAAAGATTTCTCTCTCATATGTAGCTTTGAACTACATACTGTTTTTACAGCATGTCAGGTTAAACTTGTATTCTGAAGAGTACTTCTCAGCGTTTTGAGAGAAATTCTCCTATGTAATTTTATGGCTATGCTTTTTGACAGGATTTTAAGAATACTCAGAAATGAGAAGCATAAAAGAGAGTTACTGTTATGTTATGCTAAATATGAATAAATACACTGCATGGAGCTCATGATTTTGTCAGACTCTCGGGAATCCTTGCTTGTTGTTTTTGGTTGCAGCATAGCTGAAGAACAGCCCTGGAATTATGCAGGAGTGCCTCAGTGTCCCTTGTCTGCTTTATACAATGTTTGATGTCAATTTCTATGTTAATGGAATGCATGGAGACTTTTACTTGATCTTACAATTGAATTTCTGGTAATTAGTGGTTTTTAGTTCAGATATTTGTTTTATGTCTTTTCTATTATGAACATGAATGCTAGAAAACAGAGCACCACATGCTGTATTTCAGATACAGAATACGGACTAGTTCAGCTCCAAAAGTGTTGTCCTACCCACAGCTCTATTTCTAGGCCTGCTTATGATAGATATTCAATTAAGTATTCATTGAAGGAGTAAATAAATGAATGAGTGAATGTGTACAAAGATGTTGCTATCTGAGGACACTTTGGTTTTGGGGGTAAGTGTTTATTATGAAGAAACTGTATGGGTTTCATTGCAAAACATGGGAACAACCTGGATGCCCTTGACAGAGGACTGAATAAAGAAACTGATTCATCTACTCTATGGAATACTACTCAACTATTAAAAAGAATGAAATTCTATCATTTGCAGCCAAATGGAGACTATTATGCTAAGGGAAATGAGCCAATCCCAAAAGGTCAGATATCGTATGTTTGCTTTAATGTAAGATAACTTCCATCAAAAATACACAACAACAAAAGGAGAACATACACACACATGTAATTCCACAACCAAAGGCTATAATGAAGACCAGAATACCAGGAATCAAGCAAAATAAACAGAAGACATCTCTACTAAGGAATGAAGGTAGATTCCCAATGAAATTTGTATATATCCATACAACAAAAAATTATAATCTCTACTACTCATAATGCCAATAACATCATGACCCAAATAGAGAGGAAAAAGTTGGAACAATTTCTCTTCATCTCTGATTTTAAGTGCATGTCCCCTGGTGATGCTCAATGCTAATAGGGCTAGAGATTGTTTTGCTCATCTTCTTATGGAATGTCCCTTTTTTTGTTTCAATTTGCAGTTTTGTGGTGTCAAATCTAATTATTTTTGCTGTGAATTTTACCTTTTCATATTTTCTAATTATTTGTATCTTTTTCAATAAGTTCTGTGATTCATTGATCATCTATAAAAGATGGTTTGATTGCTTGTAAACCCCTGAGATTGTAAATGTCCCTTTCAACACTGTTTTTGCTACATCTCATGGGTTCTTGCTCTAATTGTAATTTCCTCAGTTGCACATGGGTAATGCAGTAGCATCAATTTCAACAAGAAGGTTTTTGATTTTCTTTTCCATCACTGTAGGAACACATTGGTATTTTTGCAGCATGCTCATTAACTTCATGTTGATGAAAATTTGCTCTTTTTCTGCTTATTGTAGACTGTGTTCACTGGCTCTGTGTTTAAGGGGATGTATAATAGAAGTGTAGCAGAGGCTGGTAAGTTCAGAGGTGGAGACAAAGTGCAGTATGTCTCTATGCATCCAGACCAACAATGGACTCCCAGTGAAACAGTTGAAAATATCCAAACAGTAGAATGCTGGACTCCCCGACATTGTCCATGCCAACAATGAGATCAGGAAACACCTGAACAAAAGCATGATGGACTTATGACTGTTCATGAAGGACCATCCATTGTAATAATAGAGGGAAAGTCAGTGAGGGGAGGGAAGAAAATTTGGGGAGGGGGAAGGGAAATCCCAGAGCCTATGGAACTGTATCATAAACCAATAATAAAAATACTTAAAAAAAAGCAACCACCCAAACCTGTATGGATTTCAAGTGATTTTGCGTACTTATCTTTTAACTCCATTTTCCATGAACTTCCTTGTTCTTTTGATTTATTTGTCCATTTGAAAGGCATAGGTCTAGAAAGGGAGACCACAAGCCCCTTTGCTGGGAGTGTATGAGTGACAGTCTGCCATGGACATCAGCGTTTCTGTCCTAGGAACTCTCCCAGACCACCCTTGGGAAGGAGTGATAAGCTGTATTCCACAATCTCTTCATCTTTCTTTTATGCCTAAGCTTTCTCCATGGTTTTGCACTTGAAAGGACTTGGCCTTGATAGGCTCCCTCAGAGCAGCCCGCATCAAAGGGCTTCTTGGAGCTCTTAGTGCATCCCTGTGTGCTCAGCTTTTCCAAAGGCAGAAGGAATGAGAGTGCCTTTAGTACACATTCAGGGTAGGCATGCTTTGGAGGATTATTTGTGATTATTTCCACCATCCTGTAAGGGGATCAGGAAGAGACGTTGTAATTTTCTCCGAAGCTACTCTACAGATTAAAGATTCTTATAGGGCCAGATTTCCTACAGTAAAGTCGGATAATCACTGCTGCAATCACAAGAGTGAATTAGAAAGCTCCTACCCTAAATTACTACCGCTTGCCGTAGATTTGAGGGAATAGCAGTTACTGATTCTGGACTCAGATTTTGCTAGTGGTGATTTGAATAATAAAATGCAATGGAATGAAATTCCCCTTAGGTTGCATTTTTGGGAATTAAGCAACAGGATTTTTCTGTGTTGTTCTTATTTTTAAATCAAAGTAGAACTTAAAAGCAATTATACAAGAGAACGGAAAGATGGAAGCATCTCACTCCTCCCCCTGGACACTCCCAGCATCCCCTGCTGTGGACTGTCACTTTTGACTGCTTGTTCAGTTCTTCTGACATTGATGCTATGACTTTTTAATAAAATGCTCCTGGGCCCAGTACAGTAGCCTAGTGGCTAAAGTCCTTGCCTTGCATGCACCAGGATCCCATATGGGCACTGGTTCTTATCCTAGTGACCCACTTCCCATCCGGCTCCCTGCTGATGGCCTGGGAAAGCAGGAGAGCCCAAAGCCTTGGGATCCTGCATCTGTGTGGGAGACCTGGAAGAAGTTCCTGGCTTCTGGCTTTGGATCAGCGCAGCTCCAGCCATTGTTGTCACTTGGGGAGTGAACCAGCGGACTGAAGATCTTCCACTCTGTCTCCTCTTCTCTGGTTATCTGACTTTCCAATAAAAATAAAACTAAATCTTTAAAATAAAATGCTCCTATCTAGTTTTTTTTTCTATTTTTAACATTTTATTTCCACGCAGCCTCAATTTTACAAAATGAGAATTGGGAGGTAGTAACACAAAGAATCTTGATATACCCCTCAATCCACTTCCCCTATTATTTTGTTTTATGACACAGTTTAATAGGCACTTGGAGTTTCCTCTCCCCTTTCCCAAGTTTCTTCCCCTCCTTACTGATATCCCCTCCAGTTTTACAATGGGTATCTTTCGTGAACTTTCACAAGTCCATCCTGCCGCCACTGAGGTGTCTCCCAACAATACAGGTGTGGACAATGTCAGAGATTTCAACATCCAACTGTTCTAATTATTTTTTTTTAAAGATTTGTTTATTTTTATTGGAAAAGCAGATATATAGAGAGGAGGAGAGACAGAGAAGAAGATCTGTCTGATTATTCACTCCCCAAGCAGCCACAATGGCTGGAGCTGAGCCAATCCGAAGCCTGGAGCCTCTTCCGAGTCTCCCACGTGGGTGCAGGGCTTTGGGCCGTTCTTGACTGTAAAAATTAGTTGACCTTAGTCTTCATAATACATTGTGTCTTATCTTCTCTTATTTCCCACTCTGTTTCCAAATTTGTCATTATTTGGAATTCATCTACAGGTTTACCTTGATAATATTAGTACCCATAAACTTGCCCTTCATGTTTCATCAGCTTTAGACGGGCTCTGTAATCTCCTCATTGTATAATAGGAATCTATCTCCCTGGTCTGCCTCACAACTTCTGCTAGTTATATTGTTAGTTTCACAGGGTTCACTAATGTTTTCTCAGAACTTAGCAAAGTACCAACACATAGTAAGTGCATTACAAATACCGACAAAGGAAATCAAACAATTGTCAAGAGCTATAACATTTAGATATTTTTTTGCAACTGACAACTACATCTTTTGTGCTTATCTTAATTTTTAGAAAGTAAACAAATATTTGCAAAATGACAATATAAATATGATTACAGAAATGAATACTACAATTGAACCCACATATCTTAGAGTAGAATTTTCTGAATGTCAAGGTCAGCTGGGTTTTGTTTTCTTTCAAATTTCTTAGTCTAATTATCTTTCACTGTTGTACTAGCTCTCAAATTTCAGTGGTTTAGCATGAAATATATTATTTTTCACTCAGAACAATCCAGTGCAGATCTGCCAGATTGGTCAGATCTCTAGAGAAGCTCCTTCTCAAGTGGCAACTCAAGGTTCCTAGATTCTTCAGTCTGTGACAATGTCAACCTTTAGGATGAGAGCCCTTCACTTCTAGTTGTATAGAAGAAAGAAAAAGTTTAAGAATGGAATATCATGAAGGATGCTTAATGGATGAGTCTGGAACTGACACAACCAGTTGCTCCCACATTCCTTGGACAGAACTCAGTTATATAGTTCTGTCCCAGTGCAATGGCAGCTAAGGGTGATGATGGTGATCTGTGGTTAGAAAATGTGATTTAACTGTAACCCATAGGAACCCTGCTTGCTGAATGCTAACAATCTCTTCTGTCAACTCTATCATGTTCAAAAGTATAGCGGAACTTAATTCCATATGTGGTGTGTGTGTATGTGCACAAGGGGATGCTATACGGTTGCCCTTTCTATCAGTCACAATTACCGACATGTTTTCCTGTTAGCTGCTCTGCCAACCTGGATGTTAAATGGAAAACAATGCAGAGTGAGTTGTCAGCTTATGGTTGATGGAAATAAGCAATATTCCTCATGGTCAGACATTACTTTTTGAGTCTTTTAAGATTATTATTGTTATTGCTGCTTAACCACATCTATCCTTATGAAAATATTTTCCCCCTTATTTTTGTTTATCTTTTCTTTCTCTCCCCATTTCCTTTTCAGCTTGGTGCCTCTTGGAGTTCCTTATGGGCATCCTCTTCACATTTCACCAATGCAAATTCTGAATTGTAGTTTCCTCTACTCTGTTTTCTTCGGTTGCTATGTCTCTTGCATTGTTCAGTTTCATTTTGAGAAAATCTAATAAAAATTCCTTCCCCTTATGGTTAGCTAACTTTTCCCACTTGTTGCATTGTTTAGAATATTTTGTATATTTTCCCTTCATATCAATTAAATGAAATATGGAGACAGAAGAATAGTAATTGTGTATGTTTTATTTCCAAAATATCTTGAACCTAAAGCAAATAATTCACTTTTAAATGTTGTCTTCTAAAAATTCAGGCATTGATATGTTTGGGCTCTTTATTATGGGTTTTGATGAATTATTCAGCCTTACTCAGGTCCTCACTGGGCAGAGGTTGAAAAGACTCAGGGGAGCAGGAAGTATTGGAAACAATAGGTTGCAATTAATGTGCTACAGGTAAATTGTCATTTGTCTGGAGTGCATGGGACCAGAAATAGTTTAAGATTTTTGGATTCTGGAACATTTACACATATATAATGATACATCTTGGAGATAGGACCAAAATCTGGGCATGAAATTCATTTATGTTTTTATTTGTATGTGCCTGAATGTAATCATAGATAAAATTGCTAGTATTTTTGCATTTTGTCTGTGGCTCTATCTCATGCAATGTGGTATGGAATTTTCCACCTGCAGTGTCATGCTGGTACTCAGAAAATTTTTGGATGTGCAACTTATAGTAAAATAGTGTTGCATTTAGAGTAAAATCAAACACTTTTTAAACATATATTTATTTGTTTTTTTAAAGATTTATTATTATTGGAAAGCTGGATATACAGAGCGGAGGAGAGACAGAAAGGAAGATCTTCCGTCCGATGATTCACTCCCCAAGTGAGCTGCAACGGGCCGGTGCGCGCCGATCCAAAGCCGGGAACCAGGAACCTCTTCCAGGTCTCCCACGCGGGTGCAGGGTCCCAAAGCTTTGGGCCATCCTTGACTGCTTTCCCAGGCCACAAGCAGGGAGCTGGATGGGAAGTGGAGCTGCCGGGATTAGAACCAGCGCCCATATGGGATCCCGGGGCTTTCAAGGCGAGGACTTTAGCCGCTAGGCCACGCCGCCGGGCCCTAAACATATATTTATGTAATGTATGTCACACATATCTTTGAATCTCTGTATATATCTCTCTCTCTCTATATATATATCTATATATTTGCTTATGTATGAGTATTATTTTCTAGCATATTCATTTTTTGGTTTTGGTTTGTTTTGTTAGGCTATCCCCAGCATACTTGAACTAGGTATGCAATCTATAGTGGTTAAGTGAATGAATATGTGACTATCTCACACACACACACGCACGTACACAGTCATTGCCGTTTCTGGCTTACTGTGAAAGAATTACACATAGAGAAACTCTGATCTTTTAGGACTTTTAGCTTTCGATAGACTTTCCTTTTTCTGTCATTGTGTATCTTTAGATATATCTAAACTATTCCCTCCTGTTCCTTGGAAGATTGTCTTAATTTCTAACCTGTTTTATAATCTAAGTTAATTCTTTCCTATATTGTGTTGCTTATTTTCTGTTTTATGAGCAGATTGGAAGGTGAGTTTTAAGGATGTTAATAACTATATTTGGGATACAAAAAGGAATAAAGCACTGAAACTTTGTATAGGTTTTAATGCTTTTGAATCTTCATGGCAGTTTAACAATTATTGTTTAGGAAGAACACAAGCAGCTGTGGAAATTGTGTCATGTCTTTAAAACATAAGAGATCATTACTGGTGTTAGTAATAGCAGTTGGTATGTAACACCCAATATTTGTCAAGTACTACATAATGAGTTTTGTTAATTTGCTGTAAATTATTTCTCTAAGAAATATAAGATTACATCAGAAAGTCTTTCGAGAAATGAATTAAAACATAAATTCATTTTGGTACAAAATATTTGAAATCCATGAGTGGTTTTATGTAGTCTGCCTTTCCATAAACTTGTTTAAGATCTGTTGTATTTGTGACATTGCACTGTTAATCCTTGTAACATTCATGGGCACTAGACATTGTAGATCAGGGGTAACCAACTCTTCCCGTAGTAGCTGATTTGCCATAGAAGGACTAAAAGTTCAGGAAAATGAAGATTATAGTGTAAATATTTTCTATTATGAATTTCTCTGAAAATACTTGAACTTCTGCCCAGTCCATTTTATCAAGCAAATGTGAAATATGTGTTCTGTTATTTTAACTTTTCTTTCAAGATCATTTACTTGAACTGGATTTTTTTTCTTCTTCAGCCAGCAGATCTCAGCCTCTTCTAAGGCACGGCACCCACAATGTTTTTTTTTCTTTTTCTTTTAAAAATTTACTAATTTTTGGACCCAGGATGGTGGCCTAGTGGTTAAACTCCTTGCCTTGCATGTGCTGGGATCCCATATGGGCACCGATTCTAATCCCAATAGCCTTGCTTCCCATCCAGTTCCCTGCTTGTGGCCTGGGAAAGTTGTTGAGGATGGCCCAAAACCTTGGGATCCTGCACCCGCGTGGGAGACCTGCAGGAGGTTCCTGGCTCCTGGCTCCGGATCGGTGCAACTCCGACCATTATGGTTGCTTGGGGAGTAAACCAGTGGAGGGAAGATCTTCCTCTCTGTCTCTCCTCCTTTCTGTAGATCTGACATTTATTTATTTTTATTGCAAAGTCAGATCTACAGAGAGAAGCAGCAGCAGAGAGAAATATTTCCCATCCATTGGTTTACTCCGCAAGTGATTGTAATGGCCGGAGTTGAGCTGATCTGAAGGCAGGAGCCAGGAGCTTCTTTTAGGGTCTCCTACGAGAATTCAGGGTCCCAGGCTTTGGGCCATCGTCAACTGCCTTCCCAAACCACAAACAAGATGCTGAATGGGAAATGGAGCAGTCAGGGCATGAACCGGCACACATATGGGATCCTGGTGCTTGCAGGGGGAGGATTAGCCAGTTGAGCTATTGCATTAGGGCCATCCACAGTGAGTTTTACAGTTAACAGAAGCATAGGACAAACTGAATGCCAGGAGGGGAGCGTGAAAAGTGAAAAGGATAGTACAGTCCTTGAATTCATTCTTAAACTCTGTGACACCAACAGGTTAGACAAATTTCCTTTCTCAGGCTCATACAACTAGACAAAATGTAAAGCTAATTGGAACTGGTGAGGGGAGAGAGCAAAAGTTGGGTCAGTAGGAAGGAGTCAGTGCGATGTTATACCATCTCTTTAGTATTCGTAAGGCCACATGTTGGGATGACCTTTCACTTGCTTACCCACCCACCCCCTTCCCATCACTTCTCTTTATGAAGCCAATGGCAGCCAGTGAAGGCAAGGCATCTGGGAAGGGCTGTTGAGGATGGAGAGATCAGAATTCAGGAAGCAGAGGTGAGAGCGTGGATCTCCCTCCAACTGTTTTCTTTCTCCTCTAAGCTACACTTTCTGGTCCATTTCATTTTCCTAATCTGTCATCCTTTCAAATGCAATCACAGAGATTTTAAAAGATAGCATTACAAATCTACTTAGTAAAAATCAATTTGTCTGTGCAACAAAGATACACATGATAAGCAAGGTGCTTAGTTTCTAGCCATCTGAGGATCTGGGCAGGGAAGGTAGAAATGCTGTAGGAATGCATTGGTGTCTGACATCCATCATGTGGCTATCCTCATTCTGCTGGTAGGCAGTGGATTTAGACAGAACAATCTGGCCTTGCCAATTAAGGCTAGAGAGGCCCTTGTTGGGATTAGGAATCCACAAGGTGAAGAGATAACACTGGAAATAGAAAGTGCTTCCCATGCAGTGACTGTGGCCACAGCCCAGAGAACAGTCAACAACAGATAAAATCACTCCAGTGTTGGCAGTCCAGGGTGATAGTTCTGAAACTAGTATAAATTAGAGCTGGGAAATGATTGTGCATATCTGAAATGGATAATCAATAAATGAAGTTGCATCCAGAAGGACTGCAAGCTGCTAATGAACATATGAAGTAAAAAATTTCTATTTCAGATATGTATTTTAAGTGAATTAAAAGCAACTTTCACTAGAATGTCACAACATCCTTTAATATAAGAGATTGTCCCCACTCTCATGTGGCAAGTCATTAGCCAAGTGCTTCCTCAGGTTCCTGGCAGCATGGACACTCCATTCCCCCACCCACTGAAGTTGTGAACTTGTTCAACTCTGAGTCATGTGAACACTGTATCCCCAATTCCTGGGCATGATTGTCCACTTCTTCCAAGATATCACATTTCTCTTCTCCATTATACTGTTTCTTCAGTCTAGTTCTCTGAGCCCTTATTTTATGTTAGTTATCCAATGCTCCCTTACTGAGACCTTGTTCCAACCCAACTCTTTCTTTTTTCCCAATGTCATTGTCATTCCTGGTGCGCAGGCAGTTTCTGATACACAGCATGAGTGAACTAAACCTTTGGTAAACAAATCCCTCCATGCTGGGCCTCAAGCCCCTTTTGTGCTTCTCTGGTCTGTTTTGGGTGGTGGTACCAAGTGCTAACAGGCATGCTTCTGCCCTCTCACCCAGCATTGCTGTATCTCTTAACCTGAAAAATCCTGCGCGCTTCTCTCTTTTCCCTCTTTTCCCTCTTCTCCATTTTCAGTTTACCTAACAATCCAGGGCCAGCCTAATTTATGCTGTCCATACAGACTTTTCCCTTTTCCTCATTCCTTGGAAGCGTGTGCTTATAGAGGACCTCACTACAACCATCTTTCTGAGCATTGCCGAGCTCTTGGCTTTAATTTAGTGACATCAACTAGATTGTAAACCACATGAGGAATAATATATATGATATATTTATTTAACTTGAAAGGCAGAGGTAGAGAGAAACAGAGGGCGAGAGACAAGGTGAGATCTTCCATCTACTGATTCACTCCTAAAATGAATGCAATGCCCAGAGCTGAGCCATTCCGATCCAAAGCCAGGAGCCAGGAGCTTCTTCCAGGTCTCCCATACTGGGGCAGGAGCCCAAGGACATGGGGTCACTTTCCCAGGCTTTAAGCAGGGAGCAGGGAGCAGAGAGCTGGATTGGGAAGTGGAGTAGCTGGGACTTGAACCAGTACCCATATGGGATACTGGTAGTGTAGGCAGAGCTTGTTATGCTACCTCATTGACCTTGCTCAGCGTATTTTGCAACAAGTAGTTTTTCCAGAGTAACAACACAGGCCCCAAGTTTTCAAGTCTCTTTCCACAAAACCATTGTTTCAGAAGTCCAAGCACATTTGTTCTAATTCTGTAATTGTTTCTATGTTTGTCCAGACAGTATGACAGTTCCATTAGTCAAGGAAGTCACAATCGCATTTCACTGGGAATTAAATGAGTGTGTTTTTAGTTTTTTTGTAACCAATTTGACCACATTTGTAAAACGTTATTATTTGTATTCAAAATCATTTCTTACACAAAGATTTCAATTCTTTTTAAGGGTTGATATATAGAAATAATGCCCTTCTTCCCCTCACTCCCACCATCTGCCAGTTCTGTATTCAAAAACATTTCAATGTTTATACTGTCCACTTTCCAGATACAATCTGGTCTGGCTTTATTTTGTAATTCATGTTTTCATTTTAGTTCATGTGGAATATTTTTTGAATGCTTGTAGAGTTCTATACTTAGCACTTTGGTGTATAAATAGAACACTATCTTAAAAATAATTTTGATTGGGTGATTAATCTAACAGAGGGATGAAACAACTTGTTGCTCACCCATGTTGATTCTGTTGTGTGACAGAGGGAATGGCCAAGGACAGAACACACTCTTCCACACCACGTTGTGATTAGCTGCCCTGCTTATCTTCTGCCCAACTTCCCACCATTGGGTCTGGATCATCTTCTTAAAGTCCAACTAGTTCCTGGTTTCCAACCTAGCCCAACTGAGGTTGAGGCTGTATCCACAGTTGTGCCCCCTCTAAAAAGATGCTGAACTGCTACTGGGAGGTGGGACCTCAGTGAACCCAGGTCTCCTAAGGAGACATGGGCACTTCCTGGTGCGGCTACTCCCCCTGGGCTTGCCATTGCTTCTTCCAGTGCTGGGGAAATGCTATGGGGTGGGATTTGGTTGTGACCTTTTTTCTAAAGTTCTGATCCTTTCAATGCCATGGCCTTTACCTGTGATGAAAATGTCTGGGGCAACAGCAAGAACTGATTCAAGTCTCAGGCTAACAGATGAAAATCATGTACCTTATTAGATAGCCTTAGCTGACAACTGTGTGCTTAAGTTGTTTCTGCCCTTGATGGCCAGAACATGTGCCTCATCTATCCCTGAGACTTTAGTGCCCCTTGGGTGCTGTTCTTTTCCAGGGGAGTCAGGACTGAGAACTGAGCTTCCAAAGCCTCTTGCTGCTCCCAGCCATTGGGTCTCATGCCATATCCCAAGTTATGATAAAGGTGAGAGTGAATTTGTGAGTATTTGCATGACATTTGATACTTGCTTAATGAGTATCAGTGATGTGTCAGCTAATATCTTAAAACTTGTTATGCATTTTTCTCATTTGATTTTCACACCAGAGTAATGAGTAAAGAATTATTCCCTTCTTTGTATAAATGAGGAAATAGGGCCAGTAAGTAGAAGTAAATTGCAAGATATCCTACTAACAGACTAAACTTGGAATTCAAATCACGAATAAGTTGAACTTTCAATTAGTGGGACCTATTTATTGTCAGCATATTTTGGGTTTTTTTTCTGACACCCACCTCTGTCACCTTTTTTTTCCTTCTCTGTCTCTGTCTCTTTGGATGAGGAAGTAACAATGTGTGGCTCACATAAACATAAATTTATTTGTCTCATTTGTGTTTTATCCTTGCTGGGACAGGGTCCAGATCATACTTTAAAAATTTCTATGACTGTGCACATAGTCTGTCCACTGTAGGTAGAGACTGGACCATCCTTCATAAACAAACTAGAAATGATATGACCCAGCTAACATGTCCTGGAATCTAGTACCAGTGGTAAAATCAAGTCCATGGGAGCACATTTGTCATGGTGGACTTGGCAGTGAGCATAGCTGTTCTCTACAAACGGCCGTTCCACCAGCAAGTGCCCTTCATGTGCTGGCGGGATGTCTAGTCCTATATAAACATTTCTTTTTTAGAACCAACTCTTAATTCCTCCATCCCTTGGTTTATCACTAGTTTCTTGAAAAATAATCTGTCTACATTCTCTAGTACCAGAATGATGAGTCAGACCATGGATGCAGTCATTTTTTAGGGTAGTAGCTGGACTCCTGGCCCTCTCCTGTTGGCTCCAGGCCAGCACGCCACTGAGAGGAGCTCCTTCCATCTCCCAAAGCCTGATGCCAGCCCTTCTGCTCCATCCCTCCTGCCTCTCTGGTTTCCAGAGTAACCATAAAAATATTACTCCACATGCTCTAGGAACAAAATGTCAGTGCACTTTACTATTGTTTTAATTTAAAAACTAATGTGTGAAAATAACCCTAGCCTGGAAGAAATTCCCTTTCTGGTAGATGAGTTTCTTTGGAAAGCAGAGATACAGAGTCGGCAGGAAGAAGTCATGCAGGGACAGCACCAATGCCTAGATTTATTAAAAGAGCCTAAAGTCTCACATCTAGTCCAATGGCAAATATCCAATAGATGCTTGTTTAATCAAATAATAAAGAAAAGCATGACAAATTCTGCTGAAAAAATCTCTGTGTATACTTTATGTATGACATATGTACATATCTGTATTACATGTATACAGTATATATGTGTATATATGTATTTACATTAGAACCCTTGATTTTTAGACATTATTATACAGTTAGGATGATGGCAGTAGCTGATTGAATGACATTGACCTTCAAATTTGTGACTACTCAGAATGCATCCTTATTTGCCTATAGGGTCTTTGCAGGCTTACTTTAGTGCAGCTATATCTAGCTTCAGTTCATGACTTCAAGTGACCCCCTACAGGCCATGATTGAGGTCCTTGTCAGAGAAGAGAAGATGTAGAGAGACACAGAGAGGAGATAACTGTGTGATGACCAGGTGAAAAGTGACAGGGGTTAAATCTGTGCTGCCACAATGCTAAAGGACATCAGAAACCTCCAGGAGCTTGAAAAGGAGAGGATGAATCTCCTACAGGCTGTGGAGATAACACGGTCCTGTCAGCTCCTTCATTTCAGACTTCTGGTCTCCACTCGGATTGGTGAGACTAAATTTTTGTCGTTTAACACATCCAGTTTGTGCTGATTTACAGCAGCCCTTGGAAATGAACATAGAATATTGAGAATTAATGCTGATGGCTCTTCATTCAATTAATAACTAAAGGCATATTATGAATTTACAGTTTATGGAGAAGTAGACTTTTTATAAGGATAATGGTAAAAAAGATATTAGCTTTATGGGATAGTCTGAGTAAGTTTCTTTTTCAGCGGCACACTTAAAAAAAAAACACTTTCAGTTGCTCAGTGATACAGTTGTAATAAAAAAACAGTTGAAAGTTTGAACTAAGTAAGAAAGTGGAATTCTTGTTTTTTGTTGAGTTTAATAAATTATTGGTATATCTTAAATTTTTATTTACTTTGAGAGGAAAGGTGGGTGGTAGAGAAGGAGAGAAAAGAGAAGAAGGAGGGGAGAGAATAGGAGAGGAGGGGAAAGGAAGGGAGGAGAGGGGACAGGAGGGGAGGGGACAGGAGGGGAGGGGACAGGAGAGGAGGGGAGAGAAGGGGAGAGGAGGGGAGATACTGCTCCCACCTTTAGATTCATTCCCTACATCTCCTGGTGACTGTTGGCTGGGACTGAGGTTAGGAATGAGGAACTCAATCCAGATTTCTCCCATGGGTATAGGGATCCAACTACTTGAGCAAGAAGATAGAATCAGTAGGAGAGCAGTGATTCAAATACAGGCATTTCGATATGGGATACAGGTATTATAATTGGTAGCTTAAGTGCCATGCCAAATGCCTGACCTGGAATATGACTTTTACTGTGAAAAGGAGTCTTTGGGTTCATAAATTTAATGTTTTAAAAAGTTGAATTGCTCTGCATGAGAAAATGAACAAAATCAAGTTCCTTCAGATATCTTCAAAGGGGAGGTGAGAGGACATGTGCGGAAGCAGAAAATGGTGACGTTAGATTGGTAGGAAATTCTTGGTAGCAATGGATGGCAGAAGGACGTCGAAGTTTTATTGTTTGCACTGATGCTACTGTGTCATTGTTGTCCTCTCTTACTTTTATTTCCCATAAAAGCTTGTCATATTACACTGCCACAGTTGCTAGATGGCTGGGAACACTGGTAACACACCATTTTATTACCCTTGTATTACAATAAATCTTGAAATAAGCAGCCTAAGTTTTACAAATATTTTTCCAAGTTGTATTGACTAGTTTAGGTCTTTTGCGTTTCCATGTGCATTTTAGAATTGGTATGTATGTTTCTCAAATGTTTGTTGAATTTAGGGTTGCATAAAATCTGAAGGTCATTTTGAGTAGAACTGACCTTTTTCCCATTTATTATTATTTTCCATGAAAAAGTTTTATAGATACAGGGATTCCTCTCTTCCTCTCTCCTCAATTTCTCCTCCCCCATTTCCCACTATATTATCACAATGATACAGTCCTTTAGTAACAGTAACTAGTTTAGCTTTCTGCTATTTAAGTGTTTCATGGCATTGTAGGTGTAGGCAAAGATCTAGCATTTAGCATCATGCTGCCTATATGTGTGTGTGTGTGTGTGTGTGTATATATATATATATATATTTAAATATAAGCAATATATATACTGTAAAATATAAACAGTGTATTTAACTGTTTCATTGGGAGTAGAGATGTGTGCTACAGTGTAGCTTAACTTCTAGTTTTGCTAGTCTGCATTAAACAATTCACCTATGAGAATATTTTTACATACTTGATTATCTATGTATGTATTTATTTTGTCCTTTGCATGAGGATTGGCTTATATCAGAGAGAATGTAAGATATTTACCCTTATGGGATTTGCTTATTTCACTAAGCATAAAGGTCTCTAGTTGGAACCATTCAGTTGCAAATGGTAGAACTTCATTCTTTTTAATGACTGTATAATATTCCATGGAGTGCATGCACCACAGTTTCTTTCTCTCTTTTTCTTTTGATGAGTAACTGAGTTGATTCCATATCTTTGCTATTGTGGATTGTGCTGTTATAAGTATAGGGTTGCAGTTCACTTTCTTGTATGCAGATTCCAGTTGCTTCGGATATATTCCCAGGAGTGAGATTAGCAGGGTTTTATGGTAGATCAAGTCTCAGTTGTCTGAACACAATCCACATTGACTTCCCTATTGGCTGCACTAGTCTACACTTCCACCAACAGTGGAATAGAGTATCTTTGCCCCTCACAATCTTGCCAGCAGGTGTTGTTAGTTGATTTCTGTATGTAGGTAAGTCTCACTAGAATCAGGTAAAACCTCAATGTGGTTTTTTTTTTTTTAATTACATTGCATTATGTAACACAGTTTTAGAGGCACTGGGATTCCACCCACCCCTCCCCAAACCCTCCCCCCCCCATGGTGGATTCCTCCACCTTGCTGCATTGCCACAGTTCAAGTTCAGTTGAGATTCTTTCATTGTAAGCATATACCAAGCATAGAGTCTAGCATCTTATTGTCCAGATAAGTTCAACGGCTTCTTGGGGAGACCATCTCTGGTCTGAAGGTAGAGCCAGTAGAGTGTCATCCTGATCAATTAAAAGCTCCAACATAATATCAGCAACAATTTATAACGTTATGAAATTAGTGGACAGAGTATTGAGTAACCAATATGTTAAAAAAAATACAAGTTCTTAACCACATGAGGTTGAGATAATATTACATTTTACAGGTACTATTTTTCATATTGACATCATTTCATCTTAAATTAAGGCAAACATGTGGTATCTAACCTTTTGGGACTGGCTCATTTCCCTTAGCATTATGGTTTCCAGTTGGGTCCATTTGGCCACAAAGAACTGCATTTTGTTTTTTTTTTTAATAGCTGAGTAGTATTCCATGGAGTAGATGAACCACAGATTCCTTGTTTTTTTAAAAGATTTTATTATTATTGGAAAGCCGGATATACAGAGAGGAGGAGAGACAGAGAGGAAGATCTTCCGTCCCATGATTCACTCCCCAAGTGAGCCGCAACGGGCCGGTGCACGCCGATCCGAAGCCGGGAACCTGGAACCTCTTCCAGGTCTCCCACGCAGGTGCAGGGTCCCAATGCCTTGGGCCGTCCTCCACTGCTTTCCCAGGCCACAAGCAGGGAGCTGGATAGGAAGTGGAGCTGCCGGGATTAGAACCGGCGCCCATATGGGATCCCGGGGCGTTCAAGGCGAGGACTTTAGCCGCTAGGCGATGCCGCCGGGCCCAACCACAGATTTCTTATCCAGTCTTCTGCTGATGGTGTTTATTTGCAGTTCTCTAATATCCAGGAAACCTAAATATTTTTTTCATAAGTCAATTAGCTTTTAAATTTGTTCTTTTGAAAAATGTCTGCTCATTTTCCCGCCCATTTCTGAGTAGAGTTCTTTATTTTGCTATTGTTGGGTTTTTGAAGCTCTTTATAGTTTTGGGATATTAGTCTCCTATCTGTTGTGTAGAGCGCAAAATGTTTCTACCATTCCATTGATTGTCTCTTCACTTTGTTGATCATTTTCTTTGCTGTACAAAAATTTCTTAGTTTGATGTCAGACTTCCTTTTTAAGATTTATTTATTCTACTTGAAAGGCAGAATTACGGAGAAAGAGAAAAGGAGAGACTACTAGAGAGAGATCTCCCATCCACTGGTTTATTTCCCAAATGGCCTTAATGGCCAGAGTTGGGCTGATCTGAAGCCAGGAGCCAGGAAATTCTTCCATGTCTCCCATGTGGATGCAGGGTCCCAGGGCTTTGGGCCATTCTCTACTGCTTTCCCAGACAACAGGCCGGGAGCTGGGTGGGAAGTGGACATCCAGGATTCAACGCAGTGCTTATATGGGATCTTGGTGCAGTCAAGGTGAGGACTTTAGCCACTAGGCTACCATGCCAGGACCCCAAAGACTTCTTGTTTAATTGATTGTTCTTAGCCAATTTTCTCCTGCTGATAAAATCATAGACCAGACTGGGTAAATTATAAGGAAAATGGTTTAGGCTGACTTCAATGATTTGCATTTGGTGGTGTTCTTCTTGCTGGCAGGCTGAAGGAAGCATAGGGCAATTTTATGGTGGGAGACAGGGGTCACTCAGGAGACCTAGCCATTCCAACTTCATAGTAAACTCTCCCCCACCCCCCGCATCAATGCATTAATCTACTCAGCCCATGAATACATTGGTCACTTGTGAAGGGAAAGTCCTAATCACCTTTTAAAGATCTCATCTGCTGGGCCCAGCGGTGTGGCCTAGTGGCTAAAGTTCTCGCCTTCAACACCCCAGGATCCCATATGGGCGCTGGTTCTAATCCCGGCAGCTCCACTTCCCATCCAGCTCCCTGCTTGTGGCCTGGGAAAGCAGTGGAGTACGGCCCAAAGCCTTGGGATCCTGCACCTGTGTGGGAGACCCAGAAGAGGTCTTCAGATTGGTGCAACACCAGCCGTTGCGGTCACTTGGGGAGTGAATCATCAGACGGAGGATCTTCCTCTCTGTCTCTCCTCCTCTCTGTATATCTGACTTTGTAATAAAATAAATAAATCTTTAAAAAAAAAAAGATCTCATCTGCTGCCATCTCTTAATATCCCATAATGGGAATTATGTTTCAACATGCATTCCAGAGGAGACAAACCATCTCCAAACTGTAACTGTTATCTAGAAATGCACTTTGTAGTGTGCAAAGGTTTAGGAATGTTGCAGATACTAGTTCTTCTTTCCACTGTGGTCAGAGAACACACTTCATGTGAAGTTAGTACTCTTCCATCTACTACGATGTATTTTATAGCACAGAATGTGGCTCGTCTTTGGTGAATGTTCTGTACTGCACTTGGGAAAATAGTTCCACTGTTGGTGGACACAGTGTTTTGCAAATACGAGTTAGACCAAGTTGTTTGATAGTTACATTCAATTTTTCTACGCTCTTGGAAAATCCTTGCACTTCTTTTGTCAGACAGCAGTGCTGAAATCTCCAACTGTAATTGTTGACTTAATTATTTTTATTCTGTGGTTACAGTTTGCTTTGAAGTTCTGTAACTAGGTACATACACACACTTAATATTGCCTTATTCACTTGATGCAGTTACGTTATGGTATAATCATCTTTATTAGACCGCACTTTATTGTAAATATAGGCAGTTCAAGGTTTTCTAAAATTAGAATTTGCATGGCCTATCTTATTTTATCTTTTTACTTATAATATACCTGTGCTTTTTTTAGTTAAAGTAGATTTTTGAACAAATATCATATAATTAAGTCTTGCTTTAAAAAAATCTGGTGTGACACTTGCCTTTAAATTGAAATTGGTACTATATTTTAGTCAATGTAATTAGTAATGTGGGTTTATATATATGATCTTGTTTGTTTCCTATTAGTCCCATCTTTTCTGTATTCCTAGTTTCCCCTTTTGTGCTTTCTTTGGATCAGTTCTGCGGGGTCTCCCCCACAGATTCCTGTAGTACCCCGTTGCCAGAGGGGATGAGCCTGCTGCCCGCCACCCAGCCTCCCGGCCCGTGAGAGACAGACAGACAGGGGTTCTGTCTGAGCAGTTCCGATTTATTGGGGAAATTCAATTTGTTATATAGGGTAAGGGATAGCTCAAGGCCAGGAATTTTGGGAATTCCAGGAGGGGAGAAACTAGGAGCCAATTACTAAGAGCATGACTGCGGAAGCCACTTCCCATAGGCCAGGGGTAGGTGAGCGAGATGGCCCTGGCCAATCAGTATTTCCTTGGAGCTGTGACTCCTGTCCTGGTTCACGCCCAGGGCTCTGTCCTTGGCCGCCATCTTGCCCACCAGTGACCTGGACTGTTAGTTGCCATCTTGTTGACTTAGTGACCTCTTTGCCCCTGAGCCCCACACAATTCAGCATTTTTTAAATTATATATTATTTCTCTGTTTTTCTGCTTATTAGCAATAAATCTTTGAAAATTATTTTTGTGGCTACTCTAGAATTTAAGATTCATCATTAACTCATAATTTAAACCTTTGCTTTTTTAGTGTAAGGACCTTAAACAATATATTTAATTTCCCCTTCACTTCCAATCTCAAACATTTTATATAACATTATCTCATGTTAGAGACTCCAGGACACGTCATTATTTTGATTTAAATAGTCAGCTAGTATCATGTTAGGAAATTTAAAGATGATAAAAAAAAGGGGGTAGATGCTCCTTATTGCATGAAAAATCAGATCATGTTTAAACATGTTTAAACAAGGAAGCATTGTTTATAACCTTTCAGCAGTTTCCTGCTGCAGTTTGAATTAAATCCAAACTCAACATGTTCCACAGCTGTAAACAAGGGAGGGAATATGTCATCAAGTTTTCAGCACTCAGTCCTGCTGATAAAAAGCCCTCAAGAAATGTTCTCATTATTAATAATTTCCATTTTATGATATCTACTTGACATACTAAGCTGAGCAGCCAATTAATCTAAATGAATGCCTAATGGTAAAAAACTATGAGATGGCAATTTTACTTCTTCTAGGGCAGCCTTCATAACAGAGGAGCTATGTTGATTATCATCTACTGCAATATTAGGTTGATATTAGATGGCTAGAAAGCATAAGTGAATAAGGAAATGAGCAGGTGGTATGGAGCCCTCCTGAGGGTTCTGACATTTGTTTTTTCAGTTTTCTATCTCTCCCCACTTTGCAACAAACCAATACAGCAGCTAGTAAAACTCAATATAACCACATTAGTATGTGAAGTAGAGTCAACTGTATGCCACACGTTTGCCAGCAAGTCTATCCTGATGTGTTCAGCAAGATAAGCATTGAAAGACCCTTTAACAATTTATTCATCCTGAAGGATTTCAAGAAGTTTTTTGAGAGGTATTCACAGCCTGTTTATACCGTTCAAAAAGTTAAGTGACAACATAACTTATCTTCCAATATTAAAGTTTTGTAATTTTATTATTTTAGTGTTACCAAAAATCATTGAATTTTTTTTTCATTTTGTACTTTTCTCAGTTTCACTATATATTTTTTAAGAGTTACTGATCAAAATTGCAGGTACTGTTCCAGGTTAGACATTCACAGGTCAGGTGTGAAACTGGAGTAAGTAAGGAAACGTCAAGAAATAGATGAAAAATTAAGTTAAAATGTTTATTTCTATGGAAAACATTTTGAAATTCACTTATGGTTTTTTCTAAATAAACATTTTCACGTGTTTTTTTGAGGAAACTTTGGCATTTTTGTTTTGAGTCATATCCACCTAATGACAGAAATACATTCTTAGGTGATTTTGTCTCTGTGTGAGCATCATAGAGTGTGTTTACCCAAACAGAGATGGCTGCATCATCACTCGAGGTGGTCCTGTGGGAGGACCATTGTGTATGAGATCTATTGTTGGCCTAATGTTGTTGTGTGGTGTAGGACTGCATTGTAGCTCACTACTAAGTCAGGAAAATGGTAAATCCTTTCATTGAGGTATCCTACTTTTGGCAAGGACCGTTGTGACAGAGCCTCACATCTTATTAGATACTCATTTTGAAATTCACAGACCTCATTTTCCAATGTGTTTCAATTTGGACATCTTTGATTTTAGGACCTGGATTTTTACTACTGGGAAAATCTTCGTATCATGAATTAAATTTGTGAATGTGTTTATTCTGGCTTCCGAATCATGAGTATGTTTAAATGATGTAAGTAAAGTACTGAATTCTTGGAGATCTATCCATCTATCTATCTATCTATTCACATTTATTTCTGTGCCTACTTTATGTAAATATACTTGCTGTCCTAAAACATGATCAAAAGTCCTTTTAAAAATTCAGAATAAAACACATGTACAGAATCATTCTTGTTTCTACATATTTCTGTGCCCGCAAAGAACCCTAGAATGTAAGCTAAGTGTGAATTTCTAGTACAGAAGTTCATGGAAAATGTACATAATTTAAACAATGTGCATGGACTTCAACATATTTTTTTGAAGTTTTAGTTTCTTTAGATTTGAAAGGCAGAGTCACAGAGAGATGGAGACAGAGTGAGGCCGTCCATGTTCTGGTTCACTCCCCAACTGAGCTGAGCTCATCTGGAACCGGGAGCCTGAAACTTCTTCCAGGTGTCTCACATGGGCGCAGGGTTCAAAACCTGGGTCATTTTCCATTGCTTTCCCATGTGGGATGCTAATGCTGCAAGCAGAGGCTTAGAGTGATAAGTCACAGTGCCAGTCTGGGTTTCAAAATATTTTTGTACAAACATAAATCTATACCAACTTATTGTAATGTATCTGAAGACGATCTGCTTTGATATACTAAGAAGGATGAGGTTTCATTTTGAGAAAAACCTGTGTCAGAGCTGTAAGAATTCTGCTGAAATTGCTGAAGGTTAAGCATCCAGCTTGTGAAACCTGAGTGGAAGAATCAATATGAAAAGTTTCAGACTGGCTCGATGGCTCCATGGCTAAATTCTTGCCTCGCAAGTGCCAGAGCCCCATGTGGGCACCAGTTCAAGTCCAGGCTGCTCCACTTCCCATTCAGCTCCCTGCGTATGGCCTGGGAAAGCAGTGGAAGATGGCCCAAGCCTTGATCCCCTGCACCCATATTGGAGACCCAGAAGAAGCTCTTGGCTTCTGGCTCCTGGCTCCAGGTTTCAGGCTTTGGATTAGCTCAACTCCAGTCATTGTGGTCATTTGGGAGTGAACTGCAGATAAAAGATTTTTCTCTCGGTCTCTCCTCTTCTTAAATTCCTTTCCAATAAAAATAAGTAAATCTTTTTTTAAAAATAGGAAAAGTTTCTAGGGGCAAAACTGTAAATAAATCACCAGTTTACACATAGATTGCTAATTTTCAATTGGGGTGATACTGGTATTGATGAAGCCGATAGCAGCTGACCATCCCTATAGAGTGTGAACCAAAAAAAAGGAAAGAAAAATCATTTTGCTGTGCTATAATTGAAGAGGACCAACGAGTTGTAGCCAAAAAAGGCAGCACCTAGAGACATGTCAGTTCACTCAACTTACATGATTCTGGTCAAAGTAAAATTGTAGCATACATTGTGCTGTACAGATGCTAAAGCTATGGCATTCAGATCAGTTGCAGACAAGACCAGGGGTGTCAGTGGCCATTTTAAGCAAGTGCGGGCAATATCCTGAAGCATTTCTTCCAAGAATTGTGGCAAGAGGTGAAGCACGGTTTTGCTTCTACAACCCTGAGAACAAAGAATGATAGGAGAGACAGCTACCAAGAAGCTGATGTGTCCTGCCAAGGCAGAGCAGACCAGTGACGAGCAGATGTCAGGAAGGCAGTCATTTTCATTTCTATTATATTAATGATCAGGGTATTTTGGTGGTTGACTTTCTGAAAGACCCAAAACACAGAATCACCTACTCTCTGCTCGTTGAGAGTGTGAGAAAATTGGCGAATGCTTTAGCAAGAAAAACAGGTGAGGCAGCAGAAGACTCCTCCATTACCACCAGTGTTCTGATCCTTGCTCTCATCAAACAAGGGCAGCTCTAGGAGAGTTTTGGTAGGAAACCATTAGGCACCTGCCTTACAGTTCTGATTTGCCCCACTCTGATTCTTTCGGTGTCCTAGTCTTAAAGAATTATTAAAGGTTACCCATTGTTTTTCTCAGCTAATAATGTAAAAAGGACTGAATTGATGTAGTTAAATTATAATGGCCTAAATGGTTATCCCCACCTCAAAAAACTCTTGTGTTGGTAACTAAAGTTTGTATTTTTAATTTTCATCTTTTAATTCCATGTTTCACGAGTGCTGTGAAGTTTCCTCATATTTATTGAAATCCATTGCTATGGTGAGAGTGTTTATCTTATATTTGACATAGTTTACAGGTTGCAACACTAATTGCCATGGTAATGATGTTGGGGTAAGGTCTTTGGCAAGCATTAGTCTGTTTTCTGTTACTTGCATGCAATGTCTGGGCTGTGCACTTTATGAAGAAAAGAGGTTTGGCAGTTCTGGAGGCCCGAGGCTGAGGGGCTGCTCTGGCGCTGGCCTTCCAGTGCAGGTCCTGAGGGTATGCAGGGCATGCTGTGCTGACAGGCAGTGCGTGCTTCCTCTCCCCCTAACCTCGCCTTCTCCTCCTCTTCCTTTTCTTCTCCTCTGTCTCAAAGCCATCACTATTCAATCACAGGGGCTCCACCTCCACGATCTCATCCAATCTTAAAACCACACCTCTGGACACCATAGGTTAACTTTCTACTCTGTTAGTATCTCACCGCGGGGATTAAATTTCAGCACATGAACTCTTGAGGGGTGCAGTCAAACCATTTTCACATCATAGTGGGAAGTGAACATAGGTGGTGATTTGGGAAGCAGGAAGTTGCTATGAATAAAATCTCAGACACAGAATCTGACAGCATTTTGATTCTAGACTTTCCAGTTGCCAGGACAATTGTTTACAAGTCACCAGGTTAACGCTCCTTCTTTCATGATAGCAGCCTCGAATGACCAGGACATCCATGGTCCCCACCTTTTACTCCCTTTACCACCCATTCATCTGCAATGCGTACAAGTAGGATTTCCTGACTGTTTGCACGTTTGTTCTCTCTCTCCTTCCTTCTTTCTTTCACTCTTCCTTTAGTTTTTACCACCTGCTCCAGTCTTCCAGAAAAATTTGCTGCTACCTAGATACCTAGATTTTTGGTAGAGGATTTGGCCTTTTACATTTGTAATGCACCACTTATTTTTGTCTTGTATTTTCGATTAGGTGCTTTGAGATTTAGAGATTTTCTGCAAGTTACTGCTCTTTTCAAAATACTGCTTTCTTTGTTGTCGAGGCTCTACTCTCTGGCTCGTTCTCTTTCTCAGAAGGTCTCTGTTCTGTGACTACTGTTGCCCAGAGCTGCTTTGCGTCCATTGCTCTTACATGCTTCTAAAGCAGCCCACTATATTTTCTTTCCTTGCAGACTCTAAAATGGCTTGTTTTTACCCCAACCTTCAGCTACGTTTGATTTAGAGGAGGCCTTCTGCCAAACTGTGTGTGGGTTACAAAAGGTTTCCACACCTTCAATGTTAGCTGTCCTGGCTCAGGCTGGAGGCTGAGCTGCTGGGGTTGGTATTACTCCTGCAGGTGCTGTTCTGGCTTGCTCTGGTCCTTTCTCCAGCCCTTCTGACTTGCATGCTGCATAGATCAGTGCTCACACCCTCGACACGCATCGCTGCTGCTTTCTGCAAACAACACTCACCAAACCCACTACACGGCAGTGACTCACTCCTGTGAGCACACCAGGCTGTGCACCAGGCGCAAGAGCTCTAGTGGAATGCCTGGCAGAAGGACGTGCCTGCTGTTTTATAATGATGATGATGTAGCTGGGGCATTTTCAGTGCAATGAAGTAACTCCGCGCAGACTTGGCTTTTGAGGGTCAAAATTGGCCAGGGTATGCCTATTCCAATTATTAGGAGCAAATAAGAAGGTATAGGTTAGGCTTTGCCCTCTCACCCTTGTGCAGTTTCAGTTATCTGCATATGTGTAGTCGGAAACTGTTCATGGAAAATTTCAGAAATAATTCATAACTTTTTGATAGCTTTGAGTATATTGTTACATTTTATGGTTTTTTTTTTAGTAGTACCTTACTGGGCCTAATTTATAAATTAAATTTTATCATAGCTCTATGTGAAACAAATCAGTATATAAAGGACTCGATACTATCTACAATTTCAGGCTTCTCTTGGGAGTGTTGGCTAAGGGAGGCTGCTGGGAAGCTGATGCTATGTGGTAATCACATTGCTCTTCATGCTTTTACACATCTCATGCTCCTCTGGTTCTGCTATGTGATCCATGGTCTGCTTTCCCACTACTGTCTGCTGCCTGGGAGTATGGCAGCCACATCAGCACATTATTGTAAATCAGCAGGCACATCCATCTGCTAATCTTTGCTAATCTTTGGAGTTATATACTTCCTTTGGATTAACGCATTGTGTAAATTAGGAGTCAAGCTCAAGCATTCGTAAAACAGAAGCCTGCCCCACCTGTGCTATATTTTTCTAAATACAATAGAAATTTCATGGGCAGAGGGAGGTGAATGATCCTTGTCAGTGGGGCATTACTGCCAGGCCTCCTATGTGGGTGGCAGGAACATAATTGGGTTCTATGCTGGCAGGGAGCTGGAGCCGGGAGCCACGTGAAGGTACCCTGATGTGGATCATAGGAATCTTTTCTTTTGTTGTTTTGCTTTTTAATTTTTATTCTTCATGATGCAGTTCCATAGGCTCAGGGATTTCCCCTCTCCCCCTTCCCATCTTTCTGACCCCCTTGCCCAGGAACACGGAAATCTTAACTGCTAGGTCAGACGCTCACTCCTTTCTTTTGCTAACATTTATTCGTTTTTTTTAAAAAATGATTTATTTTGAAAGAGATAGGGGGAGACACACAGACACACACACACACACACACACACACAGACTCTTCTATCAGTTGGCTCATTCCCTAGGCTGATGCCAGGATCTAGAAGATTCATCCAGGTCTCTCACATGAGTAGCAGAGGTCCCAACCATTGGGCTGTCTTCTCCATCCTCCCAGACCGTTAGAACAGTGATCTGGAATATGAAGTGGAGTAGCGAGGATAGGAACTCGTACCCATTTGGGACGTCAGCATCAAAGGTGGAGACTTAACCCCTATTCCAGTGGGCTGGCTTCTGTTGTTGTTTATTTCAATGGCAGAGGACTAAAGTATATACTTTTTATTGTCATTTCTATTGGTTGCCTTCTAATGCATGGAAGCTGTCTGGAATGCCTTGAAGAATGTGCACAAGGAAGCTGAAAAAGGAATGAAAACAAGGGGCAGGAACATTGAACCTTCTTATGTATACTCTAGTAAGAAAACATTCCTCAGAAAAAGAGGGAAATGTACAGTGAAACTAATTGAGTAAGCAAAATGCTTTCTGGGACATGGAATATAAAAGGGAATGTGCAAAGAGTGAAAGTGGGGCAGTTGACTGGGAGAAACAAAGGTAGAGTTAGTAGATAAAACGAGAAAAACTAAAGCAAATTTTATAAAAGGAAATAAAAAGTCATGCATGTTTTAGTGATGAGATATTTATAAGACACTTTTCTTGCTTAGATAGACATAAAAATCTGGTTTTTAATGTTATCTTTAGGATAAAGGCGTTTAATTTTAAAAAAGCATTTTTCTATCTTTCCATCTGCCTATCTGTAATGGAACAGCAGCACATGGCTTTGTTTTGGAGATAGACATTGAATTGAAAGTAAAGGAAATACAAAGGGACTAATCAGTCCTACATGCATCCTCAAGTTTTGGTTATTTACCATTTTTAAAAATGACTTATTTGTTTTTATTGGAGAGTCAGATATGCAGAAAGGAGAAGAGACAGAGAGGAAGATCTTTGGTCCGATGATTCACTCCCCAAGAGGCCGCTGATCTGAAGCCAGGAGCCTGGGGCCTCTTCCAGGTCTCCCACACGGGTGCAGGATCCCAAGGCCTTGGGCCGTCCTCGACTGCTTTCCCAGGCCACAAGCAGGGAGCTGGATGGGAAGTGGAGCAGGTGGGATTAGAACCGGTGTCCACATGGGATCCCTGAACATGCAAAGAGAGAACTTTAGCTGTTAGGCTACGTGCCAGGCCTTATTTACCTTTTTTAAAGAAAGGATTTATTTACTCATTTTAAAGTCAGAGTTACAGAGAGAAGGAATGACAGTGAAGGAGGGGTGGTGGAGAGAGAGAGAATCTTCCATCTGTAGGTTCATTCTTCACTCTCCAAATGACTGTAGTGAGTGGGGCTAGTCCCAGCTGAAGCCAAGAGCCAGGGGCTTTTTCTAGGTCTTTCAATGGGTCAGGGGCCATCTTCCACTGCTTTACCAGACACATCAGCAGGAAGCTACATCAGGAGAGAGTAGCACCCAGTGGGATGCGAGCACTGCAGGTGGCAGCTTTATTTACTATGCTACAGCACTGGTTCCCTGTTATTTACCATTTGAAGCAATGAGCTAGGATTTTAAAATTTTCTATTTTTTTTTTTACAGCAGAGATGAAGAGTTTAATATGAGTATTTCCCAAATTCTATAGGTCTGTATTCTACCATTCGAACCCCAGGTTCCTTGTTATTCGTTTTTTTTTTTTTTTTTCATTTTTCCCTGTATCTGGGGTCAGGGAAAAAAACAAGGGAAAAGCCCCACCCAACCTCCCACCCATCCCAGATCCCCAATTAAATTTTCTATTTTAGGGAAACTTGGAGAAGTTTGGATATTATATTTATGAGAAGAACATCTTAGAAGTTTTTAGACTGATAACTTTTGCATCAGGACAGAAACTGAAAGAAAATAATTGTGATATGATTTCATAAATATCCCTGGAAGAGCTGTGGTGGACAGCATGACTTCGTAAAGAATAGGTCCTGTCAGACCATGGCGGAGAGGTCACAGGTGTTAGGTCTCATGACTTCACCAAGGTTTGGATTTCAGTTCAGGAAGCAAATAAATGAGAAAATTTCAGGAAGCAATTACTAGTTAAAAAGGAAATAAATCAAGATAGTGAAGAAGAAGTGATGTGTGGAGGGCTATTGTCTTAGAAATAGTACCGTTGGGGCCTGTTGCAATGGCCTAGCAGCTAGAGTCCTCACCTTAAATGCACTGGGATCCCATATCTAATCCCAGCTGCCCTGGTTCCCATCCAGCTCCCTGCTTATGACCTGGGAAAGCAGTCGAGGATGACCCAAAGCCTTGGGACCCTGCACCCATGCGGGCGACCCGGAAGAAGCTCCTGGCTCCTGGCTTCGGATTAGAGCAGCTCCGGCTGTTGCAGTCACTTGGGGAGTGAATCATCAGACGGAAGATCTTCCTCTCTGTCTCTCTTTCTCTCTGTATATCTGACTTTGCAAAAAAAAAAAATCTTAAAAAAAAAAAAAAGAAATCGTACCTTTGGATAGGATCATTTCAAGGAACTGATCATGTGACAGTCTTGGGAGGGTTTCCCACAGAGAAACACCTGGTGGGTGAACCTGGGGCTGTTTGCTGGATGCAGAGAAGACCACTGGCAGTGAATATTGAGTGAACCAAAGAGACAGTTATGGGAGAATGGCAGTACTTGGAGTGGGGCAAAAAATCCATTTGTATGATAAGCAGCATGGATTTTATCTAAGGCAGAGGGAAGAGGTGCCTTAGACAAAACTGCGGTGGATGAGAGCGAGCAGAGAGGCTGATGAAGCCAAGCAAAGGAGCAGGTGTGGACATGGTCTATAACTTTGGATTGCTGGATATAAACCACTAATATAAAAACCACTAATATCAAATCACAGCTTAGACATGCTGCTTGTTCAGTCTTTGGGACTTCGCTGTGTGAGAGGATTGGGAGGTTCCAGCTCAGCCCCACTCTTTAAAGTCCTCAAGCTTTAAGCTTCACTGTTGGTGTCTGGCGCTCTGTCAAGTCCCATGTGTGCTCTGGATTTTTCTCTCTGTAACATGGGAATCATTGCTTCCCATTTTGTTGCTTTGGGACTTTTGGCTCCAAGGCTGAAGCAGTAATTTTTTCTAAGAGAAAATTTGCCATTTATTGTCTTGTGATACTTATTATTTTAGCTAGAGCTCAGGGCCTGATATATACAATTTTAAAAGTGGGTTTTATCTTGGTAAATTGTTAAAAAAAAAAAAAAAGACTACAGTAAGAAAAGAAAGTTGACAATTTCTAATCAAGACAGTCTGTTAGTTTAGCCAAGGCAAAAAATTCCCATAGGCCCTGAGATCTCACATACAAGAGAGGGGGGTACTTATGGGAATTCTGGATATCTTCTAAATTTCTGGTTCCCCTAAGCACAATATGAAAAAAAAAAGTGCTTTAGTGATAGACCCCGGTAATGTTTTGACTCATCCCAGTTCAAGTGGACTTCCTGGGATGGCACCATCATTCCATGTTTCTTGGGACCATTATTGAGGTCTTTTCCTGTACTTGGGTTGTTCCTATGCTGTTTAATCATAAAGATTATTGCTCTGCCTGGCCCAAACTCCCACCAGTATGGATGATACCATTCCGCTTACAAGTTATTTGATATAACAAGCATCCTTGTTGTGGCCCTCCTCGTGCCCCAACTCTCCATTCTATGTGCTGTCTCCACTGTGTACTCCTGCAAGCTGCACGAACACGCGTTGTCTTGATCTCCCCATTTCCCAAGAAGGGAGGCAGAGACAAATGATTGAAGAATTGGATGAGTGGATGGATGGGATGGATGGATGGATGGGTGGGTGGATTGGCAGAGGGTATAAGTTGTGTAGCCTTTGCGTAAAGCTTCAGAGTTCGGGTTCTTCCCCATTTTCTGCCTCCAGCTGTCATCAGATCACATATATCAAGGAAGGGTGTTTGAGCAAATTCATCCTCTAGGAATGAATTAAGTATCCATTGGTGGCCTAGTACACCTGCTACCTAGAACATCAGTGCAGACTTCTGCCAAATATCATACTACAGGGGCTGATAAATCATAATAACCTTGAGGTTTATAGCTTTTTCCCTCAAACTCATATTCTTTAGTCCTTCACCTATGGAAATTTCATTGCGATCATGACATCCAACAGCAAATTAAAAACATAATTCTGTTGTATCATGACACTGTTACTTTGTTTATATCTTGCTAAGCACTGCAAAAGTCAGTATCAACATCATCCTTCCTGAATTTTAAGCCCTTCTCTTTATTTTAAATATAATATATTTTAAATTTTATGATACAGTTCCATAGGTTCTGGGATTTCCCTACCACCCTCCACAGATCCCCTTCCCCCACTGATTTCCCCCTACATTATTGCAATAGTATAGTTCTTCAAACACAGTCTTAAGTCCATGATTCTGCTATTTAAGTGTATCCTGGCATTGAAAGTATAGAAGCCGTTGAACTTGACTGGACAATAAGATGCTGGACTCTATGTTTGGTATACGCTTGCAATGGGGGAATCTCAACTGAACTTGAGCTGTGGTTATGCAACTAGGTGGAGGAATCCACCATGGTGGGAGGGTTTGGGGAGGGGTGGGGAGAACCCAAGTATCTATGTAATTGTGTCACATAATACAATGTAATTACTGAAGTTAAATAATAAATAATTAAAAAAAAAAGAAAGTATAGATAATGGCAGAGTCCAGCATTCTATTGTCAAGATATATTTAATAGTTTCATTGGGATTTCATCTTCACATTTGGTGTTGAGTATGTGTGCAATTGATTTATTTTCTAGTATTGCTTCTATGGCAGACAAAGGAACCTCTTATGATGAAATCAAATTGGAACTAGAATATGATATGACCTTATAGAAGAAAAACAAAGAAATTCAATATACTGTGTGGGAATACTTAATCCAATATATTGTTTGAGAGTATCCTTTTAGGGAAAAATGGAATTCAATTTTTTGTTTTGGCACAAAAGATTGAAATTCATGTGTGGTTTTTTTTTTGGCAGCATACTTGTTATGAGTTTTTGACAAAGCCTTGTATAAAGACATACGTGTGACAAGAACAGTTGACTAACCTGGAAGATGAAAACAGAGGAGGTTATTATTATCCTAAATTTATAAAAAGAGAAGCAGAAGATTATGTTTTAAGTAACTTTGTAGTAAGTAGCAAAGAAGGAATTGGAGCTGAATTTGTCTTGAAGGTCATAGTTATGACCTCTGCCTTGAACAGATTTCCAGGATATACAGGCAGATGAGGCTGGCTCCATTTGTTTTAGCAAAGGTGAAGAAATTCAAGGTATCTCAGCATCACAGTGAACACATGTAATTCACCAAGTGGGACTTTCTAGGAAGTCTTCAAAGATAAACAAGACTCAGATGGATAGTTTTTTTTTTTTAAAATATCCAGGAATGGGAGATGTAAAGAACATGCAGAATCAGGTTAGATAGATCAGGTTAGTTAGCCGGCTGGCCTAGTTTAATCTAGACTGAGCACCCTGGTCTCTGTTCCTAAAAAAGCAGTGGGTGTTCCCTCTCTGAGTGAACAGAACTGGCACTGTGCTCACTGTCTCCTTGACCTCATCGTCTCCGCTCTCCTGCCCTTTGCTCTGCCCACTGCACTGCCCTGCCCTTCACGCGGTGCTTCAGATGTGCTGTGTCCACAGTCGCCTGTGCACATACCAGTCCATCTGCAAGGAATGCTTTGGTCTCAATTGATGACGGAGTTAATTCCTTTGCTTGATTCCAGCAAATGTTGCCATGTAACTTCATCAGATGCTCTTTTTCATCATTTTACTGACACATTTGTCTCTTTTGTTGCCTTCCACCCCCTTATCTGCTTTATATTTTCTTCCTCATAGCACTCGATGCAGCTGACATATATTGATGTGTATGTCCCCTGCCCCCCGAAAATTCTACATGCGCATAGGGCCTATGTATTATTTACTTGGACAAGGTCTGGTACTTCAGTAAACATTCAGACGAAGGAACAAATAGTGAGAACCAGCTCATTGCCTATGTTATTCTCTGTAAATTTGAAAACATTAGATCACTTGGTCCCATTTTTGGGAAGACAGTATACCCAGAAATATTTTGGGCTACCTTTCTACTGTGAAGACATCAAGGTGGTTAGCACCTTGCAGTTAATGATCTCCACATAGAGGAAGCGTTAGAGAAAGTTGTTTCAAACTACAATTTTCTTAAGAAAAACTGGAAAGCTGTGTGCAAAAATGACAAACTCACAGTTTTTCACCATCAAGCAGAGAGAATCTTAATTATCACCTATGAGGAACAAATGCAGTAAAAAGTGGACATACTGTCTCTAAGTGGTTAGTATATTTGGGGATATTAATTTTAAATGCATTACAACAATCCTAGGCAATTAAGGATAAAGATCCCTGATCTGCAAGAGGGAGTTCCAATTTCTAGGAGAAAGCAAAACTCCAAAAGTGGGCTTTGGTGATGGATATTATGGCACCATGAATTGGCCTGCTGCTTGGGAGAGCTGTGTTCCAGAGTGCCTGGGACTGAACTCTCCCTGCACTCTTTCTAGCTTCTTACTGGTGAGCAGTTTGGGAGACAGCTCAAGCACATGGGTCCCTGCCACTCATATGGGAAACCCTGGCTGTTGGTGGCATTTGGGGAGTGAACCAATTGATGAGAGACATTCTCATTTCTCTTTCTTTCTCTCTCTCCCTCTTTCTCTCTTCATTCAAATAAATGAACCAAAACATCCCCCAATATCCATGTGGTAAAGGATGATTCTTTAAATCAAATAGGCTTTGAGGGATGGTGCAGATTTTGACAGGATTTTGTAGCCCTAGGATCCAAAGAAACAATAAATTTTTAAAAAGGATTGTAAACTATGCATTTTATCTATGGAGTAGAGTAGTAGTTTTCCCTGGAACCAAGATGAGAGAGAACTCAAAAATATAATACTACAAAGATCTGTTGAAGGCTGCGTCATGGGCGCCTCCCATGCCACAATGGAGGGTTTGGCTCTGATTGAAATATCATCCATCAGTGGCTGTGGTTCTTGTCAGGCTGGGAAGTGACAACATGGCAATGTTGTCATATGAGGTTATTATGGTGGGAGTTGGGAAGATGACTCATGTAGTAAAACGATGAGAAACAGGATGATCAGTTTCAATTTTAGTGACAGAATCTGAGGTACAAACATGAACATCAGTGGAATATCTTCTTGCCCTTAAAAAACATTGCTGCTTGGAGGAGAGGAAGATGATCAGCTTTCCGATCTGAACTATGGTGCAATAGAAATAACCAGACTAGCAGGAAGAGCTGTCTTTGGGGACATGCATCTATGCTGAAGACCTACTTGCTAGGCAGTTTCAGTTGAGAAGGCATACCTCCGTGGGAAACCCACATCCCCTCTCAGGAGAAAAGGTGATTGGCAGCTTTCAATCTTGTCCACTTCTCTGGGATGCCCAGGGTTCCTCCTCTGCAGGAGGTAGATGGTGTTTGCTTTTTCTGTGTGTGTAAATTCAGCCCTGATCCTTGAAACTAGAATTCTAGTTGTGGTTTGGATTTCATAATTTTACTATAATTTAAGGAACTGATTGTGAATAACCTTTAAATGTTGAAAAACTGATTTCCACCCAAGAATCTGAACTGTAACGGAAAGTATAAGTTGGGTTGTATTTCTGAGCACTGAGGAATCCCTATCTCTTTCCAGAACTCACTTGGCCTTCCAAGAGCTAGCAGGACCCTGGTTGGGCCTGAAGCCAGAGACAGATCTCTTGGGGCTGCCAGAGCCTTTTATAGTTTAAGCTAGTCTAGACTCTTGTCTGTACTCTATTCTGGGATGGGGGTAGGGAAGTGGCACAAAATAATGACAAATAACTCAAACTTTGAGTCCTCGGACCCCAGCCTCACCACTCAGCAGCTATGTAATCTTGGTTGAATGACTTAATTTTCTTAAGCTGTCATTCTTAAAATGCCCTTTTTTCTAAAATGTCATTGCTGTGAAGGGGCCTGGCACACAGTAAGTACTCAATAAATGGGGCTCATGACCATCATTGTCATTCAAAATGTTATTAATGAGCACTTTGCAACAATACAGACATCTCAGGATCACTGGGGTGAGATCCCCAGGAACTTTCTCCTAGTGCTTGCTTGCAGAACATTAGAATTCTGGTATTTTAATGTATGTTTAATAAAGATACAAAGGCCTGTGTGGTGGCTCAACAGGCCAATTCTCCACCTGTGACACTGGCATCCCATATGGGTGCCAGTTTTTGTCCCAGCTATTCCACTTCCAATCCAACTCTGCTCATGGCCTGGAAAAGGAATGGAGGATGGCCCAAGTCTTTGGGATCCTGCACCCATCTGGGAGACCTGGAAGAGGCTCCTGGCTCCCAGCTTCAGATCAGCTAAGCTCTGGCCATTGCTGCCATTTGGGGAATGAACCTGTGGATGGAAGATCTTCTCTGTCTCTCCTTCTCTATCTGTAAAATCTGCCTTTCAAATAAAAATAAACCTTACAAAAAGATCCAACTCAAATAGAAATTATCAAAAACTGGTGTGTTGAGTTCTGAAGTGTGATAAGGAGAAATGTATAAAGCATTCCGTAGAGAGTGTCTATTTACTTATTTATATTGAAAGGCAGAGGGTAAGAGAGAAGCAGAGAGAGAAGGAGAAGGAGAGATTGAAAGGGAGAAGTAGGAGGAGGAAGGGAGAGGGATCACTCTCCCAACCCACCACCAAGGTGGTGTTGAGGGAAATGAAGCCAGAAGCTGGGCCCACTCATTCCCTGGGTCTATACAGCAAGAAGCTGGAGTCAAGAGCTGCAACCGTGTATCAAGCCCAGGCACTCTGATTTGGGATGCAGGCATCTAAAACAGCATCTTCACTGCTAGGCTAAACTCATTTACCGTAGAAATTTTAAAAAATAGAAATTTGAGTTGATAAGGAATGGGCTGAATTTCAGAATTCCATCCACTGGTTCACCTTCCACATGCCTACAACAGCAGGGAGTGGGCCAGATTGTGGCTGGAAGCCAAAAGCTCCATCTGGGTCTCCATTGAATGGCAAGGACTCAAGTCCATATGTATGACAAGGCTCAAAAAGTCGAGCCACCATCTTCTGCCTACAAGGGTGTACATTAGCAGGAAGTTAGATGGGAAGAAGCCTCGGGACTGGAACCCCAGCACCCAGGGGATGCAAGCACCCTATGCTATGGATTAACTGCTACTGGGCCAAGCATCTTTCCCTTACATCTGTCTAGGATTTATACTTGGAATGTTGCCCAATTTAAGCATCATAAAGAAAGTACTGTGGAATAGGCACAAGATACAAATGCTTTCTTGTCCAACTTATCTCAGAACTCACATTTTCTTAGTGATAGTCAAAGTGGAGATTGGGTGGGTTATTGCCCGGAGAATTGGGAGACGGTTGACATCCTTGGCAAAATGTTCAAATTTCTTTTCTCAGCAAGAATAGTCGGTACCACAGTTTGAATTTAGAGCCATCCAGTGATTCAAACTTCTATTTCCTCATACTTTCTTGCAATTTCTTGTTGCATTAAGGCTTGATTTCTTTTGTGTGTAGGTATTGTAGTTTTTTTTTTTTTAAGATTTAAAAGTTACAGATTGAGGCACAGAGGTGGGAGGGGAGAGACACGAGAGAGGAAGGCGGGAGGGAGAAAAGGAGGGAAGAAGTGCGAGGGCAGGAGGGAGAGAAAAAGAGAGAGGAAGAGAGAGCGCGCTTCCATTAGCCTGGTTCGCTTCCTAATGCTCAGGAATAGGCTAGCCCAGCAGAAGCGGAAAGCCAGGAGCTTCATCTGAGACTTCCGTGTGGGTGCAGGGACCCAAGGACTTGGGCCATCTTCCGCTGCTTTCCTAGGTACGTTAACAGGGAGCTGGATCGGAAGTGGAGCAGCCAGACAGGAACCGTCATGGCCGGCAGTGTCTTAATCCCCTGCCCCAGAATGCCGTCCACAGGCATCTGCATTTCTAGTCCAGACCCAAGCCTCCTGTTTGGCACTGCTTTGTCTGACACAGACGCCCACCAAACATGCTGAATGAATTTGTTAAACTGTTATGCATCCAAACCATGCAGTTTATGTGTATTATCTCTGAAAAGCACGATACACTGAATCGAAACGTTAAAGTATTCCCACTCTGACGGCGAAAGAATTCAAGTTGAAAAGACCGTGCGCTGGATGCCCTTTTACTTGGAAATAGCGCACCAGGTGCGCCCAGTGAAAGGAAATTCTGCGTGGGATCCGAAGAGCTGCAGAAGTTAGTGCTGCAGCCCCGGTTGTTGAGGAAGGAGCTAAATGTGAATC
The DNA here is from genome assembly GCF_030435755.1 of Ochotona princeps. Classification (NCBI taxonomy): domain Eukaryota; kingdom Metazoa; phylum Chordata; class Mammalia; order Lagomorpha; family Ochotonidae; genus Ochotona; species Ochotona princeps. The sequence continues at coordinate 45,112,953 of NC_080841.1, forward strand.
CAAAGCCGCAGGTGCCTGGGCTGAGTGGCCCCAACAAGGCGCAGGTGGAAGGCTTTGCGCTCACCGGCTGCGCGCTGGCCCTTGATACCCAGCACAGCCAGTAAGCGGCGCTGAGCCTCGGGTTTGGCGGCCCGGAGGAGCGGGTTGCAGATTACCTGCAGCACTGGGGAGCGGGCGAGCTCCTCCCCGCCTGCCTGTCCGCCCCCACTTCCCACCCCCCTCCGCGGCACTAACCCGGCTTCACCAGCTCGGCGCACTCGCTCGGAGGTGCCGGGGCCGAGCGCATCGCTGGCTGCAGGCAGCGAGCGCGGCGGGGCTTGCGCGGTCGCCTCCCGGCGGGGCCGCCTTCCTCCCGCACGGTGCGGCGCCGGGAGGCCCCGCGCCTCGGCAGTCCCCGCGCTCCCACGCCGCCTCCTCGGCTTTGCAGGCGGGGAGCTCCTGCCGTTGGGCACCCACCAGCGCAGCCCCTTCCGCCCCCGACTCTCGGCCGCCGCGGGGCTCCGCTAGGCTCAGCAGGAGTCAGCCTCGGCGAGAAGGCGCGGAGCCATGGCTGATGGGGGTGAAGGCGAGGATGAGATCCAGTTCCTGCGAACTGTAAGCGCCGCGCTTCGCCTGTTCTTCCTGGGGAAGGGGACGCCAGGACAGTCACTTGCAGGGTCTGGGCAGAGTGATAGCGGACGGCGGGACGCGCCGGCGGGGTGGGGGTGCTGGCTGGGGGATGCGGTTGGAGCCAGCATCTCCAAGTGTGTGCAGGTGTGCGTGGTGGGCCAGGGGAGGGGAGGGGAGGGACGCGTGTCTGTGCACGCGGGTGGAAAGCCAGGGATCGGAGCGCGGCGAACCGGCGGCAGGCGCCCAGCCTGGATCCCGGGGCACTGGATCCTCGCAGCCTGCTCCGCGGAAGAGCGTGCACCTCCCGGGGGAAGGGTGTAGAGCAGGGCAGCCCTTGGGGCGCGGGGGGCTAGCGGGGACTGGTTGTCACCGGGGATGAGCCCTGCCGCGCCGTTTCTCGAAGACGTCGCTTGGGGTACTTGGCAGAGCGAGCGCGCCTGCCTGCCCAGAGCTGGGGTGGTGGTGGTGGTGGTGGCGGTGGTGGCGGTGGTGGCGGCGGCGGCGGCGGCAGCGGGTGGTGGCAGTGGTGCAGGACCCTGAGATTTCCTCTAAGTCCAGGTGGTGCAAGCGGGTCGGGAGATCGCTGCGGGACCCCCACGGGGCCCTGGTGGAACTGTGGCAGCCCGCAGAGCACGGAACCTAGGAGGAGCGAGTGTGTGTGGTGTGTGTGAGCGCATGAGCGTGCGCGGGTGGGGAGACATCGCGAACGTGTTGTTCTTTAAATACTGGCTTATTGAATTCCGAACGCAGCAAAGTGCGTGTCTGTGTATAAGGGCAGGGTGGCTGCCTGGATTTTCTACCCTGGGTAGGGCAGGGAAGGCTCTACACTAGGACAGTTCTCTCTTCCTAAGTACCTCTTGGCACCGCTTCAGCCTGCCTCTCTCTGATTCGTTCAAACACTGCAGATACTTCCCAGGCGGAGGCTCTGCTCACCTCCAAGCTGGGACTGGGGCGGAAGGAGGGGGTTGTCTCTTGGACGCAAGCAAATAGCCTCAACTTCGCTTTAGGCATAAGCCAGTTAGCCTTGTCACCACTGTCCCCTCCCGGAAGGATATTCCTTCCCGTGCAGGATTCCCACGACCCCCAGGCCCGGGAATGCGGCTCCTTCTGCTATTCTGTCTTGGGTTGCCTCCATACAAATTGGAAACACACTTGGATTTTAAAGTATTATCAGCAGGTTAACTTCTAGGTGTGAAAATAGCCTTGGTGATGTATTCGGGTTCTGACCGAGTAACAGTAATACATCCACACTTGTGAAGGCCCACTCTCTCCTTTGGCTCCTTGTCTTTTGTGTGGGAGAAATAATAATGTGTGCATAAAGAGCCGTGGAAACAAGCACTGAAAAATAAAATCCTGAGTACGCGTATCAGATGGGGCGTGCTCGGAACTGCAGTTTAGGCACTGTTGTTTATGCTGTTGGAGGGAATACTGACCCAAGACCCAGCTTTCAAGAGCTTGTTACTGAATATATTGCTCATGGGTAATATTTTAAACTTGCTAGTCATAGTTTTTTTCCCTAAAAAATTAAAGAACATTTTAGTTCGTTGCTAAATAATTTTTAAATTCAATTTTTTTATCAACCTCCAGGGGGGTTAAAATTAGCTAGGAATCTGGGAAGGCTGTGCACTCCAGGGCTTCCTGGAGGCTCCAGTGTTAAGCCCGGCTCATGGAGGTGGTGTTATCAGAATGCTTAATGGGCACTGAGGTATTGTGCTTGCTGGTGAGGTTTTGCACATATAAAGTCATGTTAACTCTGAGCCACTCGACAGCTGCCTGTCAGCTGGGGCAACACCTTTGATAAGTGGGTCCTGGGGAGAGATCTGGCAGTTCCAGACTGAGATTTTGCTTTTAATAAAACAGCCATAGGTTGTTGCGCTGATGATAAATGACCTTGAAGGAGGTAGCACAGTGAGGCAGGAGAATTTTTTTCTTGTTGTTTTAACATTAGTGTCTGAAAGGAAAACATGACGGGTCTTCAACATTTTATAATTCTACTACGGAAATTCTCAAATCCTTTCCCAGCTCCTCTGCGTGCCACCCTCCACCCTTTCCGTTTTGTTCTCTTAACCTGAGAATGTTGCTGGTTCAAAACGTTAATGGGGTAACAGAATGTAGTTCCCTTTTTACCTAGAGCATTTATTTATTGTGGGCAATCTTGTCAATTTGAGTTGTTCTTGTTTTTAAGCAAATAGTTCAAGAAATATTAAGAGTGTGTACCTCCTGATCAAACAGTCATAAATCAAGGACTTCCTGATGGTAATGAGTGAAGCTGTTGTGTAAGAAAGAGTATCACACGGTATTAAGACATGATGGTTATGAAGTTGACTGCACATTTCCTATGTTCTAATTAGGGTATCCTGATGATTGTGTTTGGTGGATCACTGTCTGCTGGATTGGTATTTAGCACTCCAGCACACTGAGGCCGATTTCTCTCCATTGATCTGAGCTTTTTTCTTTTCTCCTTTTTCTAACATGACTCTGAGATCACTGTCAAGAAAAGTTGAGAAGAAATCATTAATGGACTGTCCCCATGAGTTATGCTTGCTGCTGAAAATCTGAAAATTAACTCTTCATTGATGAAGTGGTTTTGTTACCGTTGGTTGCAGCAGCCCCCTCTTCCTCTGCTCCATCATGCCGTGGCTGCAAGCCTGCCACCTTTCCTTGCAAGTGGTTATGCTGATCAAGAATGATCATGGTTGGGTCGGTGTCTCCCCACCCCCCCGAGCTGGAGACATGCCCACTCCAGTCTGTTGTCTTTAGAGAGACTGAGGCTATGTTTGTGTAAGTACTGGGTATGCTGGGGCATTTGCTTGGTACATCCTCAGCTTATAATGGATTTGTTGACTGTCATATACATTTATGATTTGAAATGTGGTTTTTTTTTTACTTTAAAATCTTAATAACTGGCCTATGTATACTGAATTATAATTTTATATGTAAAAACTTGGGTCTTTTACTGACAGTCTCTCCTATTTCCAAGTGATTTTTGAATTCTATATAAGGTATTCCCTGACCTTAAGAAAGCCAGGATATAAGATGACCTTGGCCAAGGATTCTTTCTTCTGAGTACTTAGCCTTTCATAGATTGGTGCAAGCATGGTTGAATTCCTCTTGGGATGTACCATGTAGTTTTCTATTATGCATGGCTGCAGGCTTAAAGCTTAGTCTTTGCTGTAGAAATTATTGTGATGGGAATGCTTACAGCCTTCCTCTGTACTTCTATTGCAGAACAAACTCCCACTATAAATTTTTTCCCAGTGCTTATACATTTTGCTGTCTGGCAACAAGAAGCATCTTACAAAGTGGTTGTCAATTGAGAGTAATTATAATGAGGAACTGATGCCATCGTACAACACTGTGAGTTAGGATGAGGGGAAATGACCCTCATTTGCAGAGGTACTGGAAGGTTAATGGTACGAAATCAACAGTTCAGCAGTGCAGAATAGGATTAGAATTCCTATCTTATGGGAATAGTATCTTCTTCAGGAGAGAAAGGCTGCTTTCTCCACCTCTCAAGTATTCGTTAGGTGTTCAGAGACCAGGGATCTCAATGTTCTCAGCTGTGGGAATGTCACAGAGTGCAGAAAAGAGGCGTGAGCAGTGTGGTAATGAAGCCGTGAGGAGCTTTAGACAAGTGTACTACACCAGGGTCTTCTCTCAAGAAACTGATAGGAAACCCACCTAGGCTTACATCAGCAAGCTCTTTTCTTACTTAGAAACCTGTGTGCACACATTGGCAGAAAGGGCAAGAACTAAGACATTTGGGGCACTGATGTATTTGGCATTCCTTTCATTTGGATTTTTTGGCTATAGACAAGGGGTTTTTTGTTTGTTTATTATTATTTTTTAATCAAGGCTGAGTTGCTCATGGAAGAATTCCTCAGGGTGACTTGCTTCTGTCAATAGCTTTTGGGGTGAAGAGAAAGAGAAGCTGACACATACATCTATACCCTGAAACTCTGACATTATGAGAAATTTGTTAATTCAGCAAAACATTTGTTGAGCACCTTCTGAATACATGGTATGATATTCATGTTAAGGAAGCATTTGAAATAAGTGCAGACTTGCTTTGCAATTATAATCACACACACAAAGACCTAGAGACTGGCAAGGAACAACTAAAGGGAAAATCATTCTATCTATATCATATATGCTTTATGACTGTCAGCCTGCAGCTCTCTAATGGTGCAGTAAGGAAACTGAAACTTATAACAATAGTGCTATGTCACACTCTGGGTTGTGGCATAGTGTAATGTGAAGTATGTGAAAATCTCTGAAAATTTGCCCCAAAAAGTCATTTGTCAGCACATCATTCTTTGTAGAGTAGGTTTAAGCCCTCTTGTCCTTACTTGGGCTGTCACAAGATGCCCCTTCCAAACCTGTCCTCCTGTCCCTCTTCTTTCTGAAGATAGGGTCCCTCACATGACCTAAGTGCTGATTTAGGATGGAAATTCATCCTCTTTTGTGTTTTTTTTTTTTCCTTCTTTGCTTGTGCTTCCTGGCTTAGCTTGACGCATGCTAATTTCTCCCACCTTAAAACTTGTTTATTTGGCTCTGATACAACTCAACTCCATCACTTCTGGTCTGCACCATAATTTGTAATTACTTAGCATTCCTTCTTAGCATCACTTCCCTGGATGTTTTCAGTGATTTCTTTCCTGCCAAATGTGAGTGTCCTTCTCTGTCCCTGATTCCATAGATCCCTTCTCAAACTCTAAGACTGATTCTCTTTCTCTCTCTCTCTCTCTCTCTTTTAAAATTTCCTTTAAAGATTTTATTTTCATTTGAAAGGGAGATTTTACAGAGAGGAGAGTTAGAGAAGAAGGCTGGTTTGTACCCCAAATGGCCTCAGTTGGAGCTGAGCCAATCTAAAGCCAGGAGTCAGAAGCTTCTTCCCAATCTTCCATATGGATGTAGGGTCCTAAGACTTTGGGCCGTCCTCTGTTGCTTTCCCAGGCTATAATCAGCTGAATGGGGAGTGGAGCAGCCAGGTCATGAACCGGTGCCCATGTGGTATGCCGGTGCCACAGGGCAGAGGATTAGCAGTGCCAGCTTCCTGATCCTCGTTTGAAGCTACTCTGCTTGGCTTTGGAAGCAACCTGTCATATTCTTTCCGGGTTCTTTTTATTCTTTCCTCTCCAAGTCTGTGACTATCCCAACAGATTCTATCATACTTCCTGTTCTGACTTATCTATCCTCAAGGATTCAGCTGTCATAAAATCTGAGATCTTCTGGATAATAGAGTTGAAAACAACTTTCAACTCTGAGAGGCATAAAGGTGAATACAGCTTTATTTTTCTTTTTAAAAATTTTGTACTAATTTTTTTCCAAAAGCAGAGTTGAGAAGAGTGAGGGAGAGGTAGAAAGAGAAAAATTTCAGTTATGGGTTTATTCCTCAAATGCCTGCAGCCGCCAGGCCTTTCAGGCTGAAGCCAGGAGACTGGAACTCCATCTGGGTCTTTCCTGTGAGTGCATGGGCCCAGGGACTTCAAACCATTATCTGCTGCTTTTCCGGGTATATTAGCAAGGAGCTGGATCACAAGTGGAGCTGCTGGGGCTTGAGCTGGTGCCCATGTGGGATGCCTAAGCTTCAGACGCTGGCTTTGTCCACCGTGCCACAATACTGGCCCATGGAAAGGACTTTGCCAAGCTACTGCTTTCTGTAGGGAGACCCCCAGAAGACCCAATGGTCCAGAAACAATGGTTTGTTTGTTTGTTTGTTTCCTCCCTCCCTCCCTCCCTCCCTCCCTCCATCCCTTCCTTTCTTCCTTTCAAGATTTATTTTATTTTCATTGGAAATGCAGGTTTAGAGAGAAGGAGAAACAGAAAAAAAATCCTCTTCTCTGGTTCACTCCCCAAGTGGCACAATGGTCAGAGCTGAGCTGATCTGAAGCTAGGATCCAGGAGCCTCCTCTCTGTCCCCAATGTGGGTGCAGGGTCCCAAGGCCCTGGGCCATCCTCTACTGCCTTTCCAGGCCACAAACAGGAAGCTGGATGGGAATTGGAGCAGCTGGGACATGAACCAGTGCCCACACGGGATCCTAGCACATGCAAGGTGAGGATTCAGCCCATAGGCTATTGTGCCGGGCCCATTGAGTTTTTTAAGTGGCTCTTCTTGCTGCTGGCTGCTGGTTGTGACCTTGCCAGTTCAAGTTCTTGCTTAGAAATACCAGCATGACCCTCACCTTCAGATGACCTGTGTCTGAGGCCACATTCAGCCAGTACCTAACAATGAACTGGGCAACATTTTCATTTCCTTTGTAATATGAAATGCTGTTACACAGATCAGAAGGATTGCCGAAGGTTACATGATAGAATTATAATGAAAAATTTGTTATAATACGTAGCTCATGGTAATTTAGCTATTTATTCTTCTTGCACATTTGTCATCATTTTCCATCACTCAGACCACACCACCGCAATGCTTGTTCCAGTTAGCTTCAACAAGTCAGCAAAATCCTCCCGCCATCTTAATCCTCTTAAACCTGTACTTGCTGTACTTATTCCTGCCACAGCCAGTCTCATTTCTCTACTTGGCTTGTGACCTTCATTAGCTTCCTTTTGATGCCTTGGATAAATTTTCCACCAGCTTTCACACCAGTCAGCTTCAGCTTTGCTTTATCTGTCCCTCTTTTGAGTCATGCAGGTGTTACCACACCTTTGCTCACTTACTTGTGGTTAATGCCCTAGTGGTCCATCAGTAGGTTAGGATGAACTTTGATATCAGCTTGTCATGGCATTTAGCACAATGCTAGCCGTAAGAATCCATCTGAGAGAAGTTTTCTGGAAGGTAGAAGCTTGGGGCAGGAGAAAAGACTGACATCTTCCTCTAAATTCAATGTGAAGACCACTTGAATGCATTCAAATCTAGAGAGAAGAAAAATTTAAAGGGAGATAGGCAGACAGTAGGGACAACAGAGTGGAAGAAGATCTTTGCCTGAGACAGATTAGAAAGACTGGTGGGTGGAATTCTGTTGGCGGATAGGGCAGGAGGGGAAGTGTTGGTTGCCACTGTGGGAGGCCTCAGTGGTTCCTGGACCTGTGGGAGAGGGCATCTGGTCTTGGGCTTGAAAGGGAGATTTGGGAGAGGAAAGTTACAGTTACTGAGGTGAGTGAGCTCAGGAGAGGAAGAGAATAAGTTAAGGATTCCATGACTGAGTGATGACTGCTGCCATTGAGAGTCCTGGGCTCTGAAGAGAATGTGAACTTCATGGGAAAGGCTCCTCTCAGAGCCATGAGATGAGTTCCAGAACCTTGCAGGGACATGCCACTGTGGCACTGTATCCACTTGCTCATGAGGAGATGACTGGTGTGGGGACCCTGCCAATGGAGATTGGGGTAGATGATATTGGGGTTGATGGGGTCGTATAAAAGTTGTTTTGGGAAAGGTGGAATGGCAGCCCCATGGTTATATTGATGATCATGGGTGACTCAGGCTCAAACTCATGTTGGAATAGTGAGCAAAATCTTGCTTTTGGACTGAGGTCCTTAGGAAGTCTCATCCTGGTGGATCACAGATCAGTCAGCCAAATCCTAGTGAACTTGTTTGCCCATCCTCTATGCTGAAGTGCTTCAAAGGCTTCTTGTTACTACTTTCTGGTTGGTGAAGATGTGACCTGTGATTCTAGAGTTTCTTAAAATATCACAGTTGACCTCAGAACCTGATGGAACATGTGCATGATGTGTCACAGATTCTGTGTCCCAATGGAACTTCCATGGTGCTCCTGCTGCAATGAGATGGAAATCCGAAGCTTTCCCTGTTGGCACTCAGGAGGGTCTAGAGACCCTGCCCATGCCACTTGTCACCCAATTAGGGCTTTTCCTCTGAGGAAGGGCAGCAGCACGTGTGCCAAAATAAAACAGCCTTCTCTTTGGTTGACTGAACCAAGGGACCTATGATCTACCTGTTGATGATGAAGATCTGCCAGGTTAGCAAAAGAAAATCTTCAATCTAGTGAGGAAGCCAAGCCATCAGGGCACAGTAAGTCAAACAGTAGCAAGTATTATAGGAACTCAGAGGCTGCAAGGGTCTTGGTGAGTCTTGCTAAGTTGGGGAAGGAATGAACACGTGCTTATTCACCCCGGGCACTTGGTCTGTAGCACACAATGGAGACTCAAGTGTGATCGGTGGGCCAGGGATGCAGGCTCATTCATCCCGTCACTGAAGTGGAAAGAACAACTCCCTGTGGCCATTCAGTTTTTCTACAATGGAAACTGTTCTTGCAAAACTTTAAAATTTGGGGGACTTAAAAACTGGTTTTGCACATTTGTTACAATTCTAATACAATTTTTAATCATTTTCTTCTCAATTTAGAATCTGAATCAAGGTGTTCTTAGGAACCCATGAATTCCTTTTACATTTAATGCATAACAAAATGTAGCAATAATATAGATATTTTAAGGAGTCTGAAAATTGCATGAAATGCACATCTTTCATCTTTAGTGAATACAGTTACTATTAAAATGAATACTAAAAATCACAGGGTGTTTAGGGCCATTAATAGTTGTCCTGTTTCCACACAGATTTATGGTTATTGAACACAAAGCAATGTGACCTAAATTCTTTTAGATGTCACCAGAGTTTGTGTTTATTTGAGAGGCAACATTTTTCCTTTTTTTTTTTTTAAAGATTCACTTTTATTGCAAAGTCAGATGTATAGAGAGGAGGAGAGAGAGGAAGACCTTCCATCTGATGGTTTACTCACCAAGTGGCCACAACAGCCTGAACTGAGCTGATCCAAAGCCAGGAGCCAGGAGTTTCCTCCAGGTCTCCCATGCAGATGCAGGGTCCCAAAGCTTTGTGTTGTCCTTGACTGCTTTCCCAGGCCACAAGTAGGGAGCTGGATGGGAAGTGGGGCTGTTGGGCTTAGAACCAGCACCCATATGGGATCCTGGCACATTCAAGGTGAGGACTTTAGCTGCTTGGATACCATACCAGGCCTGAGAGGCAAAATTTTTATAGAGGGGGTATAGAAATACATGCGCGCACGCACACGCACACACACACACACACACACACACATACCATTGTCCCTTATTCCTTTTACCAAATTTTGACTCTGAGATGAAATGCTTTTCAATTCAGTCATGGTGATGTGAATTGTTGATCTCTGTCACCACGTCGAGATCTTTGGGATTTTGGAGGTAAAGCTTTTTTTTTTTTTAAATCCCTGGCTCCTGAGTTGACTGTAAGAGATGTTGCTTGAATAATGGCAGTGGCCAGAGAGAAACCAGTGGCATCTCCACGTGTAGGGCAAATAACATCCATGTGTTCTTTTGAGGTCATCTGAAGCACTGTGAGGGCACAGCTGAATCGTTCCAGAGGATGGCAGAATCTCCTCTCATCTCAGATGCCTGTCACCCCTGCATGGCGACACTGCTGTGTGGTGGCCCTTGGCCAGCACTGGTTTCTATTTTTGCCAACTGCTGCTGTTAACCATTGTTTTCTCTGGGATAATTTACATGTTTGGTCTAACATATCTTCTCTGAGTACCTTACCTGTATATTTAGTAAAAATTTTACAAATTCCTTAGAGGTAGATACCCAGAATGTATGTCACCAGCGCACTGTTAGACAGGCATGAAGCTAACCCTGGGACCCACACTTGGCCTGAAAGGCTGGCTGCTGTCGCTTTTTGCTGGAGATGGACATGCTTATCACAATGAGGAGGCTTGAGGCCCGACTCCTTTCTTCAGGAAATGTCTTTTGTACTTTCCAAAGATTAAGCTATAGTACCAGTGCCCTGTGGGTTATTCATCACGTAATGGGTCTTGTATTTGATGTTTGCAGAATTGAGTTATTCCTGTGAGAAAATAGTTTGCATAGTAAATATGGCATAGTGTGATAATGTCCTCGATTTATTATGATACTTTAATTCAGGGTGCATGAACTGGGTGGACAGAGCCCCTGTATAGACACTGGAACAAAAGGATCTTACATGTACTGGATGTATAGCAATAGAAAGTTCATGGCTTAGTGAAAACTGTGATCTATGTATATTCAGAGAATAAAGATGAAGAGGTGAAAAACAAATCCATGAGAAGGGATCGATGGCCTACCTCTGCGAGATAGACAGGTCCCATTTTATACATACTGTGAAGATGACATGAAAAGTAGTATCTGAAATCTGAAACAGCATAGACAGCACAGGAACAAAAGTTTTAATGAAATGTCACTTTATTCTCAAGTGCTATAAACTTTATTTTGCAGTTTTTGGAAATTTTGATTAATTTCTTTTTTTGGATTTATTTTTTTTTTATTGGAATGTCAGCTATACAGAGAGAAGAAGAGACAGAGAGGAAGATCTTCCATCCGGAGATTCACTTCCCAAGTGGCCGCAACGGCCAGAGCTGCGCCAATCCAAAGCCAGGAGCCTGGAGCCTCTTCCAGGTCTCCCATGTGGGTGCAGGGTCCCAAGGCTTTGGGCTGACCTCGACTGCTTTCCCAGGCCACAACCAGGAAGCTGGATGGGAAGCAGGGCAGCTGGGATTGGAACTGGTGCCCACATGGGATCCTGGTGCATGCAAGGCAGGGCTTCAGCTGCTAGGCCACCACACTGAATTCCATTTATTATTATTATTTTACGATATAGTTCCATAGGCTCTGGGTTTTCCCTTATCTCTTTCCCTAAATCCCCTCCTCCACACACTGATTTCCCCTGTATGGTAACAATAGTATAGTTCTTCATAAACAGACATAAATCCATCATTGCAGACATGGACAATGGCAGAATCCAGCATCCTATTGTCAAAGATATAGTAAACAGTTTCATTGGGAGTTCATCTTTGATCTGGAAGTAGAGATGCATACTGCATTGTATTCTCACATCTGGATATGGTAGTCTCTATTACGCAGTTACTATACATCTCCTTAAATGAAAAGCCATAAAAAATCAACAGCAGGAAGAATAGAAATTTACAATGCATGCTACTCAATAACGCATTGCTGAAGAAATGGAAAAGAAAATCAAAAACCTTTTTGAAGAAAGTGATGCTACTATATGACCTATGTGTCAGTGAAGATTTTAATATGAGACAACTATTTTGATGGAATGAAAACAAAAACAAAAACATAAAAATCTGTGAGACAGTTTCCGCTGAACTTTGTTGATGAGATGTGTCTCCTCTAAGCAACAAATTGATGGGTTTTGTTTTTTTGATGCAGTCTACTAATCTGTGATGTTCGGTTGATAAGTTCAAGCCATTTACATTCTGGGTTAATATGAATGGGTGGTTATTTGGTCCTGTCATTTTACCAATGGGTTGTTCATTGTTTGATTTAGTCTTCTGTTGTTATTTTTCTGGCATATTCTTCACATTGGCTTTGGTTTTCATGGGCGCTATTCATCTTCTCTGTCAAGAGAACATCTCTACGTGTCATTTGTAGGGTTAAGTCTGGAAGAGGCATATTCTTTGAGCTTTGCTATGGAATAATTTTATTTCATTTTCAAAGACAAAGGAAAAACTGTGCTGGGAATATTATTCTGGGCTGAAAATATCTTTGCTTTTAGAATCTGGAATATGTTGCTCCATTCTCTTCTGGCCTGTAGAATTTCCTGTGAGAGGTCAGCTATGAGTCTGATTACCATTTTTCTATAGGTCAATTAATTTTTTTCACGTGCACATTTAAGGATCTTGTCCTAATGTTCAACCGAAGAGAGTTTGATTATCATGTCGTGGTGAAGATTGCTTTTGGTCAACCCTGTTGGGAGCTCTGTGCCCCTCCTGGATATTTTTTCCCAATTTTTTCCCCAGATTAGGGAAAATTTCCTGTATTATTTCTTTAAGTACATTTTGAAGTCCTGCTTCTCTTTCTGCATCTTCTGAAACTCCCATCACTCTTCTATTTGGCCTTTTAATAGTGTCCTTTAATTCTTGAATACTGTTCTTAGTTTGACTCAGTTCCCCTTCTAGCTTGTTGATTGGTTCCCCATTATGGCAAGAAATATCTTCCAATTCTGAGATTCTTTCTTCTGCCTCATTCATTCTATTGTTGAAGTTTTCCACTGAACTTTTAGTTTGCTCCATTGTGTCCTTCATTTCTATTAATTCTGCTTCATATTGTTTCAGTGTTGCTATTTCATATGTGACATGTTCCTTAAATTCCTTGAACTCCCCTATGTGCATCTTGTTGATAAGAAGTTTTATAACAAGTGCTTTGAATTCTCTATCCCCCCATTTTCTTGATGTATTCCTCATTTAATTCTGAGGTTGGTGAAGTTTTTGCTCCTTTGCAGGGGAATCTTCAGTAATATTCATTGTACCTCTGTTTCTTCTTTTGTTCTTGGTCATTGTACTTCTGGTTATCAGAGTCTTCTCCTTAGGGCAGGTTTTTAAGCTATATCACCCACAGGTCTACGGTTTGATTTTACTTGTTGCATTTGGTACCTGGTTCTTTGTTTCCAGTCTCTTGTGCCACTCCCTCCAGTGAATTTCAGGTCTGGATTCTTGTGTTGTTAGGTTTCCAGCAAGATTTCTATAGCTCCAGCTCCTTGCTTACCATTCTTGACCCCCTGTGATTCCATGCTGTGGCTGCACTGTTGTCTGTGTAACTTTTCTCCCACTTCCGGTTGGAGCAGTTGCCAGGATTAGGGAAACACCGGGCTCCTAAATAACTAGGTTGTTGGTTGTACTGATTTTGCCAGAACCTGTTGGCCATTAGGTCTGAGGGCCACTCATACCTATTTTGACCTATAGGATGTCAATTCAGTTTTGTTTTCCCTGTGGGACCAGTGCAATGCACTGAGGTGGAAGTAAGTTTGCTCCCAGCTCAGTGCATGCACAGCTCACTCTTCTCTGTGCAGGCTTAAAGTTTTTCCACACTGTATAAAATGGCACCTGATGTGCTTCTGGCAGAGTTCGGAATCTGCTGGCTGTTAGGTCTGGGGGTTGCCTGGACCTATTTTGGTTGGAATCTGTAGGATGCCACAATGGGGCAATGCACTGAGCCAGAAATGAGTTCCCTTCCAGCTTGGTGCATGCATAGTCCTGTTCCACAGCCTTTGCCTACCTACACAAAATGTCACCCAGTGCAGCTCTGGTGGGGGTCTGGGCTGTGAAATCAACCCTGTTCCTGCACTGCCTGTTTAAGGTATACTGCTGTTTCTGCTCCTGGTTGAATCAAACACAGCATCAGAATAGAAAGTTCTTTGCCTGAGTTCGCCTCCTGAACTCCTGGTAAATTCCCGATCCCACCTGATTGCTGGTGGAGCTCAGTTTGCTGCTCGCTGACTGTCACTGGGGTATCTGGTTACTGCAACATCACAGTGTTGTCTCTGTTGTTTTACTGTGTTCATGAGTAAACTGTAAAAACAGTATTTTAAAGCTCTGTAAGAGTCATGAACCAATAGGGAAGGACAAAATTTTCTGTCATTCTTTTGGGGAACAACAGTTTATTGAAAGATGCTTGGGGCACTTGAAAAATGTAGCAGGAACACACACACACACACACACACATGCACACTGACTCATACAGGAAATTTACTTTCTGATGCCCTTCTCATTATGTTTTACACTCGCATCTCAGTGCCCTTTGATACTGGACACATTTGACAGTGATGTGTCTCCAAGGACGGTGGCCATGATTGGAAGTTTTGATCAGTGTACAAGTCTAGGCTTGTAGGCTCAGTTAAATGTTTGGAGAACATTTCTTCTTGAGTTACAGGCAGACACAAAGCTGAGAAGAAATGTTTCTGACTGATAACTGTCAGAGATGCTTTAAGGATCCATTTCCATGCCTGTCCTTTTTGTGACAGTGAAGGGGCCATCACTTCAGGAAGATAGGATACCATGAAGTGTAAGTGTTCTGCTTTGGCTATAAAGAACTGCATCACTCTAGGAAAAATCTGCAAAATTGGCCCAACTCGTGTCCTACCATGTCAGAAGAGGCTAGGTCAACTGGTGAAGGAGAGAAGTAGAATTGTGTCTTCACACCTGCCTGCAGCAACACCTCTTTTTGTCTAGCTCATTCTACAATTTTTGTTGGTTGCCTACTGTGTGCCAGGTATTGTGCTGGGGACTAGAACTGAAATATATCTGAGTGAGTTCCTGCCTTCCGAGAGTTCATTCTGTCTCGGGTGAGTGGGATGAGAAAGAAGGACAAATAAAGTATTTTACTACACAGTAGACCTAAGAAGCTGATAGCTGAAAGGACTTTGAGGAGGGATCCCATCTGACAAGCACAATTATCCAGCTTCCCAGGGAAGGCAACGTGTACAGTCATGGATTTTCCAGACTAAAAAAGCAATTTAGGAATCATGACCTAATATTTTACAGTGAAGGAAAATGAAGCAGTTCAGGCAAGATAGTCATGATTCATTTGATTTCCAGAGTAAATCTATAAAGAAGTTAATTACATTTATACAGATTAGGAAAGAGGTGAAATGGCTTGTTCAAGGGCAAGTGAAGAGTAAATGATATTGCTGGCCAGCCTGGGTGTTAAAGAGACCCATTCACTCTCTCCCTCTATCCCTTCCATCGTTCTTCTGAGAGATACAAATTATGGAAGACATGGATGAGATAATTAAGAAATTAATTTTGATTGTCCTGTCTGCCTCCTTCACCAAGTTGGATATTTCTGCCATTCATTTATCTTTGAGCTCTATTGAAACTCTGTTAAGTTGTAGAGAACTAATGGTGCATGGTCCGGGTGAATGGGGTGGTAAGAGGGGGAGAATGTGTTGTAGCGCAGCCTGTGGAGCCTCTGCCCTTGGCACCACATCTCATATGATCACTGTTTCAAGTCCAGGTTCCACTTCTGATCTAGCTGCTTGCTAATGTGCCTGGGAGAGCCTTGGAAGATAGCCCCCAAGTGCTTGGGCCCCAGAACCCATGTGGGAGATTTGAATGGAATTTTCTGCTTGAGGCGTACTCTTGGCCCTGCCCTGGCTATTGTGGCCATCTGGGGAGTGAACAAACAGATGCAAGATCTCTCTCTCTCTCTCTCTCTCTCCTGTTTCTCTCTCTGTAACTTTGCCTTTTAAATAAATAAATCTTCAAAAGAAGAAAACTCATGTAATGACTCTGAACCTCTGATTTGTGATGGCAGAGTGTAAATTGTATCTTATGCAATGCAGTTGAGGACACTGAGCCATTTTGCGCCTATCAAGTACATCCACCTCAGCATTCCCGAGAGCCTTCCATGTTCCTATTTTCTTAGAATTGTCCTTTGGACCTGCTGTGACACTATACTGTTTTTCATGAATGAATGCACTGAAATCCTGGGCATGTATTCGTTTTGTAGTATTTAAGAATCATTTTTAATCTTTTAAAAAAAACTTCTACATGACTAGTGTGCCTTGGACAGTAAACCTGGGGAGGAATTTTGATGAACTAGGGTGAGGAGGGTAGGCTAGGACAGATGAGAAGAAGAATGTTACCAGAAGATATGTTGTTTCATCTGTCTCCCCTGGCCCAGGTGCATTCCCACGCTTCCTGCCCTGCACTGTGGCTGGGAGCCTGGGGCGCTCCACGGGCGCGGCAGCAGTGTATAGTCCCCTTGTATCTCAAGCTGAGAACTGGTAGTAGCTCCCATGTGGTTGTTAGCTAGTGTCTTCCCCTCTCTGCTGGATCCGTCCTGCTTCCAGCCTACTTCTTGGCAAAATGGACTTTTCAGGAGACTTCACTGAAACCCGTGAGGGTGCTGTTTCCTTGGCAGGGTCACAAAAAAGGAGGCAGGAGACACAGAAACATGTTTGTGAGAGAAGACCCTAGAAAGGTTAGGGAGCTTTGTAATCAGTCATAGATTTGTACTTAATTTGTAAGGCAAGAGGGGCCTGTAGACTTATTTTTTCTCGTTCTCCCTCCCAAGGGAGGGAAATAGGTCAGAGCTGTCCATTAGGACGATTAATGTGGCAGCAATTTATAAGATAAATCGGGATATGGAACGATCAGAGAGAGACTGGAGCTAGGAGACGGTCGCCATGGAGTTAGTGCAAGATAATTGAGGCCTCAATTTGGGTGGTAGTTGTAGGAGTGGAAAGGAGGGAAAGAGGTTTAAGAGACACTGGGGGTCAAGTGTTTATGAGATGGTTAACTGATTAAAGATAAGGTGGAGAAGAAAGAAGTGATGAGATGAGGAAATTCAGAGAAAGATGGCGTCATCCATTTGTGAACTGGAAAGTACAGGTTTTAGAGGACAACTCCTTCTGGATATGCTGATTTTGAGAGATGGGTAAGGATTGAATTGTGTGCCCCGCTGGAAGCTATGCTGACCTCCCCACTCTTAGTCCCTGATAATGTGACTTTGTGTGAATAGGAACTCATCAAGTTAAAGCAAGGTCATGAGGATGGCACCTGAGACTGGTACCCTTCCAACAGAAAGTTAGGAAGACACACACAAGCAGGATGCGGTATAGACCTAGGCAGACCTGAGGAGATTAGCACCATGTGGTGACAAGGCCAGGTGCACCCCAGGAAGCTAGGGGAGGAACCACTGGGTCTGAGACCTTGTCCTGGGCTTCTGGTCTTCAGAACTGTGAGATACTTGGTTTCTCCTGTTGGGGGACTTTGTTACAACAGCCTAGGTCACTAACAGCAGGCACAGTGCTGGATCTGTGAGCTGAATGTTCTGGAGAGAGGATGGGTAGATTAGATGACATTGATAGGTTAGTAAAAACATGAGATTGGATGGAAGGAGGCTGTTCAGCCCTCAGAAGTAAAGGCGGAGAGGAAGGTGACCGGGAAGGCCTTGGATGTGACTGTCAGCAATGACTTTGTCTAGGAGGAAGGTGGATGTGGATGTCTGACCGCTGGGGACAGAAGAGAGGGGGCTGCTGTAAATGGAGGCAGAGGACATCTGTGCCCCTTTCTCCTCACACGGTGATGTGAGGAAGAGACAAGGCAGAAACAAGGCGGGGGTGGAGAAAATTATGAATGAGTTCCCTTTTGCCCACAAGAAAGTCCATTATCTAAGGTTGTAGGTGATGAGAGAATATTAATGTAGCAAGGTCTTAGGAAGGAGACAAGGCAGAGAGAGCTCCTCATCCCCCACCACTGCTCCCCCTTTATGGCTGTGATTGGGCACACCTAGAAGTTGATGCAGTTCCTCTCCTTACAGAAACCTTACTGTTTCCTGCTTCACCTAATTTGAGAGCACACAGTGTTTTCACTTGACTTTGGTGTAGCTCTGCATAATTTTGTTTTCTGCTGAGGAACCTTTGGTAAGTAATTAAAATCGGAGCTCTATAAAGCTTCATTGGTTAGGCTGGGTGTGTTTTGTTTGGATGTGGCTGTGCTGGTGATTAAATAATTCAGCTAGATTTGAAGCAAGCACATTTCATGAGGACAAGTGGGAGAAGTTCATAGTACTGGTAGGTTTTTTTTTCCCCTTTTCATAAATGCTGACTTAACGCCCCAACTGGGCTGCATCTCCCAGTGGTTTGTGTGAGGACCAAGTATGAAGTGGGTAGGATCAAGCTGGACTACAACACCCATTGGTTCAAGTGGATGACAGGGCTGGAAACAGAACTGACCCAGCAGTTGCAACGACCAGCATGGGCATAAGCTGATTTGGGCGGCAGACTGTGCTAGACCCTGTACTGGCAAATTCACATAAGAATCAGGTTTGGAATAATCTCAGATTAAGTTTCTTTGGAGATCCCTCCAACTAAACTGCTGATCTCAGAACCCCAACCATGAAGAAACTATGTCAGCCAGTGGATTCTGAATAGGTTTCATCATGATTGGAATGGCGAGATTGGCAGCAATTCAGACCTGTTGAACTATCAAAACTGCTTGAGAAGGACCCTTAGAGCATGCCTCACATTGGGGACCTGGGATGGGTGGGATGCTGGGTGGGGCTTCTCCCTTTATTTCTGCCCTGACCCCAGATACAGGGAAAAAAAATGATGTTAGTGTGGAAACAATGGTATTACCCACTTTCCTGTTGCCCTTGACCCTTTGTACCCTAATCAACTAAGTAAGATCATTTAAAAAATTAATTTAAAAAATTCTGACTCAAAACAGTTGTGGGATGCAAATAGGTACTTGCAAATAACTTTTTGCCAATGGTCAGTCTAGGAAAAGGTAGAAGTGACAGCTCAGATGAGGAAAAATACAAAATGGATCCCCTGATTACCACTGCCCTTGGCTGTTACATTGTGGAAAAAAAATGACTGTGTTGACCAAATTAATTTCAGTAATTTTTCAGAAATATGAAACATTTTATATTTTGAAATATTTCCCCCATTTTTAAAAATATCTTGCAGTATGCTAAGATGCAGTCTATAGCTTGCAAAAATGTGTGTGTGTGTGTGTGTGTGTGTGTATGTAGTTTGTGGGAAAAGTGGAATTAAAACCTGAGTTTATTTTGATGCTAGAAGGTTGAAGTGTGCTTATGTAAGGGATCTTCAAAAAGTTCAAGGAAAATACATGTTATTAAAAAAAAGCTGTGAGGATTTTAATTCTTTTGCAACAGAACACATTTGTCTTTTAACTCCATTTTTATGAGCTTTTCAAATGTCCACATGTAAGCAATTACCAAATATCAATCAAAGTTATATGGTTTGTGGCATATTAAGAATGTCAGCCAGTCATGTGCAGGAGGAAGTGTATTTCTTCTCTGCTTTGTCCAGTATGCCCAAAGCTGCTAGCACAATGCAGGACATGCAGACTCAAAATATGATGGTTGAAGTTGCATTTGGGAGAGGCATTTGGTACTTCAGTACGATGTTATTTGGAATACCACATTCCATCCAGAGTGCCTGTTCAGAGTTGGGCTCCTCAGCTTTTTTTTTTTTAAAGATTTATTTTATTTTTATTGGAAAGTCAGATATACATAGAGAAAGATAGAGAGGAAGATCTTCCATCCGATGATTCACTCCCCAAGTGAGCCGCAACGGCTGGTGCTGCACCAATCTGAAGCCGGGAACCAGGAACCTTTTCCGGGTCTCCCACGCGGGTGCAGAATCCCAAAGCTTTGAGCCATCCTCGACTGCTTTCCCAGGCCACAAGCAGGGAGCTAGATGGGAAGTGGAGCAGGTGGGACTAGAACCGGCGCCCATATAGGATCCTGGGGCGTTCAAGGACTTTAGCTGCTAGACCATTGCGCCGGGCCCCAGGCTCCTCAGCTTTTGCTCCATCTTCATGCTACTGGAAGTGCATCTGGGAGGTAGCAGGTAAGGGTTCAAGCATTTGGGATTTTGTTTCCCATCTGGGAGACCCAGGTTGAGTTCTAGGCTCCTGATTTTTGCCTGGCTGAACCTTGGCTGCTATGGGCATTTGGACAGTAACCAGGAGATAGAAGGTCTCTCTGCCTCTCAAATAAAAATAAAAGTGTAAAGTAAATTTAAAAAGAAAGGTTTTGCTCTTCCAGGTGCCAAAATAAATCTAAGAACAGGCCCAGACTCAAATTTTCTGAACCATGCATGTCTAGTTCTCTTTTTTTTTTTAATGAAATTATTGTTGTGCAAATGTGGTAAGCCAATTTGGGAAATCAAATAGAGGACACACAAAAACTCAGTCCAAGTGATCTGGAGCCTTCTTCCAGCCCACACGTGAGGCTCTGCCATCTTTTTAGCTCTTTATGATGTATGTAGAAACTTTCCAGGAGAAGGGGAGATGAGGTGGCTGCTGACACAAGCACAAATTAGATGGTGGGAAGACTTTGAATTATGCAGTGATGAGAAGCTGCCTATGTACCAGTGGTGGAGTGTTTTCTAGCTTTGTTCCTAGAGAACACAGTTTTGGGAATTTCACATGGCTGGCAGATCAAGAAATATGCATAACACAAGGACTTGAAAGTCACCACAGAATGGGCACCGATTTAATGCTGTCACACACGAGGGATGGAGTGGAGACAGGTTCTCTATTTCTGTCTGAAGATGGGCAGTTGAAGCCCAGAGTTTTTTCGGGGGTTGGAGGTGGGGGATTCTGTATGTAGACAATTTGGATGATGTAATAGGAGACAGAAATGGGCCTTATGAAGTCAGTGTGAATGATCATTGTTTTCTACCATGAAAAATGGAGCAAACGAAAAGTTGACCAAAACTGAACCTGATAAATAAATCTAGGAGAAGGACTCACAGATCTTTGCCTAAGAGAGAAAGTGAATAATGGCACTCGCTTTTGCGTGTTGTTTATGCCAACAGGAGTCAAGAACTCTGCATAATTTAGCAGTACAGCCTCCAAGCAGGGCTCAGATATTGTGGATAAAAGGAGTCTATTTTTAAGATTAGATAAATTCAGCCTATTTTTATGGTCAGGGAAAAGTTATTACTGACGTGTTTTTGATAAAGTTCCTCTATGCTGTATGTATACTGAAATGCAGACAGAAGGCAGTTTTTCATATGGATAAGTTGGAAAGAAGAAAGACTACTGGAGATCATAAGAGGCCAAGACTTTATTTTCATTTACATGTTAATTAGTGACTGTTTAGGCATTCCGTTTTATATAGCTACAAGCTACTGAAGACCCCTAAAAAGGAAAAGGTTGACGTTAGAATTCATTGGGCACCTGATGAGATTTCAAGATCTATATTTAATAAATTCTGCATTCCTCTAGAATCATTCTATCTAGATTTTTCTATTTTATCCAGGGGGAGATAAATGAGGACAGTCAAATACTGGCTGGAAACTGTCCTATTGGCAGAAATAAAAATAAGTTCCCTGAATTTTCATATTTTATTGTTACTACTGATTCTTATTGTGCTTTTGGCCTTTCCTAGTACCTGTACATGTAAGACTTTCTAGTAGATTCCATGGATATAATGATATGTGTAGGATACAGTCATGATTTACAAGGCTATATACATAGTAATCAAATCCAAAATGTCCACAAGATGTTTTTACCAAAGTAATTTATTTGCCCTTTTTATTAAAAAAACATTTATTTATTTTTGTTTAAAATGTAGTTACAGGAGAGAGAAAGAAAGAGATATCTTCCATCGCTGGTTCACTTCCCCAAAGGGTACAATGTCTAGAGCTGGGCTGATCTGACAAGAGCCTGGAGCTTCTTTCAGGCCTCCCACATGGTCCAGGGGTCAAGGACTTTGGTGTCTTGTGCTGCTTTCCAAGGTGATTAACAAGGAGCTGATTGGAAATGAAGCATTTGGGACTCTAACTGGCACCCGTGTCGGAGGCCAGCCCCATAGGTGGAGGCTTAACTTGGAAGAGCCCCTAATTTGCCTTTTGTAGTTTTGTTTTCTCTTAAATATCTTTAAGAGCCATTTAAAAGTTTTAAAATTTAGACCTACATATTGCATGCAGAGAGGACACAGGTCTCAGTACTGCTTGATGAGGTCTTCCAATGTGAATGAACCTGTGTAACTACTCCTCACACCAAATCCTGGAAGCCTGCCTCGTACTTCTGAGGAACAACCATCTTTGCAAAGATAGTCCTTCTGTTGGTTTAGAGAGAATAGATTTGCTCTACATGTTTTTTTAATTTCATGTAAATGAAATCCTATTTTGTGTACTCTTTTGTGTCTGGTTCCCTTAATGTTGTCTATGAGATGCATTTGTATTGTCTCTGATGGTGACTCATTGTTCAAACTCTGTGCCATAATTTATCCATTTTATTGATCAAAACTAGGTTGTTTCTAGTTTTATCTATAGGATTCAAGCTGATCTATTTGTCTTTTCTTGTTCCAGTGCAATAGGTTTTAAATTACTCTAGTTTTACATTGTTTGGCTATGCATTGGTTTTAATTCTCTGATTTTGTTCCAACTCCTCAAAATTGTCTTTGCTAATCTCGGCTCCTTTCATTTCAGTTTAAGTTTTGATATTAACTTATAAATCCCCCCCCCCCCCATTTCACTGGGTTTTAATGGACTTGCATTGATTCTATAGATCCATTAGGGGAAAATCGATATCTTTACAACATAAAATCTTCCAATCCATGAATGTGGTGCATGCTTCTGTTTTTATTTAGTATTCTTATTTTCTCTTACTCATCACTTCTTTCTGTTTGAAAGGATTTATTTTTTGAAGGAGAGAAAGAGAAAGAGGGAAAGAGAGGCAGAGAGAGAAATACTGATCTTCCATCTGCTGGCTTACTGCTTAAATGGTTGCAATAGTTCGGGGCCAGGCTGAAGGCAGGAGCCAGAAATTCCATCCTGTTCTCTCACATGGGTAACAGGAGCCCAAGTATTTAGATCATCCTCCATTGCCTTTCCAAGCACAGTAGTAGGAGGCTCGATCAGAAGCAGAGCAACCAGGACTCTAATTGACAGTCCAGTACAGGCTGCTAGGATTGCAAGGCAGGAATCCTGAACCGAGTGCATCACGATGCTGACACCCTACACTTAGTTTTTTCTGTGAGAGGTTTTGCCTATTTTATGGGTCAGATTTATTCCCAGGTACTTATTTTTTTTAATTAATTGAAGCTGTATCACTTATTTTTTTTGCTAGAATGCAAACATATAATTGGTATTGCATGTTGACCTTGTATTCACTCACTAATTGGGTATGATCTGATATTTTTGTGTATACAATCATGTTTTCTTGCATAATAAACCTTCCTTTGTTTTCCAGTTTTTATTTCTCATTCTTGCCTCTTTGTGCTGCCCAGAATTTCAATAAATGCAGATTGGAAGACATGATAACAAATCTTTAATCCTTCCCATCAGTTTCAAGGAAAACTTCATTAAAATTTCATTAAGTGTGATGTGTGCTCTGGTTGCCAAATTTTCTTTGTTTTTCTTTGTTAGCAACTGAACTCTGCTTAGTGTTGTCCTATACATGAATTAAAAACATATGAGTTTGTATCTCTTATCTTAGTATTTGTTTCATTGATGTGATGGATTAGATATTTGTGTTGATAAACATGCATTCAACACACAAGTCAAGCACATTATATTATATATTGTGTTGAAATCCTCACCCCCAGTGAGGTAGTCCTGGGACATGGGGCCCTTGGGAAACAATAGGGTCCTGAGAGTGGCATCCTCATGAATGCTCCTGCTGCTGTTGCCCAGGTATTCCTCAGAGCTCCCCTCTCCTCCTGCTGCAGTGTGAGGGTGCAGTGACTCAGTGGCCATCTGTAAGCTGGAAGGAGGCCTATGTGAGAATCCTGCCATGCTGATGCTCTGATCTTAGACTTTCCAGCCTTTGAACTCTGAGAAATCAGATTCTGCTGTTCATAAATGCTGAGTTCTGGGGTGCTAAAACAGCCAGACCTGACCAAGACAGTTAGATCTCTGCATTTATTTTGTTTATATTAAGCAAATACTTATAAATAAGCTTCATATTGGTTTGTGATGTATGCATTCCTTCATTACTCTTTAAGTGTTGATACCAGAGGTTATAACTTTCTAGTATCTATCTTAAATGAATATTTTTAATATTTTTGTAAGGCTCTTACTCTACTTTAATTCCATTTATCCTGTCTTAATTTTTTTTGCTGTTGTGGTCATGCATTTTAAATACAAATGCACACGCTCACACACACACACACACACACACACACACACACACACACGTACTTTTCCCCATTAGTTGAGGCTTATTTTACAGATAGCTCTTACTCTTAGGCTTAGCTATATTAAGGTCTTACATGAATACCTAGGGTTTTACAGACTTGTAATGGGTAGAAGAATTGTAATTCAGGATGACATTTCCCAATTTCTAAATTCCGCTTAGGGAAGTTGCATGAAACCTGCCACATCCCATGATTTGGTAGCTTTCCACTGTCTTCAAGTAATCTTGCAGTTCCATCTGGTTTTTATACCTGTACTTGAAGTACAATGGAAAGGTTGGTTCAGTATCAGTTTCTCCATCATAACCAAAACTGAAGTCTTCCAACAGAAATGAACTATTGATACTAAATAAAATTGCTGTGTGTTTTCTTATAGTTTGTTTTCAAACATTTTTATGTAGTAGTAAGTAGAGAGTCCCATGGAGGCTACTGTCTCCAATTTGTTTCCTCATTGGTTGCTCCTTATTTAACATAGCGCCTTATCAAAAACAGAAAGGCGGGCAGGCATTGGGATAGTTGGTAAGGTGCTGATCAGGATGCTCACATTTTACGTGGGAGTGTCTGGTTCTGGATGTGACTGCTCCAGATTCCATCTTCCTGGGAGGAAGCTATGGGTTGGGTACCTGAAGGAGAGAATTTTAGCCTCCAGGAGTTGGCTTGTCCCAACCCTGGGTGTGAACCAGCAGAAGAAAGAGCTCTTGTCTGTTGCTCTTTTTTTCTGTCTCTAGCCTCTCATAGTAACTTTCTTTTTTTGAAGGAGAAAGTTGGTGTTGATATAAAGCATGTGTATAGTTTTCTGTCCCTTTATCTCCTGGAGGTGTACATAATCACCAGCTCCACCAAGGCACAGGACACTTGCTTGCCATAAAGATTCCCTTGTGCTATCCCTTTACAACCACTCCCATCCTTCCCACTCCTGCCATTCCAGACCCCCCAAAATTTAGTTGGTTTTCTGTCTGTCATTTTATCGTTTGGCAATGTTATGTGACTGGAATGATGCAGCATGTGACTTTGAAGATTGGCATGTCCATTCAGCAAAATGCCCTTCCTGTGTTTATGGATGTACTTCATGTTGTTTAAACATTTCCCTACCTTGAAAATAGGATCACCATAATGTGTGTACTTATCAAGTCACAGTGGCATGCTGAGGCTGGTCCATTTCCTGGTGTCTCATTTATCAACAGGCAAAATTTATGTCTTGGCAAAAAATATTAGGTTTGTAGATAATGTACCCTTGGTATGGTGGAAGAGAAGTTGGAATTACTCCATTATGCATGCGATGTTGACACTTTTATTATGGTAGATAAGATTAGTCGTCCATTTGTTCATTACTAGTGTCATCATTTGTGTTAATATATATTGTGTTTCACTCTGAAGCTTTCCATGGTTTTATGGATGTACATTCTCCATTCTAAGACATTTCTTTAAAAAATCTATTTGTTAATTTGATTGCATATGCACTGTATTCTTACTATATTCGTCCTAATTTCCATAAAATTGCATCTGGGAATGGGGAATTTTTTTTTTAAGAAACTCCCTATCCTGTCATCATTGGAGCAAATAAGCAACTGACTTCTTGTTTATCAAAACTCCTTTGTACTTTGAAGTGTGATTTCGTAGGCTCTATTTTCCCTGATTTTAATGTAGAAAATGAAAAATCCTTTTACTGTTTCTGGATCTCCCTGAGCTTTGGCTTTTAACTGACATTTCCTTTGACCTGCTCCTAGGTAAGCTTATTGAGAAAAATATGTATGCAGACGTTGCACTAGGACAAAATTTCCTGTATCTTTTCATGTTTGTTATGATTGTAGCAGAGAAAAGGTAACTCCTTTTTCTGGAAAAAAAAAAAAGGTTACAAAAGTACGAGAAATTGAATCATGAGTGAGGGAAAATTCTCTTTGGGACAAGATGATCTCCAGAATTGCTAATTTTGAGAAATGGAATGAAGGTCTGTTCTCCCTAGGATACATTTTAGGAGCGTAGAGTTGGCGAAGGTATCCTATGCCCCAGAACAATCCATGTCATATATTGCAGTTTATCCAAATTATTCATTATCTGCTGACAAGCTGGCTGTATGTCACAGTAAGAGAAGGCAGGTAAATTAGCAGGAATTAAAGGAATCATAGGGTTAGCAATATAACTTAGAGTTTGATTTTAGTAGGATACTTTTTCAAATGTGTATATATATGTGTGTGTGTGTGTATGTGTATATATATATATATATATATATATATATATATATATATATATTCTGAAACACAGCCTAAATTGGTCAGGGATCTGAATATTTTAAATTTTATATCTAGTAAAATACATTTTATATTTAGTAGTTGATATGCATGATGTTACTAATAAATGGAAAAGTGTGTGTGTGTGTGTGTGTGTGTGTGCACGCAGGAGGATGGTTTGTATCTCTTGCTGCTTGGGAAATGTGATGTTTGCTTTTATCCCCTCTTGTCCTAGTTCTGTCCCTGCTAGCTGCTTCTGTGTTGTGTTGGTTTCTTCATTCTTCTGTAGTTTTACTGCTTAGAAATGCTGCGTTGCTTCCAGTCAGACATTTCCTGAATGTAATAGTCTCTTTTCAGTTTTCTAGAAGGAGAATTAAATTAAAAGCAAATAAGATACTCAATAGAAGGTAAAGTTAACTGCTGATTTAGGCATCTGTACTCACATAAGAAGCCTAAAGGGCCAAGACTGGAGCCCGTGGGCTCCGAGAGCCTAGGATAATCTTGTCAATAGAACTGTGCCCTTAAATGCTGAATAATGATAAAACAGCATGGGATTCATGTTCCTTTTCTAATATTTTTAATTTGAGTGGCAAATAGAGTGAGTGGGAGTATTCCTATCTGGTTCACCCCCAAAATGCCTATGATGGCTGGGAATGGCCAGGTGATGCTAGAAGCTGGAAAACAATCCAAGGTGGCCAGGTGGGTGGCATGAACCCAAAAACTGGAGCCATCACCACTGACTCCCAAGCTCTACCTTCACTGGGAACTGGAGTCAAGAACCATGGCTGGGTACTGAACCCTGATACTCTGATATGGGATGTGGGTATTTTATCCAACATCTTAACTGCTAGGTCAAATGTCTAGCCCACGTCATCTTTTTGTATTTACTGCTCTGTGTTTAAAAGTTTTGAGTTATCTTCAGTAAAAGTTACTCAAGTTTATTATTGTCATTAATGCTAATTTTTAAACACATTTTGTGAGATTTGTAGTACAACATATTGCATTTCCATTTCTCTGTAGGCTTTCATAATGGACTGATTCCTGTCAATTTAAAATAGGGAGCACTTACTGTGGATTATTTTTTTTCCAGTAAAGAATTGTGTTATAGGGCCCAGTGTGGTAGACGAGTGACTAAAGTCCCTGCCTTGCTTGTGCCAGAATCACATATGCATGCCAGTTCTAATCCCAGCTGCCCTGCTTCCCATCCAGCTTCCTGCTTGTGGCCTGGGAAAGCAGTCGAGATCAGCCCAAAGCCTTGGGAGTTTGCACCCACTTGGGAGACCTGGAAGAGGCTTCTGGCTCCTGATGCAGGTCTGGCTGTTGCTGCCACTTGGGGAGTGAATCAATGGATGGAAGATCTTCCTCTCTGTCTCTCCTCCTCTCTGTATATCTGCCTTTCCCGTAAAACTAAATAAATCTTTAAAAAACAATTGTGTTGTAAACCTTTTGACGATCTCAGTTCCACAGAAGATACTGTGGCTTGTTGAAAATAGTAAAGGCTTTGGGATCAGGGATTAATCTGGATTCAACTCTTGGTTTTCCTACTTGGAAAGTTATTTTAACCTTTCCGATTTCCTTCCCTTTTGTGTAAAGTAATATTTACTCCATTGGATAAAGTTCTTCATTTGCTAAGGGTCCATTTCCTCTCGGCTGTTTCTGGAAGATGGAGGAGTATAAAAGGAAGTGATGAGTAAAAGCGTTTAAATAAGGTCATGGGATATATCCTGTGTTTGGGAATTTGGAATGGTGCAAGTGTGTGTGTGTGTGCATATGTGTGCATGTGAATTTGACCAAATTGTTTTCCTAATATCAGTAACCAAGAGCATTTGGGGTGGAATGTCCTGTGACTTTATTTCAGTTGGGGATGAGGTATGAAGACCTGGACTTGTGGGAAGAAGACACGGGGTGGGGCAAAAGAGCTGTGCAAACAGGGGAGCAAAGTCAGTGAGACCCCTGCTGCTGACTGTTAACCTCAGACCTGCTCTGTGCCTCCCTGTAGTATTGTGCTGGAGCTTCCCTAACAAAATACCAGCGACTGGGAGGCTTACACGGCGGCTACTTCTTTTCTTGCAGTTCTGGAGACCTGAAATTAGGGTGTTGCCAAGATTGTTTCCTTGTCTTACAGATAACAATCTCCTGTTTGTCCTCTTGTGAGTTTTCCTGTGTGTGTGTGTGTGTGTGTGTGTGTGTTAATCTCTTCAAAAGACACCAGTGCTATTGGATTATGGTCCACTCTAATGGCCCCATTTTAAC
Organism: Ochotona princeps; assembly: GCF_030435755.1. Taxonomy (NCBI): domain Eukaryota; kingdom Metazoa; phylum Chordata; class Mammalia; order Lagomorpha; family Ochotonidae; genus Ochotona; species Ochotona princeps. Next base: position 45,141,455 of record NC_080841.1, read on the forward strand.
TTGATTACCCTTATCTTAAAATAAATCACATTCAGAAGTCCTGGCTGTTAGGGCTTCAGTGTATGGGTTGTGGGGTTTAGTCTAGAATACTTCCCTTCTTAGTCACAAAGAAGTTTTAACCCTTCCATGCTCTCAGCTGGTTCTTTGCTCCACCCAACTCTGTCTCACCTTCATCTTAGCAAAGTGGAAGAAAGGAAAGCTGTTCTCTGATCGGGACCCTGCCACTTTGCGATGTGGGGAGTGTTTGGGCTTTGGAAGGAAAGATCACAGGCATTTTTGTGGTTTGAGTGTAAAATAATCTTGGGTCTTTACTCCCCAGTTGCATGCTTGTTGATAACAGCAGTAAGAAGTATACCATGTGATTGAATAGAACTGATCATAATGGGTAGGTTAATCTACTCGGGGTAGAATTTCTAACTGGAAGAGCCTGAGTCACAGTTCTAGATTGGAGTGCTTTGGCTAGCTGAGACACGGTTTCCTTCTGCAGCTGTGTAGCACGTTGTCATTGAGACCACTGTTGCCAGCCTGCTCATGTGGAAGAGAAGATTCCCCGCAGGAGGGACTGCTTTAGGGAAAGCATTGGAGTTTCCGAATTTCCCCTTTCCCTGGCTAGTTACTATTGCTTCTATAAGGCACCTGGCCATGTTGACCCATTTGTTAAGAGAATAATGCCCTAAGTGGTCTTACCTCACTGACCTCTGTTGCTGACTGTCGTCGTTCATAGTGGCTGTCGCATTTTGTGCTGTTCGTAGATTCACTTCCAGGCCTAGGGCTCACTGTTCACACCACTTTTTCCTTACTGTTGCTTCTGCTGTTTCCTCCTACTGTCCATTTTTCTTTTTTGGTAATCTGGTCCTCTACAGTAATGGGTCATCTGATTGTACAATTTTGAAAAATCAGGGTAGAATGTAAATGATTTTGTTGTAATGGAGAAGTAGAATGCGGGAATATATAATGAGCAATGACTCAATCTTCAAGTACCATTTGTGAGGGTAGATTTATTCTTCTACTGTAGTCACCAAGATACATTTTTATTCTCTTCTTAGCCCACAGAAATGTCACTAAGCAGAAAGCATTGTCTGTATGTTTTGTTAGAAACCAAGTACATGTGAGTTGAACAGATTGGATCTTGCCACATGTTCGCACTGGAAATATTGACAGAACTGATGCCTTCTTTTAGTGTCAGGGTGGCCTGAGTTTCTCTCCCCATATTCATTCTTCCACAGTGGGCTCAGGGGTGTGTGTGTATGTGTATGTTTAATGAGCTGTATTAAAATTTTGAGAAAACTTTCCTTTGTTTTATATACTTTTCATTATTCTCATTATTTAGAATACAGAACACATTCTATACCACTTTGGAGCTGTAATGTTCGCACCTATTGTTTTTCTATACATCTGGGTTAAGTCATTAGTGTATGCTGCATTGATTTGGTCATTGTTAGCATCCACTTAGAACTCTTCCCAATAACACCTAAAATTTCAATATTAAGTTATGGCTATCTTGGCCATTTCTGCCTTTCCCAGGACATTGGAAACTAAAGGGATGGGAAATACAGCACTCTTCCCATTCCAAAGTTGCTTAGGGCTATCCAACCTTAACAATTTTTCTTGCATGCATCCATGCCTATTATGTTTGAACTCATGGATTGGTAACCTTTGGTACATGCACACAATGCATATGCTTTGTCAAGTCATGGTCACCACCATGACCCCTTTGGTGAATCTCAGTGCCTGTTCAGGACACTCAGTAGCTTCAGGGAAGCAAGCACTCATCTTCTTTTCTTCTTGTGCTTTGATTGCAACACTGGACCACACGTTCAAATTCCTTCAATAAATGTGTCAGTGTCTTGGGTGCCTACTGGTAGGCAGGAGCTACAATAAATGCATTCCATGACTTTGTCACCTCAGACTATCCTGTGACTTGGGAGACAAAAATAATAATGATTATAAGCATAAGTAAAAACCATGGTTATTGATGTTATATGTGACTTACTGGAGGTTGCTAATCTGTGACATCATTGTTTCATGATTGAATTCCATTATTTGACAAACGGTTAAATAGGGCTGGCTGGGGCTGACTTGCTGCCTTAGCAGGCTAATCTACCTGCTAGCATGGCTTTCCCATATGGATTCTGGTTCGTGTTCTGGCTACCTCATTTCTAATCCAGCTCCCTGCTTAATGCCTGGGAAAGCAGTAGAGGATGGTCCATATCCTTGGGTCTCTGCACCCATGTGGGAGGCCCAGAAGAAACTCCTGGCTCCCAATTTCAGCTCAGTTCAGCTCAGCTCAGCTCAGCTCAGCTCCTACCAGTGCAGTTGTTTGCAAAGTGAACCAGCAGATGGAAGAACTCTCTCACTGTCTCTCGTTTCTGTGTAAAATGTGCCTTTCCAATAAAAATAAGTATATCTTAAAAAGAAGGATTAAAGGATGGGCTAAAAAATTAGCCTGCATTTGTTGTATGTGATATGGAAAGATTTTTTTTTTCTGTTTTGCGAGGATTGTCTTAGTCTGTTTTGTATCTCTATACCAGAATACCCCCAGACTTTTCCACATATAATTAATAAACATTTATTTTTATAATTAAGAACATTTGTTTTTCTGAAGGCCAGGAAGTCTAAGATGGAGAGAATCTGTCTGTGGATCTTTTTAACTGACATGCCATGGTGAAAGCATTGCATAGGAGAGGGACAATTTACTCTTAGAACAATGCCTCATTCATGATCATGATGGAAATCTATGAGGGTAGAATTCATGATCATTTCTTAAAGGTCTCACTCTCCACATTGTTGCATTAGAGATTAAGGTTCCTACATGTGAACCGTAAGGAATACACTTGAACCATAACAGGGGGTAAGGTAAGTTTTCTACCTAAGAAACTCCTTCCCAGACTAGTTTGATAGTAGGTAGTACTTTCTCATAGCAGTCAGACATACTTAAACTGTCGTATGAAGGACTTAATATATGGCTCATAATATCTTGTTTACAAAAGAAACAGCAGGACAGTATTTTGATAGGCAGCATTTTATTGAATTTCAATTGAGTGCTTCTGTTACTGATAAGGCCAGAATAACCCCTTCTTGCCTGGGTTTCCCCTCTAAGGGGAGAAATATTTTCAGGTCCCAAAAGCAAAGCAAACTCAAGGGAATCCAGGGCAGCCGAGTTTCTCATCCTTAGTTTAAGAACAGCCCAGACTCCTGGAGAGGTGCTTTTTAGCTTTCTGCCCGTTGTTCAACCTTTAAGTATTTCAGACCTCTTAGGAAATCCCTGCTAATTTTATTCATGTTATCTGTTTCCAGCTTAGCCCACTGTTACCTGGGAGTAGAGGTAACTGTGTTCCTTTGTGGATCTTGGACTAGTTTTTCTTTGCTGTGAATGGAGAAGGCTGACACCTGGACAACCCCTTTCATTGTCAGGTGGTTTTTTTTTCTTTTTAAGATTCATTTCCAGCTAACACAGTGTTGTAAGAAATAATCATTTCTTTCTATATGCTGATTTTAAATGCTACATTTTTTTGAGTGCATCTATTATTGGTAATGCCTTTTTGTTCAAGCTAGTAGTAATCCAAATTTGTTCATAAGAAGTATTCAGTAAGAAATAATGAAAGCCTTGGTGATATTAAAGACATAACCAACTGAATTATGCTAAAATACATCTTGTCTGGTTTATGCATGACCTGGAATTTTGTAGCTAACACCCTTCAAGGAATGCAGTGAAATACATACTACTTTAAATAAATGTAATTGCATGTTATCTTATCAAGAAATAAAAAGAAGATGGTATATAAGAAGTAGATTAGAAAAAGAGTGTACAACCTTTTAGTTAATCCCACTGTATTCTACATGGCATTGAATGCATTGTGCAAATAATATAACTTCAGTTGGTAGGACTATATAATGGGTTTTCAAGTAATCACTAATATTTCAGAAGATTCTTCTTAATCATTCTGCAAGGTGAGTTCGTATGGTTAGTGTTGTTGAAAGAATTAGTGTCTCCCAAAGCTATTGGTGTCCTAATCCTGAGGAACTGTAACTATATAAGGCCATGTTAAAACGTGCACTTCAGCTCAGGATCTTGAGATAGGAGATGATCCTGGAATATCTGGGATTGCAAGGATCACCAGATGAGGGCGGAAGGAGGGTCAGAGTCAGAGGATGTGTGATTACGGAAACAGTTTGGCGCAGAGATCTGAGGGCAGGGAGAAAGAGAAATTGATTTGAGGAAGCCACAGTGCTGGAAGAAGGCCATGTGCCAACAGGTTTCCCATAGGGTTTCCACAAGGACTGCAGCCTGGTAATCTCATTTTTGACCTCTGGTTTCCAAACTATAAGAGAATAAAATTGTGTTGTTGTAAGTCATATGTTTGTGGTAATTTGTTATGGTTGCGATGGGAAAGTGATTTGGTTGTCTGTAGAAATACCATGTTTTGGGGCCTGGCAGTGTGGGCTAGCGGCTAAAGTCCTTGCCTTGAAAGCCCCGGGATCCCATATGGGTGCCGGTTCTAATCCCGGAAGCTCCACTTCCCATCCAGCTTCCTGCTTGTGGCCTGGGAAAGCAGTTGAGGACGGCCCAATGCACTGGGACCCTGCACCTGCGTGGGAGACCCGGAAGAGGTTCCAGGTTCCTGGCATCGGATCGGCGCCTATCGGCCCGTTGTGGCTCACTTGGGAAGTGAATCACCGGACGGAAGATCTTCCTCTCTCTCTTCTCCTCTGTGTATATCTGGCTGTAATAAAATGAATAAATCTTTAAAAAAGAAAAAAGAAATATCATGTTTTGATGGACACATGGAGTACAATCCGTTTGAATGGTTTTAAGCTTTGTGTATCTGTGGTTATAGGTGGATGATAGTCCTCCCTGATTACTAAGTGCAGTGCAGTATATCATTTGATTTTTAATCATGAAATTTTTGTTGTTGTAGAAAGCTCATGGGGATTCTTCTTTACTTAGCTAGGAGGAGAGCACAATTTTGAGAAAGAAGGCCAGTGTGAGACTTAAGGCTTCCAGAACTACCATGTCATAGCTACAGTTGACTTGAGAGTATTGTCATGTATACATTACAAAATCTAATCAAAAATCTCAGGAAAGAAACATAGGTATTAATCCCCCAAAATAAAATTTAAAAGTTGATTGTAAAAAAGTTGAAAAACTGATGGTTAATTTGAACATGTATCTTGGAAAATTGATTGAAAGAAATGTGAGATCAAACAGCTGTATTAACCATTAAGGGTCTTTATGAACATGTAGAAAAATAGTAGCTGAAATATGAGCTTCATTAGTGGGAAGGTTGCTTCTGGATTCCAGTGGAAGGATGGAGATGTTCTTTTAGTTCCTGCTCATTAAACTTTGGTCACCGTAGCAAACAAGACATCCCAAGGAGAGTGCTACTCCCAAATCCCTGATCTGAATTACAAACATAGATACATCAGGCCCTATTTTGTAAAGGTTTACTTACTTAACAAAAATTTAGAGATCAGAGGGAGAGATAAGGGTCTTCTATCCCAAAGGGAATGGTTCACCTCTCAAATGGCCATAATATCCAGAACTGGACCTGATATAATATCCAGAACAGGAGCCAGGAGCTTCTTCCAGGTCTTCCACATGAGCTCAGGGTCCAAGCACTTGTGTTATCCTCCATTGTTTTCCCAGGTACATTAGGAGGAAGCTGCGTTGGAAGAGGAGCAGCCAGGACTCCAGCCGTGCTGCGGAGGATGGCTTTACCAAGTGCACCACAGTGCTGGCTTCCCATCAGGCCTCTTTAGGAATTATTTTTCAAATCCTAAGCTATGCCAAGCCCAAACACCTACTTTTTTTTTCTGAGCCCTCATCCTTTAAATTCTTGACATACACTGTCCATTATGGAAGTCCAAGACAAAGCATCGCTAAGCCAAAACCCTGGAAACAGAAAGCACTTTGACATTGGCGTTGTTAGGTAAAAAGATTGGGATATGGGCTGAACAGCAGGCAGTTGACTGAAGATGAGTTGAAAATAGGGTTTTTTTGAAAAATTAAATTTGGCCCATTTCTTTTGCTTAACCTTCTCTCGTCTTGATCCTACATATGAATACAGTTGGAATGGCAGCCACTTGATTAACATACGTTGCAATATGAAGGAAAAGAGTCAACGGAAAAGATGCACTATCAGGTTTTGTTGTATAATATGATGCAGTCCATGCATGTCTGGGCTGATTAAACATGAGAACCATCTAGTGGGGCTGGAGTGTTGCTAAGGCCAAATACAGGAATGTAAAAACAGGTTGAAATACCCTTAGATGGAATCTAAGTGACCATTCTACTGCCTTCCAGACACTGTGTGAATTACTGCTTACTTCCATGGGAGGGAACTGTCTTCTCAGGCCTTACATTCGTCTTTGTCTTTCCATGTGATTCTGCCATTTGAAGTGTTGCTTCATTTGAAACCATGCTATTTAAAAACATATATGAAAGCTCTTTATAGATGCAAAATACTATACACATATGGTAACCTTATGGTTTCAAAATGTAGTTCAAAATTTGCTTTCGAATTTACATTCCCACTAACGGTGTCCGAATTTCTCTTCACCCACAGCCCCACCAACATTTGCTGTCTCTTGTGTTTCTGATAACTGCCACTGTCACTGGGGTGAGATGATATCTCACTGTGGTTTTAATTTGCATTCCCATGATTGTTAGTAATGTGCAGCATTTATTTCACAGTAACTATTTGTATGTCTTCTTTTCAGAAATGTCTGTTCAATATTTTGGCAGTCTTTTAACTGTTATTTTTTGTTTTGCTTTCCTCTTGAGATTTTTGAATTTGTTATATATTCTGAGCATAGATTCCTTGTTGGAGACAAATACTTTCTGTCATTCCACAGATTGTCTCTTTGCTATTTTGATTATTTTCTTAGCCATGCAGAAGCTTTTGAATTTGATATAATTCCATTTGCCTTTTTTGTTGAGGTCTTATTCCAAAAAATCCTTTCCTAGCCTGATGCCTTGAAGTATTTCTCATATTTTCTTCTAGTTTCATAGTTTCAGGTCTTCTACTAAAATCTTTACCCTATTTCGAGTTGAATTTTTTTTTTAAACTGGTGATAGATGTCATTGTAGACAATAGCATGGGAGTTATTAAAAAAAAACTAAAAATAAAGCTACCATGCAATCCAGGAATCCTACTACTGGCTATGTATCCAGCAAAAGGGAAATCATTGTATCCAGGATATGTCCAAACTGCCATGTTTATTGTGGTACTGTTTACAGTGGCCGAGTCTGGAATTGGCATAAGTGATCATCGTTGGTTGAAAGGATAAAGACAATGCAGCATGTTTCTCAGTGAAATGCTCTTTGGCCATAAAAAGTTGAAATTCTCTCAGCTGTGGTGACATCGATGATCCTTGGTGACACTGTGTTAAATGAAAGTCACTAGGCACAGAAAAGCTAATACTGTCCAATTGCATTAATTTGTGAAGTGTAAAAAATTTGTGTCATAGAAATGAAGAGTAGAATATTATCAGAGTTGCCTGAGGGTGAGTAGGGAAAGATTAGACAATAGGTACAAAGTTATAGATAGCAGGAATGAGTTCTAGTGTTGTAATGCACAGTAAGGTGACCATGGCAATAATGTGTCATGCTGGTACATGTAAAAACAGCTAAAGAGGCTATTTTCAATATTGTAACCAAAGAAATGATGATAAATGTAGGAGATAATGGAATGGCCAATTCTTAAATCTGGTCACAACACACATATATGTAGTTATTAAAATTGAAAACAAAGCCCTTGCATCCAGTATGACGTTTCCTGGGTAAATCCCACTGTTGCATGTCGCAACTTCGTCTACCCAGAGTAAGTGGATCCAGGTGTCTGTTGGGTGTTCTGTTGAGGTGCTGTCCTCTGAAAGACTCTGTGATAACTGGGACATTCCATAGGACAGCTTGTCAAGCTACAGACTTTATGCTGCGCTGAAGTCCTGGAAAAGTGGCTACTGCCACTGAGGAATGGAAATTCTAATTGTATTTAATTTTATTTCATTTTAAATTAAATAGTTGAACAAGGATGGTAGCTATGTTTGCCAACACTGTTCTGTAAGATCGTTTTTCTCAAGAGAATGGCTAGCTGATTGGATATGATGCCAAGTTCTTGGAGGAGGAGTTAGAGACTAAAATTTTACAGAAAAAAATGTCCAAATATCAGCGTGGTCTTACATGGAACTGCCTGGTCAGTCAACCAGAAAGATGATGGTGAATAGGGGAGACCAAGGACAGCTTGAGGGGTGGGGTGGAGGCACAAGGATAGGAGAAATAGCCCTGGGGCCTTCTGTAAGGGATTCCAGGCTGGCCCTAGGTTTTGCTTTGCTTCAGCAGTGCCATGAGCTTAGCCTAGTCCTGGGATCGGTGCTGGGAGTAAGGATCATAGGAGGAACAGCGAGTTTTGACAGGCGCACAATCTGAGAGGCTGGAGACATTAGTCGATTATTTTGTTGAGGGAAATTAATGAGGATGTTTTCCTGTAATTGAGATAAGCTATTTCTGGCCTGTGTTTCCTGGAGCTCACCTCACTCTACAGGATCTTGTGTCATCTTTGACAGCCCACGAGAATGGTGGTGCTGGGGTATCGGCTGGGAGCCGTTAGGGGAAGCAGTTCTGGGTATTTGGTGGACAGATCCTGAGCTCTGAACAGAGGCAGTGGGGAGGGCGTGGAAGGTCACCAAGGACAGGCAGGGCAACCTCTGTTTGAAGGGTGCTGTGTGGGCCCAACCCCAACTAGGGGACCCAACATGATTCATTCTTCTATTTCCACCTCTATGCTTTAGCCCAACCAAACCTGGCTACACAGATAAAGTGTATTAGCTAAAGAAAAATCAATGTGCAGCTTAAATGCATTAGGAGAATCTTTGCTATGTACAGAAACCTTGTGGAAAACCTTTTTGTTACTGTGAATAACTGCAACCTAAGTTGTTGGTTCTCATACTCTAGTTGTTAATTTAATTTTCTATTTATTTAATGTGTGAATGCCAGTGTATTTTTAAAAGTGTATTTCGTATGTCACCAACCTATTAAGGATTGCAAACCTGTTAAAAAAATTGCTAAGTGTCTTTGTTTTGGGGAAGAGTCTGGAGGAAAGATGCTGTTTCTTGATACAAACTTTGAACATGACGGTGCTCAATAAATATTGATTGCAGGAAGCGAATTAAGTTTTTTTTCATCAAATTTCCTATGGTTTAACAAATGCATCCTTTCCTTTGCTGTCCAGAAGTCTATTAGCAAATATTCTAAGCTGTCATGTGTCCACTACGTCCTTGTTCTGTGTTACACATGCAGTGCATGGTTTATGTCGTATAAGCTTCCAATAACCTTATGAGGCAAATGTTATCCTGATTGTATTGATGGCACTGCTGAAGTCCAGAGAGGTTAAACAACTTTGTCAGCTTTTGGCTGCAAATAAAAATGTGGAGAGTAAGTCCATTCCTGTTAGCGAGGCTTTTCTGCCGTAAGTATTTTTCTTTGAAGTGTTAGATTGTGAAAGGCAGAGAGTGTGTCAAAGCTCAGACAGATGTTCTCTCTCTCAGTTATATTTGTCTTGCAGAGAGATACAATTTGTAGGTTGTATCCATGTGCCACTTGGAATTGTGTGACACACAGTTGCTTCCTGTGTTTCTAGAACCCGACTCTGGAACTGATGACTGTACGATGGGCATGTGTCCACCAAGGCAGCAGGAGTTGGGCTGTGTGGCATCTTCTCAACAGTGTGGACGTTATGGAGCGGCTGTCCTGTGCGTTCTTCCAAGGGTGTAATTTCCCTGGGATCACGCTCAAAAGCACTCTGAAAAGTGTTACAGGCAATGAAAGGATTCTTTACAGAAAGTTAGTCAACAGCCTCACTGCTAAGCCTTTCTCTCACACACTCCAGGGAAGGGCTGATGAAGGCAACTGCAGGTGACGGTCACTGTGCACCTGTGAAGCTTTTGGAACTGCTAGAAGTTTGCTGTTGCTACAGACTGGGCAGTCCTTCTATGCAAAGGGGACCAATGAGGAAACACAGATGGCTTGTAATAGACTGTCCATGCCATGGCTCAGTGTGGTTCAGGCAGCAACTCAGTAAGACAAGTATGCAAAAAGATATGGCTGTCAGCTGGATATATATTTGTAGTTGACCTTGAAACCTGGGCATTCCAGGCAAGAGGGACAGTATGAGCCCTGAGAAAAATAGATCCATTGGAATCCTACTGGAATAGTTTTCTTTTCTCTCATTGCAGAGGTCTGAGTCTTCAAATAAATTCTTGTGAGGAACGGACTTGTAAACTATCACAAGAAAATGATGAAGTTCATGACCCCTGGGATCCTGAAAATGGTTTTTGTGTTTTCATAGCCTTTCATGTTCTTAGATTTACGAGGAGAAGGAATAAAAACTGGATTTGACAATCTTTTCCTTCAACAGAAGGGACGTGCCTTTTTGTTTATGACATGAGGCAATGCCCTGTTGCAAATACTTTCCACTGAAGAGAGAGAGCCCTTTGCTGCCCGATTGCCAGTCTGGGAAATCTCTTCCTGGGCTTGTTTTGTTTTGGGATTAAATCACATGGAATTCTTTTCTTCAGTTCTTCTCATTGTATGTAACACACTGCCACTTCTGTTCACTCTGCTTTCTTAACTGTGAACTTTTTTTCAGCTTTTTTGTTAAACCAGAAATTCACACTTTTAGTTTGTTGTTCCTATAAAAATAACTTCATTATAGCAATACATTGAGGATGAGAGGACTTGAAATAGAAAGTATGAGGGACCACATTGTTTTTAATTTTGATTTTCTGAAGCAGTATTACCTTTTCGCCAGGCATTTTTTTCCTTGGAGATCTTTTTTTTCCCCCGCAAGTAGTGGAGTCCAAGAATAGAACTGGTTTTGAGCTAATAAATCCACTTTCTGTATCTGTAGCCTGTTTTGAAGAAATAGATACTTAACTATAAAACGAAGGCCAGTCAGGATTTTGCCACTTGGATGGAAGATGAAAATTCCGGAAGAGTACAAACTGAGCTCCCTTGGCACGTATTTGTGTATTTGGAACCTGTCTTCTACGACCTTGTCACTAGAGGGCAGCATTTCATGACCCCCTTTAAATATATGGGAGCATGTTCCAGAAAACCTTTCTCCTAAATTATACTGAACTAAAGACTCCCACCCTGAAGGAATTGGAACTGACTTCCTGTCCCACAACAGGTCTTTGGTCAGTGTAAAGTTCTAAGTGAAAATTCTTCAGTTGCATTTGTGATTTTAGTCTATTTTAGTTTCATCTGTTTGTTCAAAAGCTGGCTAAAATTGGGGTTGACTAATGGCCTTCTTAAAATTGGATTCGTTTTTGCTTGGATGTATGTTTTCTTTTCTTCTCAACTTCTAGATGGCTCATATTCCAACTTGTATGATTCAAGTATTCCAGTGGAGTAAAGGATCCAAACTATGTCCCTTAGGTAGATAAATAAATAGAAAGTAGAATTCTTGAGTGTTGCCAGCCTGACCTTTTCCATCAGCGGTAAACTCTGAAAGTGGTTCAGAGATTTTTAAGGCCTTGAGTTAAAGAGGGAAAAGACTTTGATATTTGAGCGAAGGAATCCATGAGTCTGCGTCTTGTTTGGTTCTTCATTTGGTGTATTAATTTTTAATAAGGAAGTGAACCCCAGATGACAGAACTGATTTTATGTTATTGGGTGACTGTTTAAATCTGTTCCATTGGTTTAAATCAAGTTAAACAAGAAAGAATGATGCTCTGTAAGACTGGCCTTTGGGTATCTGGTATATTTGCAAAGATTTCTACTTAATACCTATTCTATTTGTCAGGCATTTTTATCACACCACCTTTTAGAATAAAGGATCAAGAAAAATAAGACCAAAAGAAAGCATAGGCTGTAATCAAAGCAACTTTTACTTATTTTTTTCAGGGGGTAGCGACAGGGAGGATAAGGATATGGGATTGGTCAGAGACCCTACGTCACCCCTCCTGGGATTTTTTCTTTTTAAAGCCAGCTATAATAATATCCATGTATGTCTACTGCCAATAAGGCATGCTGTTACAGGTCAGCGTCACCCACCAAGATGGAATGAGCTGGAGAGAGACACCAGCCATCCATTGTGTGATCTCTTGGTGAGCAAATACTCCTAATCCTGTTGCCCTTTGTGCTGCAATAGTTTCATTGTTACATATTTGTATTGTAGATAAATACATTAGGTCACAATTTGAATTGCAAATTGAATTTCTTTCTACCCTTTTCTTTATTAAATTGTATGCAGTACAATGTTTATGCTGGAAGTTAAAAAATTAGGATGGACTCTGATGACTTCTTTTACTCCCTGTTCAGTTCCCCAAGGAATGGTAAAAATTCAATTATTCAGGTATGAAAATGGCATTTAAGACCTTGAACATGGAGAGAAGTTGGAAAGTCATTTGTCTCATGAAATTCTTGAGCAAGGAAGAGGCAACAGTGAGTCAGACTGTCATGGCTGATGGATTTTAGTCTTTTTCTAAATTGCAGTTCTATTGAGGTTTAACAAAGAAAGATTGTATACATTCAAAGTGCACAATGTGATATTTTATGTCATCCTAAAATGATTACCACAATCAATTGATAAATCATCATCTCATGGTTACCTTTTGGGGGAGAGGGTTGGTGAGACGTCAGATACTAACTTCTATTGTCTTAGTGAATTGCCAGCATACCATCCAGTGTTATTAGCAAGATGCACATTATTCACAGTAGCCAAGATAGGAAACATCCTAAAGGCCCCAGGACGGGTGAATGGATATGGAAAATGTGGTATATATACACAAATGGAATACTTTCCGGCCCAACAGAGAAAGAAATGCTGTGATTGGTGACAGCGTGGATGAATCTGGAAGACATTATGCTAAGTGAAATAAGTCAGACACAAACAGATACTGCATGAGCATACTTCTGTGGTTTGTGCCTTCTGCAGTTGGCTCCCCATTTCTAAGGGTATTTAGACCCTGAAGTCTTGTGTTAAGCGTTGATCGATTAAGGGTGGAGACATGGCCTAGTCATAACCTCAGGTAAGTGGGGCTGGTGTGAAAAGTCTTTAGGTCCTGGGCACCTTGCCCTAAGCCAGTTCACCAGAGAACATTGGTTATGGAAGCCGAGTTTGGCCTAGCTTGTCTCCGCTTTCTGGTTCACCATGTGTTTGTTCCACCACCCATAACCATGCCCCCTCCCTATTGCCAGCCTCCACCAGATGCCAGCCCAATGGGGCTGACTGGTCCTCAGCTGTGAACCTCCAGAATAAACCTCTTCCAGCTCGGGCCACTCTTCCCAGGTATTTTTGTTAAAGTACAAAAAGCTGATTGAAACAAATGTGGGATCCAAAGATGTCAAACTCCCAGAGGAAAAGAGAATTATGCTTGCCTGAGGCTTACGGGAGGGACAAATGGGATGCCAGGAGGTACAAAGTCATGCAGAGTGCATGTATTCTGGAGACAGAATGGTTTAGTGTTAGGCATGACCATGAGGCTTAGAGCAGACCCTACTGAAATGGGAGAAATTCTATTGCCATGGCACATTGAAACAATCTTTGCTCCAGAGCATGTGTTGTGTGGTCCATCTACAGGTGTATGTAAGAAGCTCTTTGAAAACCATTACTCTCCCCATTGACTTGGGTACCTAACCACGTGTCCACCCCACCCCACTCGGGTAAGTTAGTGGGCTTACCAGTCATTGAACAATGAGGAAGTAGTGTGGACATTAGAAAATATACCTAGGGCCCAGTGGCATGGCCTAATGGCTAAAGTCCTCGCCTTGAACACGCCCAGGATCCCATATGGGCACCGGTTCTAATCCCACCTGCTCCACTTCCCATCCAGCTCTCTGCTTGTGGCCTGGGAAAGCAGTCGAGGATGGCCCAAAGCTTTGGGATTCTGCACCCGCATGGGAGACCTGGAAGAGGTTCCAGGTTCCCGGCATCGGATCGGCGTAGCACTGGCCGTTGCGGCTCACTTGGGAAGTGAATCATCGGATGGAAGATCTTCCTCTCTGTCTCTCCTTCTCTCTGTATATCTGGCTTTCCAATAATAATAAATAAATCTTTTTTTAAAAAAGAAAATGTACCTAAAATGTACTATCTATATCAATGTAGTATTGAGGTCAGTTCAACCCATGTGGTCAGCACAAGCTGGTATTATGCCCAGTTCCTGGGCAGTAGATAGCAAACCAGCTCTGATAGCTTTTTGTTGTTGTTGGTAATATCCTTGGCATTGGTTACAGATGGATTAAAGGAGCAGGCATAGATATGAGGACAAGTGCTTTGTAAATGAAAAAAAGCCTCAAGTAGGTATCAGCAGTGATTCTGACACTGCTTGGAATGCCCACATCTTGTACTGGTTGGAGGCCTAGCTCTGCCTGTGATCCAGCTTCCACCGAAATGTGTGCCCTGGAGGCAGACGGTGGTGGCAGGTGGGTGTCTCGGGTCCCTACCAGTAGTAGTAGTCTATTTTTTTTAAAAAAAATTTTATTTATTTTACCTTGAAAGTCAGAATTAGATAGAGGGAGAAAGACAAAGAAAGATGTTCCATCTGCTGCTTCACTCCCCAAATGGCCACTGCAGCTAGAGATGGACCTATCTGAAGCTGGGAGCCAGGAGTTTCGAGTTTCCCATGGGAATGCCAGGGCCCAAACACTCGGACCATGCTCTGCTGCTTTCCCAGGCTGTCAGCAAGGAGCTAGATCAGAAGTTCAGCAGCCAGGACACAAACCAGTATGCATATGGGATGCTAGCGCCACAGGCATAGGATTAATCTGTTATGCCATTGCGCCAGCTCTAGGTACTATATTTCTCTCTCCGTCTCATACACACACACACAAATATAAATACAAATATATGCCCCCATACATACATATACACACACACACACAGATATTCCACATTTTCTGTTTAAATCATCAGTTGATGGACATTTGGGTTGGTTCCATGTCTTAGCTATTGTGAGTTGAGTTGCTGTAAACATGAAGGTGTAGATCACTCATGTACTAATTCCATTTCATTAGTATAAAACCCCAGGAGTGTAATGTCTGGGTTATATAGTAGACCTATTTTTAGGTTTTCTGAGGACTCTCCAAACTGTCTTCCAAGGATGCTTATACTAGAATACATTCCCACTAGCAGTGAATTAGTGTAACTTTTGAAAAATTTTCTCTTCAGTGTTTGTCTTAATTGCTTGGTTTTCCTACTTTTTGCCTGTAGAATGCTTTATTTAATGGAACATCAGGTCTGTGATTATAAAGTAAATTGAAAATGTTAACACAAAAGTTAAAGTAAAGGAACAAAGTAGGGAAGAGGCAGAGAAAGAAATATTAATGTTAGGATTAGAACTATGAAGTACATGAAATCTATTCTGTTTTTATGAGTTAAAAAGTAAGGAGCCGGAAGATGCTTTGAAATTAGAAAAATGCCCATAAGAAAATATAAGGGTTAAAGAGTTTGAATTTCTTTATTTTGATTGATACTTGGGTTATTTAATCCCTGATGTCTGGGGCTGGGCCTCCAAGGAGTTGCTCATCTAGACCGTGTGTGAGCATTGACTGGGTGAGCCAAATCCAACATAAGAAAGAATGTATGTTCTTGGGAATTCCAAGACATTCTGGTCAGTCACAGATGATTACCTTTTAGATGGGTTTCTAGTGATCTCTGAAAGTATCCTGCTTGCTGTTACCATAGGTTTGTTAGAGAGTTGGTCTTTGCTGTCTGACTTCCTAAGCTCGCAGGTGCTTCTGGTTGGAGCATCAGCCCTGGAGCACATGATGCTTCCTCCCTGGGTCCAGAAGCATCCCATGTGGTCTGGTCTCCCTTTGCATAGCCCTTGCGGCCTATCTCACTGGCAGTTTTCCTTTTCAGCTTGCTGGCGCAGCTGGGATGTCGTACAGGTCCCCAGCTCCAGCCATAAGCTAGTTCACATGCTGGGCTTTCACGAATTCATCCCTTGGGTACCTCTAGGGAAATTACCTTCTAGATGCCAGCCAGTGCCTTTTACAGATTGAAAAAAAAAAAAAAAAGAAAAAACCCTGCAACAATATTTTTTGAACAGATGATGGTAAACAGTTGGATCAGTAATGAGGAGAGAGATATACCCAGGGCTGTGGAATATTACATTATTCAGAAAATATTTCTCACTTGTAAATGTTTCTGTTTTTTCTTTAGTCAAGTAATATTTGTTGGGCACATGCTAGGTTCTGTACCAGTCAATGTAAACACACACACACAAGCATACTCATGGCAAATGCTAGCATGAAAATTCTTGCTTGGAAAAATGTTTTGTTTTCATTCTGTAAGTACATGCTTTCTTAAGAAGCTGACTGATGGTATAAGGCAATATCAATTAAGTGCTAAATGGGGCAGCAGCAATTTTATAAATACCATACAAACCATCATTTGTCCAAAGGCCCAAACAGGTAACCTCCTCTTTATTAGAAAGGCATTGTACCATGACCCAGAAATGTTTTCAGAAATTGTACAGAATAGTCTACTTCTTAGTTTTCATTTACAAGTTTTGAGTCAATCAAGTACTTTATATTTAGTATTCTATCTAAACCAGCATGTTGGGGGAAGAGAAAATGATCATGCATGCAATTATGTTTTCAATCTTGTTTAAAGTATGTGTATTCATAAAAGATGAACTAATTAACATGCAAAATGAATAATGGGTTTTTGGACAGTGAGGTTTAGTGAACTGTATTGTTATTTGTTTATTTAAAAGTTAGAGAGAGAGAGAGAGAATGAATGAATGAAGGAAGGAAGGAGTGATTGAGGGCAAACATCCATCAGTTCACTTACAAGTGGCTGCATGGCTCGGTCTGGTCCAGACTGAGGCCGGGAGCCTTGAGCTACATCTGTATTTTTATGTAGCTGGATGGGTCTGCAGCCTTCCCAGGTACAGTAGCAGGGATCTGGATCAGAAGTTGAGCAGTTTGGACTTGAACCTCTGCTCAATATGGGATGCCAGCATCCAATGTCACAAGCATGAAGGGAACAGGAATGGAGCGTCTGAGTTTACCTGGGGTCAGAGTTTGTTTAGGAAAGAGGTGGTGGTGATGGTGTTCATACTGTTTAGTCTGGAGAGGCTTCCAGGAATGTAAAAATATCTTGCTTTCCCCACCTCACACACACACACACACACACACTTTCTCTCTCTCTCTCTCTCTCTAGTGAGCCTTCTCTTTTTAATACCTTTTCTTTCTAAATATGTATTTGGGAAGGTTACATTTGATGCTTGTTCTTGAAGGTAGCTAAATTACAGGAAGCTGAAAATCAACCAGAAACTGAAATAGTTTCCTTTTTCATTGTTTGAACAGGTAAAGAAAGAAAAATTCTTGCCTTCTTATTGTTATAAAATACACATGTAGAATTCACGCTCATAATGATTCAGTGTTAAGTACATTCATACTGCTGTGCAACAGATATCTAGAACTTTTTCATCTTGGAAACTAGAGCTCTTCCTTGGGAAAAAATAGATGTCTTTCAAGAAACAGGGTTACTTGGTAGAACTGGGATTTACCTTGAAAACCACAGGAGCTTATAGCTGTGACTGTGGATGTCTGGTGTCCTTAGGAGCTGAGAAGCCGTCCAATGGTTCTATCCCAACACACTGGAAATCGCCTTTGGAAACTGCTGAGATACACTGTGATTTTTTCCCCACCCTTTACCTTGGGTATTCAGCATGGGGATCCTGCTTTCCAGATGGGCCCTGTCTGTGGGAAGCAATGGAAGCTAACAACACCTACTTTCCCAGTGCGCTGCTGTGACCACAGGCATTTGACCCTGTGCTGGGAATTTGAACCTACTAGAAGGAAGTGAAGAACAGGGTCCAGGCTGAAGCTAACTCAGGTGCTGGTGCGGGACATCCTGAGTGCTCCTGTGTGTGCCCTGACATGGGGCTCATAAACACCCTTAGGTTCCTGCCCATTTTCTGGACCGCTTCCCAGTCAGTTCTGTGAGGTTCCCCAGTGTTCCAATCCAGTTGGTCTCTGTTGCTTGCTGTCCTTTGTGTGACAATCCTGTTGTTGTCGCTCATGCCTCTGTTAGGTGCCGGCATCCAGACTGCAGTTCCTTGGTAGATTCCTAGTCTCTTGTGGTGAACCCTAAGTTCACTGAGTATACGTTAGTTCAGCTCCTCAACTGAACCGAAGGGGTTCTCCTCTCTTCAGCCTCCTTCCCTCTTATTTCAAGGTACATTCCCATCACCTCCTCATCTGCTGCTTCTCTGTCTCACAAGCTTTGTCCAAATGTTCCATGCGTTTGTCCAGCTTGGTGGTTTGGGAAGTGCTGTTCCCACTTCTTCCTTTCCTTGGTTCTTGTTGTTCTTCAGCCATCCCTCCTCTCTGAGAGCCTCTGTGACTCTCTCAGCTGTTACTTGGCCCTGCTCTGTAGCTGTCCAGAATAGTTGGCCTTCTGATGCTGCATTTCCCTGGACCATGCCTGTCTTGTGGAGTGGGAAGGAGCCTTATATTGATCACATCTCTGAGTGGAATGCCTATATATATGGCAGATTTTCTACACATGTTTATTATTGTAGGACAGACATTCAAGCTGAGTCGTTTGTGCTTGGATGATGATGGCATTGAAGGTTTTGCAACACTCCTCCTTCTCTAGAGCCCGATGCAAAGGTCTTTCATTGCTGCTGGGAATTGTGGCACTCTGGCAGACTGCCTGGGGAGGAATTTCAGCACAGAGATCACTCAAATAAAGGTTGCGATTCACACTTGTGGGTCTACTCTCCTTCTTACATACGATTCTCATTAATGGCATACATGGCTGATTGATGTGGAGCTAAACTCTGAGCTAGCCAACTTCCTTCTTCCCATTGTGTCTGGGGAATGCTCTCATGTTGCATTGCAGGTGCTGTTCTAGGTCCTGAGGTTCCTTGTGGAGCACACTCTGCCCTCATGGAGCTTGGAGTCTGCTGTGGGAGATGAGATAACATAAACATGGAATGTGCATTGTGTTGTCTACTAGAAGGCCGTAAGTATGAGAGGTGGAAAAGGAAAGTGGACCAGGATCAGGGAGTGGAAAGAGGGAGCACGTTGTGACCCTAAGTGTCATCATCAAGCTGCAGCTTGTTTGGGTGATGGCATTTGAGCAGACTGGAAGGGGGCAGGGAAACAGCCACTGTGAAAGCCAAAGGGGGAGTGTGCCTAATGAGTTCCTGGAACCAAGTCAATGCAGAAGGTAAGAAACAGCGAAGGGAAGGTCAGGGGATAGGATGATGTGTACAGCAGCAGATGGAGAGGTCTGAGTGCCATCAAAGGCACTGGACTCCTTGCTGTTAGTCATGGCAGGGTTTGGAGCCAACGAGTCACTTGTGGTTTTCAATGCATTTATTTTAGTTTACACTGAATCATATGATAGAAACTGAGTGACTTCTGTCATTCTGTGATTCATTCTACAAAGGCTGGCAACAGCTGGGACTGGACCAGGCTGAGGCCAGGAGCCAGGAATTTAATCCTGGCTTCCCATGTCAATGGCAGGTACTCAAGTACTTGAGCCATTATGCCCTGACACAGGCAGGAAGCTGGAGTCAGTAGCAGAGTTGATACTTGAACCCAGGAACTGCCATATGGAAACAAGCATCCCAAGTGGCAGCTTGAGCACTGTGTAAAACACTGGCCTTCACGTTTTCTCCTCTCCCCACCATTTTTTTGCTTTAAAAGGACTTGCATGGCTGCTGTGTGGAGAATAGCAGCTGTAGGCAAAGAGTGGGCAGGGAGACTAGTCCTCACTGTGGTGCCAGTCTCTGAAAGGCTGCCAACAGGGTCTGATGTGGCTTGTACCAGGTGGAGGTGGTGTAAAGCAGCAAGGTATGGATCTGTCTTGGATTCAGAGCCAGTGGGATTTCCTCCAGGCTTGGATGTGGCCCATGTGAGAAAGTCAAAGATCTGTCCCAGATTCTGGCAGGTGCAGACCATCTCCCTCCATAAAGATGCAGCAGGCTGGACGGAGTGAGGGTCTAGAGTTCGGTGTTGGGGACACTGACACTTTGGGCATCGGTGTAATCATGTGCAGCTGCTTGGAGGTGGTTTGTGTGAGTTTTGGAGAGTGGCTGATTTGGGAATTTAAACTTGTCTAAAAAATGAAGTTCTCAGTATGACATATTTATATTATGCCTTTACAAAGCATGGTGCCTTACTCCATCTGGGTAGCTGTAACAAGCTTCACAGACTTGTGGCTTATAACTGATGGAAGTATTTGGTTCTGGAGGCTGGGAAGTTCAAGTTCAAGGTCAAGGGACTGGCAGATTCCATGTCTGGCAAGGGCCTGCTTCATGGTTCATGGCACTATCTTGCTCTGTTCTCACACAGTGAGTGGTACAGACAAGCTCTCTGAAGTTTCTTTCATTAGTGCACTCATCCCTTCTATTAAGGCCCTGCTCTCATGAACTAATCAACTCCTGAAGGCCTCACCATCACATCGAGGTTATGATTTTAACACACACATTTGGAGTACAGAAATTTAAAAAAAAAATGGACTGTAGTATATGGGAGGCTTGTTGGGAGTAAGAAATCTAAGGCCATATGGGAAAAAGGTTGAAAGAATAGAGAAGAATAATGTTTACTGCAATAAAATCATCTGAAATAATGTCTTTAACAATGAATACTTTGTCTTACCTCAGAAGTCCTGGTTGCTGTAGCATGAACACACTTATGATAACACCTTGCTGTTAGAATGTGTTACAGGATCTCACTTCCTCCCTATTTAATCAGGGTGCTTGTAGACTTGCTCTATTACAGGCAATGATAGCCAAATGTATCTAATTTTTGGCTCAAAGGTGGTGACTCCTGTTTGTGACAGCTCATCCCTCACTGAGGCCGCTTAGGCCCTTTTGTGTTTGCAGAGAGACTCGGGGCCGTCTGGGCCCTTGCGGTGGAAGATGCGTAGGGAGGCCCTTTTGTGTTTGCAGACTCGGGGCTGTCTGGGCCCTTGCGGTGGAAGATGCTAGGGAGGCCCTGCTGCATGCACAAGTGTTGCGCAGTCTTAGTTCTGCCCAGAAATACTTGATATGAACCAATGGCCCATATGAAAACGGGCCACCCACTTACACAAATGCTCCTTCCTCCTTTCCCAGAGTGATATCTGAACTCTCTTGTTTCTGGGCTTTAACCTTCCTGATCTTTATTTTTCTCTAGGCATTGCTGAAAATCTTCTACTGCTTCACCTCCTGGTAAAAATGTTCTAATATTCAGCCCATGATTTCTTTCGTTTCCTTCTATGCCGGTGATTAAATTTCTATTCTCATCTTCCTCTCCCCTGCTCCCCATCAGAGGTCTCAAATAATTTTATTTACTGACTACTTGAAAAATCTGAAGAGATACAAAAGACCTAAATTTCTTACTGGTGTTGACACTTCTGTGAAAGCTTGTTCACATGTATCTCAGTGTTGCGGGGAAAACAGACAATGCAGTACTAGAATATTCTGTAGTGCCGTGCTGCTCAAATCTAGATAAGAAGGCTTTCCTGGTCCCTTTGTCTAAGCATAAGGCTGTAATTTAAATTTGCTGAACTGGAACCTCCAAAGGTTTTAAAATCTCCACAATCAGATCATTGCTGCTAGAGGGATCTGATGAGGTCATATAAATATATATGTACAGTTCAGGTTCTTGATGAATCGGGAGAAAAACAATGACTAGGATGGATGGGCACGCACAGCGGCTTGACTTGGCTGGAGGATGTTGTGTTAAATCAGCTGGCCTCAAGGGCCTGCTAATTGAATTCCTGGACCGAGGCTGATGGACTGCAGAGGCATTGGCAGGCCCCTCCCTTGGAGCAGGGCCCTGGAGCAGCAGCAGGACCTAGCTTAACAGAGCCCACTTGCAAGCGCAGGAGAGGGCAGAGCTGGGCTGAGCTTAGAAGGGTACCTGGGATTCTCCCAAATCTATCAGAGAAGTTACTTTTCTTTTCTGATAGGCCGTGGAGAAAAAGGGCTCATGAGGCAGGGGTGTGGTTGGGGTGCTGGGGCTGGAAGAATCCTACATCCAAGCAATCAAGAGTGGAAAAGACATCTTCATTGTGTACCTTGGCAAAGCCTACACTGTTATGTGTGATTTTCCGGTGACTGCTAGGCTTCTGCATTTTAGGATATAGGCCCTAGAAGGGCTGACATGTGCATCTGGTAGTGGTTGCATGGGGATCTGCCTCCCTTGTTTATTCCCACAGTAGCCACACTAGGATGCCATAGCTTTTAGGGGTGGGGAACAGTCCACCTATTGGTCACATAAGGCCCATGAATTCATTTGGTCTGGCCCTGCTAAGTCAATCACTGGTGCAATTTGAAATTCAGTAAGTCTATGGCAGACTTATTGTTAAATTGATAATTTGTATGTCTTGCAGATAATGGTAGAAATATGCAAATGACCCTTGGCAGAAAATTGTGCCCAGTGCCTGCATAGACATGAGAAAATGGGCTTAATTCTGAAAGCAGGGCTTGTGGGGTGTGTGTGTGTGTGTGTGTGTGTGTGTGTGTGTGTGTGTATCTGTATCTGTATGTGTATTTGTATGTATTGGATACATTTAACTTCATTTTGGAGTATTTGTCATAGGAGGTTGCAATGAAATATACAGTGAAGTCCTATTGCCCCATGTAATTTATATATTTTTTAACTTGAGAAATATACTTTTAGAAGGCAGAAATAGCATCCTTTTAATAAACTGCCAAAGACTCTGCGGTTAAATTCTGTAAAGGAAAGTTTTTTGAGGGGGCATTGTTTTTTTCCCCCATGTTAGTCATGTGTTTTGGAATATCTGAATGTAATATCTGATTATCCGTGTTTCATATCCCTAAAATCACCATCATGCTGAAATCATTGATTTTTCATATAGACTACTCTGATGGGCCTGGGCAGTGGGAGGCACCTGTGGCCACAGGTCATTTGCACTCAGCATCTCTCTGCAGTGCTCAAGGGCAAGGGTGCAATGTGATTGATTTGGAAAATGTAGAAGGTATTTGCTAGGGTAGGTGAGGGAAATGCAATTAGGTGACTGCCAGCCTGGCTGCTGCTATTTTCCTCTATGAAGAAATGTTACCATGGTGGTTTTAAGCAGTACTTATTGAGTATGCGACTTGAGAGAACTGCCTGAAATAACAGATACCAGAGTTTGGATGACAGGTGCACAACCTGGAAGGAGTAGCTGGGTGTCTTTTTTTCCTTATGTTTTATTTATTTTTATTTTAAAGACAGATTTTACAGAGAGAGGTCTTTCCTCTGTTGGTTCTCACTCCAAATGGCTGCAATAGCTGGAGCTGAGCCAATCCTAAGCCAGGAACCAGGAACTTCTTCCTGGTCTCCCTTGTACTTGTAGGGGCCAGACGTGGGTTATATTCTGCTGCTTTCCCAAGTCATAAACAGGGAGCCGGATTACAATTGGAACAGTCAGGACTTGAACTGGTGCCTGTATGGCATGTTGATGCTGCAGGTAGAGGATTAATATGATATGCTACTGAGCCAACCCTGGCTGCACTCAGTTTACTAAGCTAACAAAGTTTAACTCCCTGGTCCTGCTTTCCAGCAATTGAAATGCCACTATTTCATAATTACCCTTCCAGGATGATAGGGTCTTGGAACTATGTATCTTTATTCCTGACTTTACTCACTGATAATTCTCAAATTAGTGCTTGCATCAGATTCTGCTGGTGGGATTGTTAAAATTGAAAATTTTGGGATAATTGTCAGAGTTTCTGGTTTGACAAAATTTCAAGCTATGCTGCTACTGTTCGTCTAGGGACTGTGTTTTGATAGCTGCTGTTTTAGGCAAAGCTGGGAAATTAATCTCCGGTAGGCACACACCTGCTTCCTTCCTAGGCTGTTTATTCACCTGGCGTTCTGTGTCATCACAACATCATTGCTCCCTTTTAGTGCCATTTCTCTGAAATCTGATGTGCACTACAATGTTCTGTTCAGGTAAGATGTGTTCCAATGAAGATGTCTGGCATCAGTTAACATTTGCATACGTCCAGTATACAAGCCAGTTGCTGCAAAGTGCTTGCATTTGTTGTTTAGTCTTTTTCATGATTTCATGATGTCAGTTTTGAGGTCCTCCTTTATGGAGACTAGAGAGTAAAATAGGGTGAGGCAAATATTGTGATGTAGTAGTTTCAGCTGTCACTTCAGAGCCCACATACTGTATTGGAGTGCTGGCTTCTCTTATTTTGATCCAGCTCGCTGCCAGTGCATTCTGGGAGGCAACGGTAGATGATAGCTCAAGTGCTTGAGCCCTTACCACCCTCTGCAAGACCCCATTGAAGTTCTGGGCCCCTGGCTTCAGCCTGACCCAATTCATTCTGTTTGTAGGCATGTCAGGAGTGAACCAGTGGATAGAACAATGTGCTTTCCCTGTGTGTGCCTCTTTCTCCACTCTGTCCTTTTAAGAAGCAGTTGAAAATAAGTGAATATTCGAATAAGAATAAAATTGAATCAGAAGTGCCATTATCAAGGTCAAATGTGGTTCCAATTCTCAAACATGTAACCTGGAGTGTTGGACCCCTTGGTCTCTCTACAGTTCTGCTCTAGAGTGAGATTAATTGGAGGGAAGACTAGATGTTGATGTCTACTTGGTGAAATATCTGGCACCTCTGTGTTGGGGTACCACAAGAGAAGAAAAAGCAGTTTGGTTAGGGGCTGTTCATTGCAATGTGCTGTTGGGGGTACGAAAGAGATCATTTCACACAAGTCTAGGAAGTATTAAGGAGTCTTCATTAACTAAAC
Source organism: Ochotona princeps (assembly GCF_030435755.1). Taxonomy (NCBI): domain Eukaryota; kingdom Metazoa; phylum Chordata; class Mammalia; order Lagomorpha; family Ochotonidae; genus Ochotona; species Ochotona princeps. The sequence goes on from NC_080841.1 coordinate 45,166,173, forward strand.
TTGTTGATGGTAGTGCCCACTAGAAATTAGCAAATGAAGTCACTGTGACAACCCAGTCTAAATTGGAACCATGAGAGAAACAAATGGTCATTACCATGAAACCTACCCGTTAACTTGAAGACCTATGTCCCAGCTTCACCAACAGTATCAATTATGTAATTATGCAGTGAACAACCTGGGCACACATAGCTGTAAACATTCACCTTTTCTTAGCTTCTCTGTCCATATTCCATTACTGCTAAGCCTCACCTCTCCTGGAACTCTTGAAAGCACACAAATTAGAAATACAAAGTATCTTAGCATTTGCTTCTTCACCAGCTCAACCAAGCAATGAATAGAGGGTGAGGAATACAGATATACAGGGGCTATGCTCAGGGGCTACCTGTCGTTAGAGTCTGTCTGCAGGAAGCCAGAGAACAAGCAGGTACTGGGGAGACAAAGAGTTGGAGTGCAAGTGTGATAGAGGCATGTAACCAAGAGAATGAGCCCCTCCTTACCATGGGCCTTTATGGGAGCTTGCGAGGGGGCTGGTTACACAGAAACATATTATTGCCCCTTCTCAGGTTCCAGGCAATGTTAGGTGAGCCTCATAGTTGGGAACAAAAGATCACATAGGTGAGGGAGGTGTAGTTTTCAAGCTCATGACCCTGAACTAGCTGCCTAAGACCACAACAGTACTCGTTGAGTAGTTCGTAGGGTTGCCTGTTCTGTTTTTTCTAGTATCTCTCCAAAGCAGTAGAGAATGAAGGAGGGCTCATGATGTATTTCTAAGATAAAATTACTCATTGATTTTTTTAAATTCTCCCTTCTGACACCCCAAGGTATTGGTAGACAGCAGAGCACAGGATGATCATAAAGTTGAAGATGTTTAGAATGTGGTCCTGCAGGGAGGTTGTGAAAGAAAACGAAATTGGAGCCATGAGTGTGACACATGCTTTAGAATGGGCAGTGGGGGTCCTGGCTGCTCCATTTCTAATCCAGCTTCCTGCTTGTGGCCTGGGAAAGCAGTTGAGGATAGCCCCAAACCCTGGGACCCTGCATCCATGTGGGAAACCTGGAAGAAGCTCCTGGCTCTTGGCTTTGGATCAGTTTAGTTCTGGCCAATGTGGCTACTTGGGGAATGAACCATCAGATGGAAGATCTTTCTGTCTCTCCTTCTTTCTGTAGATGTGACTTTCCAATAAAAAGAATAATAAAAATGTCTTAAAAAGGTAAGAATGGCAGTGGAAATGGATATGAGAAACAACCCTTTGATTTTTGCTCATTTTTGTCCACCCTGTGAGAATAACAAAGTCTTGAATTTAGAGCCAATTTGTCTGACTCATACTCTCTTTCTGTCCCACATTTTAGCTCCAGTGTAAGAGGTGCAAGTTGTAGTAGGGTTACATCTCTCTGACCTTATAAAATTGGAATAACAACCTGGGATTCCCCTTGTAAAACTAGTGAAACAACCCGGGATTCAGAATCGTAGTAGACTCTGTGAAGCAGGTTCCCCATCTGTGTGGCATCCCCAAGGCAGCTTGACTTCTACCCAGGACCTGTTGGTGGATAGGCACTCAGTCAGTGGGCTAGAGGTGGGTGTGGAGGACCTTAGTCAGTGGTCAGGAGAATTTGAATCTGACAGTCTGTGTACTGCAGGGAGTGAGATACCCTCCCATTGAGGTTTTTTGTCCACCTTTTAGTTCAACTGGCTGCTTTTGATTATATTTTTCATTGAATGCTTTTTTCATCTCTAGCTTAACTCACCCCTTAGGGAAAGAACTCCCCATTAGCTTTTCATTCTAAACTGGAAGATTGAAAAAGAAAAGCTTACCAAAAAAAGCAAAACCAAGCTAGCTATAATGGCTCCCCCCTTCCAGGCAACCTTGGGTTAAATGACTTTAAATGACTTAATGTTTTCTTCCTCTGATACAAGGCTCACCTTTCAAGCCCACATATAGTAATAATTATAGTTTTGTGTTTCTGGGGATTCATGTGTGTTTGATTTATCTCCCCAGGAGGATATAAGCCTCTTGGGACTAGGGACCATGATTCTTCTCTGACATGGAGCTGACTTTTAAAATAACAACTGCATTTCTGGTTCCTATTCAGTTTATACTCCATTGTGTAATTTGCTGTCATTCTTGTGTTTAGCTGATTTATCTTTAATCCTGCATCTTGGTTGTTTGCTTTTTATCCCTAAGTGCCCTACCTTGCAGAACCTCAGCATTATGTAAATATTTATTGAATAAGCTTCAGAGAATCTTACCAAGGGCTAAATTCAATGTGGCCAGCCTTTGCTCCTTGCTCCTTGTGCCATCTAGACACAATACCCAGCAGGAATCCAGGGCAAAACCTTGCTCTTAAGGCACAAATGGTTTGGAAAGTTTGGCTTTTATAAGCTGAGAAAAGAGGCTCTCCCTTTTACCTGGCATAGGATACAGTGGGTCTCCCTGTTCCAGGACTCTGCTGCAGGGGTCTTTGGAGGTCTGATTGGTTTCCACAAGGCAAAATTCTGCACTAATTTTTGCAGCCTACAGCCCCTAGCAGTCCCTGGCTTGGTGTGGGCACTTCAAGACTATGTGTGGAATGGAATTGAGACTGTTTTGAAATAGCATAGAAAATTCACTTAGTATATTCGTGAAAAGAGAGACTTAGCAGCCTCAATTTTACAGGCAAAGGGGGCTGAGAGATCTAGAAACAAGAATTTAGTGGGCTCATACCTCTGGGTGGTAGAGATAATTTGCAATCACATATATTTGAATATCTCTGAATGCATTATTTTTTTAAAAAATCACTTGAGAACAAAGCGGTAGCATTGCTACATTTGATCACTCTTTGTTAAATATTCAAGTGAGGGAAATGAAGAACGCGGTGTGAGCCCTGGCACAGGTGGGACATGTGGTCTGGGCGTGGCAGCTGCTCTGTTTCGCCACTCCAAATATGCGCACAGCATGCTGAGTCGTCTTTTAGCTGTTCTCTCAACTAGTGCTTGGTCAGCCAAGCATTTCCGTATAAAGTGGACTGATACTTTCATCTCACAATGGAGAATGTTTCAGAAATAAAGATGTCCTTTGAAAAATAATAACCCCACATATGTAAAGTAGAAAGTGTGACACTGGAAAGGTGAGAGACTTAGGAAAAATTGGTCTAGATGCTAAAAACTTTTTAATTCTAAGATTTATTTTGTTTACTTATTGAAAGAGAGAGAGAAAGAGAGATCGATCTTCCACCTGCTGGCTCACTCCCCAAATGATCACAATGGCTCAAGAATAGACCAGGCTGAAATTCAGACCCAGGCGCTCCATCTGGGTCTCCCATGTGGGTGACAGGAATCCAGGCACTTGGACCATCTCTGCTACTCTCCCAGCACATTAGGCGGGAGCTGGATTGGAGTGGAGCATCTAGAATGAAATTGGCATTCTGATATGAAATGTCAATGTCACGTGCAGTGCCTTTAGGTTTTGTGCCACAAAACGAGCCATACTAACAATTTTTCATTTTGTTCAGTTTTTCTTACTAAGAAACCCTGTTAAGGTTGATGTCTTGGGTATATATTTTTTCTATAATTTAACCATTCCAAATAGCATTGAACTTGAAGTGTTTGAGTGACAAGACATTCTAAAACATTCAAGTTTTCAAAAGTGGTAAAAGGGAAAGGACATTTTTACCCTCAGCAAGTGACAGTGAGTTGAGGATGTTCTTGTTAGAGAATAGAAAAGTAAATTCATATTATAGGATGACAGCCTTAAATTTGGACACTTCAGATTAAGATACTCTGAGAAACTTGGAAATACATTTAAAAGCTGCTACTTTTCCACTTGTATTGCTCTGGGGAAATCCTTTTAGAAATTTGACTCTTACAGGAGAAAGTCTAGACTGCATAGAACATGGCTCTAGTGAGAAAAAAATAACAGTGGAAGGAGGGGCAGTTAAGCCTAGCGAGTGAAGAAGGTCTGTGCTCTGGACCCAGACTGGCTTCACATCCCAGCTCCATGACCTTGGGGAAGTTGCTCAGCCTGTCTGAGTAGAGGCTGCTTTTCATCTGTAAAATGGGATTGGTGGTGGTCTTTGCCTTGCAGGGTTTTGGGAAGGGATTGAGGAAGTGATGGTAGGTCAAGGCACAGGGTGAGCAGAGCACAGGTGAGGTTGAGTCTGTATGCCATGGAGACACCTGTGTTGTAAGGATTATCCAGGAGAGAGGAGCGATCAGGTAGTCACCACCAGGGGACAGGACTTAGAGCAGCTTCCTGGAGTTGGAGATCCAAGTTCGAGAAGGAGAAGAATCATTTCTCTCCAACCCAAGGCTGCTGTGGTGTGCTCCGCTGCTGAGCTATTCCGGTTCTATGGGAAGCATGGATCTTTGGTGGACAGGGAGGAAAATTCCTCTTTTCTCTGGATCCACAGGAAACTGCAGAGAAAGGTCCCCCACACAAGAAAGCTAGTTCCTGGAAACACCAAAGAATCCCAGCTCAGCTTGACTCCAGAACAAAGCAGTACTCAAGGTGACTTAAAGCAAACAGTGGGAAGTGTTTTGTAAAGCCTTAAAAAAAACCTGTGATAGAAAATTTTCTTTGGGAGGAGGAATGCTGTTGGAAATGAAGCCAATTTTGTGATTATTACTACAAAAGACAAAGGTTCCTTTGCTTGGATTCAAAAAAGAGGAGTGAATTTGCCTGTGAGTCTGGATGAGAAGAAACTCATAGGCCTCAGGCACCTTGGTAGGTGTCATATGTTACTCTTGTCAAGTGTGAAGGTAACTGGTCATGGATGACTTAACTCAGTTCCTTTTTGCCAAGGGATAATGAAATACTGTTCAGAGAGATGAAAATGGGGATAGGAAAGCCAAAGGGATGAATGAGCCAGTTGATTGAGCACATGGCACCCTTTCTCTCTGGTTTTGGAGTTTTATCTCTCAAAAATGAAGAACATTGACTGGAGATGTGGATCTGATGTTCATATTGGGTATTTGTGATTGACAGCTGGAAGTTGCATGCCTTTGAACTCCATGAGCATGTGGCTATAAAGTAGGCTTTTCTAGTTTGGCCTAGTTCCCATCTTATTAGAGTACATTAACCATAAGTTAAACTGAAAAGTGGATTATCTTGGGTGAGGCCCAGCAAGGAGGAGAGTCTGGCTTCATCTCTGGATTAGGATCTAATGGCCATTCCCCAGTAGTTCATGTCTACCTGAGATAAAACTTTGCCTCAAAGTTTTTTTTTCTATTGCTTGTTTTTATTGAAAATGAAGTTTACTCAACACAAAGATTCATGTGATTTTGGTATTAACAAATTGACCTCTTTGATCTTATTGAATCACTGTGTTCCTTTGAATAGCACATTTCTGATATTTTCTCATCCATGGCTAACCAATGGAAGACTGGGAACCCATCAAAAAAAAAAAAAAAAGAAAAGAAACCTAGCAGGTGAATTTAATAGGATCATTTGATCTTAAAACTTGGAGTTATAATATCTGAATCATGTCTTCTATGTAAGAATTGTCATTCTGTTTGAGTTTGTAAGCATTTTTGGTTGATCCTTACAAAATCTTGAAAAGTGTGCAGATATGATTCCCCCCGTTCTGCAGAAGGAAGAGGAAACATAGATTGTCACTTATCCAATGTTCTATGGACTGTTGTTGCTGAAGATAGGAAAGAGAGTTATTGCTGTGCTTTCTTTGTTAGGAACCTACTCTGACAGAAACCGTGGTGAGGATGGAGAGATGCTCAGCTTCTCACAGTCCTTGGCTTCCCACCCGGGGTCACTGTGCTGATGGAGGAGACAGAGGCAGTTGGAAAAATCTGAACTAATAGGATTCTTCAGAGAATTGCCCCCTGGGCTGGGTTTGAAGCTGGGAGCTGGGAACTTAATTCAGGTCTCTCACGTGGGTAGCAAAATTAATAGGTCCAATCACTGCATCTCAGGGTCTACCTCAGCAGGAAACCTGACTTGAACCTGAGGCAGGCATTGAATCCAGTCACACCCACAGGTGACACGGGCATCTTTGTCATCTTAACTGGTGGATAAAAAGTAGGCCAAATACCTGTTCCCTGACACATGATTTTTGATGGCACTATAAAACAGCATAGTGCAATGCAGCTAAGCAGTTCTAAGTATTGGCATTTGAGAAGTTTCTGAAGTGTTCATAATGTGATGAACTTTGTTTTGTGTAGGTGTTCAAAGTTAATCTATACAAGTCAAATTAGTGGATCAATGGGATTGTATCTTTTGATTTTACTTTTCTCCTTGTTAAAAATATTAGTCAGTCAGGTAAATACTTAAAGGAGCCTGGATTATTATTTTTTTCTTTTTAAAATGCAACTTATGTGAAAAAGAATACACAATTATTTTTGTCCAAAAATAACTTGAAATAAAACTGTTGGATTGACATAAGGGTTAATCCTACTGGGGGTGGATGAGTGTGGGTTGATTCGTACTCCCCTTACTTTTTTCTGTGTTGAAACCTTAGTATTCCTATATCTCAGAATGTGAGTGTAGGAGATAGGATCTTTTTAAAGAGCTAAGGAAGGTAAAATGAGGCCATTCTGGCAGGCCCTAGTCCAGTAGGACTAGTGTCCTTATAGGAAGATGAAGAGATGCCAGCAGTGGGCACACACAGAGGATGGCCATCTGCAAGGTAAGGAGGGCCTTTGGAAGTGGCTAACCTTGCCAATACCTTGATCTCACACATGCAACCTCCAGAACCATGAAAAAATAAATTCCTGTAACTTAATTCAGCTACTCTGTAGTATTTTGTGAAGGCAGCCCTGGCGAATGACAGGGGTGGGTAATTGTTAAAAACTGTGGGTGTTTACTTTCTCATTTTGATGCACCTGTGCTAGCATCGCAACACCATGGCTGGGCATGGTTGACTGGGCTGCAGGTGTCTGGAGACAGACGTCCAGGTGCAGTGTCAGATGGGGCTGTCCATGCCCTGTGGTTCCCACCTCCTAGGATGGTCAGCATCTTTGGAAGAACCATATCTCATGAATGGAAGAAAAAGGATTGCTTGGCGTTTTCATCATGGCATGGTTCTGTGTTTGTGTTTTATGTGTGGAAGTCAGGGCCAGAGAAACAGATTGGACCAGAGTGAAGGGCCTGTCTTCTGTTGTGTTCCAGCTCCAGGAAAACCTGGGTGAAAGCTGTTCACCTGGACCATGAGGTTTCGCTATGGGTCCTTCATCTCTCTGTGTCTGACTGTCATTGAGTTCCATCTGCAGATTTACTGAATTCACAGTTTGAGATCTTATTCACAACACATATGCTTTTAACTCATTAATTATTGATCCTAAGTTTTTAGAGTTCAGGAACAGCAGAATTGCCTGTCTCTTAGGGAAAGTAAATGCTTTTTGGTGAAGAGCCTGAATTTTAATTAAGTTTGGTTTACTTGAAAGGCAGAGCAATAAAGGTGCAGGGTGGAAGAGAGACAGAGAGAAGGGCTGTAACATCTCCTAGTTCACTCCTCAAACGACCCCAGTGGTCGGGGATCAGGCTGAATCCACAAACCAGGAGCTCAGTTTTCATCTCCCGCATGCATAGCAGTGTCCCAAGCTCTTGGCCCGTCCTTTGCTGCTTTCCCAGGTGCATGAGCAGGAAGCTAGATCAGAAGCTGTGATTTCAGAACTGAAACTGACATTCCTAAGAGCTTGTTATTAGAAGCAAAAATAACATTATGCTATGTGTATTTTTGCGGTCACTTGATTTGACTCCTGTTTCCTTGCTTTAGGTGATTTATCAACTCCTCAGTTACATTAAGTAAGTGTGCGCTACGTGTTAGCTCCTACTATTACAGTGTTTAGCAATCACATCCAAACGTAGGAATAACAATGGCTGGAAAATGCACTTTGCATTCCTGTGATCCTAAACTGTTACACTCCACTGAAATTTCTGCTAGAAATGTGGTACATTCGAAGAAGCCACATTATCTTTAAAAGATAGTGTTGTTATGAGTCTGAAAAGAGTGTCTGCAGAATATGTCATATGGGCAAAGAATGCTGGATAGTAGTTAAGCAACATGCAAATGTAGGCAGGATAGTGGGTTAGATTTGGGTCTAGCTTCTCCTGTAGGTAGGTTTGCGCCTGATCTCTTAAGTTCATTCAGCTTTAGTTTCCTCACCGGTAAAATACAAGAGTGGCACCTGCTCTGATAGGCTCACTGTGAGGTTCATGACCTTTGAGCAGCCTTGTCGTACTATTGCTACTATTACTATTGTTGTTTTCCCCTCACTTGGTTCTCTAAAATGTGTGATGGCTGATGAGTGGTACGAGCTTGCTGGCCTGAAGTTCTGAGTGCTGTGAGCTCAGTCTGCCTGGTGTGTCTCTGGTCACTGATTGCCAAGCATCTGCTACAGACCTGTGTGACTTCTTTCCTCCTCGTGTCAAGTGCATCCCTCCTGGGGCTCTGGCTGTGTCCAAGAGGGTGACCATCCTAGATGGAAGAAGACATGGCTTCTGGAGGAGGGTAGGAGGAGTGCCAACATCCTGCTACCATCCACAACTGCAGGTTAGACATGTTGTGTTGTGTGTATGTGCCCATTCCAGTGCTTAGTCAAGGAAATCATGGCAGAGAATATTGGTGGTGCATAGATGGCATGGTGCTGACTCAGAAAAGAGAAATATTCCGAAATATTCCACAGAAGGAAGACTAAGCAGTTTGCAAAATGCAGACATGTCAGCCAACACCCTCATTTTTTCAGTTATTATTTAGGTCAAAGAGAAAAATGAAACAGACTTACTTTAGCTCTTAGTAACATGGGCAAGGAAAGCAAGCAAATGATTTTGAGTATCAACTTAGTGTTGAGTACCATGGCTGGAATTTTACAAAAATTATCTTATTCTTATTAGAGTAACCGAAGATAGCTGAATTACTAATTGGCTTCACTTTTCTTTATTAAGGAGAAGGTTGCTTAGAGTGAAGACGTATTGATAAAAGAAGGGAAGCTCAGGAAAAAATAAGGAAACATATGTTCCAAGTGAGTTGATTTTCTGGTCCAGACAAATTTGTTTCTGGGATTTTATTGGAATTTGAAGTGGAGATTGCTGGACCACTGTCATGTGTCCCAGTACCTTAGTGTGAAAAGGGATGTGGCAGTAAAAGAGAACCAAGTTCCTGGAGGCTGGTGTCTTTGGTGACAGCCTCAAGTGATGCTCTGTTTTTATAATCATGTTCTGTGAGAAAATGACACAGTAATCATCAGAGGCTACTATGATGTCACTCTTACACACATGGTGAGTGCCCTCCCTGGGCTTGCAGACAGCATCACACGGTGGCAAGGTTGTGTGAGGCGACAGATATGGGAGATACACACTTAATCATGGTGTATTTGAATGTCTCTCTTGGTGTCCTTGTGAAAATTAAGAAGTCAAATATAGGGAAAAGGATATAGGATGATGGTTTCTGGATATGGCTCATTAGGCTCCATGACTTTTTCATGCATTGAGATTAATACCACCTTTGCAGGAAGCCTGCCTTCCTGCTTTTGGGTTCACCATGTGTATTGGGGCCTTGAGTGAGGACAAAAATGGTGGGCTCCATCAGATGAGTTAAGTGCTGCTGCAGCACGTTGGGATTGCTGGTGGCGGTCAGCAGTGCAGGTAGGAATGCTGAGCACTGAGGGGGCGGTGACTGGGTGGCCAGGCTCACTTCAGTAAAGCACTGGCTGGTTTGAGATGACAAGCATATTCCTAAATAAGGGAAGACTTTGCAGAATTATAATGTTTCCATTTCAAAAGATGAAAAATCAAAAGGGAACATGCACAGAAATACTGGCACATGGAGGATGAATAAAGACAGCTGATGCTGTGATTTTAATTAAAAGATAGGAAAAGTGGTTAGCTGTATTCTTTCAGGCATGCTGCCTGACTTTGGTTCATTATTGTAGAATTGCTTTTTGCAACTGCAGACAAGTTTAAGATGTTTGAAAATGGGTCATCACTAATTCAAGTAAATTTTATTATAAGAATGTATTTTCTCTTAAAAATTTTAAATGAAGAATCTGAGCTAAAATAAAATTTCCATGCACTATAATATGAAGAAATATATCTTCCTTGAATTTATATAATGAACAAGTGTCAATGCTATAATAACTTACTTAATAGTTCTGTTAAGTACAGTATTACAATGTGTGTGCTTTGGCATTGAACCATGTGCTCCTAGTTTCTCCAGTACAGTGTCTTGGCTCCTAATGAGAGCAATAGGTTGCATAGTGATCTAGTGTAAACATATGTGTACACTTTACACAGAACTGAAACAAATTACCACATAGTGCTAGTGCTCTGAATGATACGTTCTGCATTATTTGCACTCTTTAATGTGGAAATACTGATGGAAACCTTCTTTGATTTACCACTCACATTTTTAAAAGTATTTCTCTGACCGACCTTTAATACCTGTTAAATGCTATAAGTGTTTCCTTTCTTCCAAGGAGAAGAAACTGCTTTATGCTGTCACTCCCTAGGTGATGTCAAATGAAATACTTCAGGACAGTGAGGGTTTCCTGTTTTACAGATGGAGCACAAAGTGACAGCAGTTTTGTAAAAATTCACACAGGCTGGTGTCTTGTCACTGGTTTATGAATTATTTTGTGATGGCTTGTGCTGGCTACTAGCCGTTGTAGTCGTCTTGTGTCTAGGAATTAGAACACTTGCTTACACCTATCTTAACCTCTCACTAAGTAAAGTGGTCTTGTCTGTGGAGTTCTCGACCTTTCAGCATCACTTATACCTGCAGAAACAGGAGACTCGATACGTGGGAAGTTTCTATTGCCTCCACCACTAACCACCGCACATTTAGTGTCTTAAAACAGCACAGACTCATTCTCTTATTTTTGTAGTTATGACATCTGAAATGAGACTTGTGGGGATACAGGTAAGGTGCCCCAGGGCTGCTTCTCATTCAGAAGGTTCTAGGAGAGAACCTTCTCTCCCATCCCTCCCAGTTTCTAGGCTGCTGGCTTTTCTGGATCCCATTGCATTGTGAAAGCCAGCCATGGCCCTTCACTTTGTCTTCCACTCTGACTCTTTAGTCTCCTGCTTCATCTGTCTACAAGAGTGTTTCTCCTTTGGCAGGTAGTGTAACACCTTCATATATTCTGGGGATTCTGATGTCGGCATTTTGGGTGTTTATTGTGTTATGTGTCTGTCACGTTCATCCCCTGGGAGCCAACTCTTGCTACTTTCTGTGTTTTTTTTTTTTTTAATTTGGATAACACACATGTATTGACCAATGACAACAGCTTCTCTTCATGCAAAAGGAAAGGTTTTGAAGCGAAATAGTGTTTTTTGAAACATAGAGATTTTCAAATTTGAAAAGACTAGTTATGAAGGCTCCAACTGGGAGAGAACTATGATGGAAGCCAATTCATAGACAGTAAGGTCTCCCCTGCTGGCTGTAGAGTTAACATATGCATTTTGCAGAGAGAAATTTCCTTGGTGTTTGCTAGAAAGAGGAAGAACCTGTGAGAGGCAGGCTGGTGATTGCCTTAGTTACCTTATGTGCTTAGTGGAAGCAGGGGGTTTTCAAGGTGGCTGTGACCAGATCATGGAGGTTTGATGGGCTGGGAGTGGATATAGTCAGGATTTTATGAGAGATTTCCTGCCTGTCACTCATAACTATGGCAGGGAAGTTACCAAATAAAATGATGCCTTCATAGAATGACTGGTTAAAGAGCAACCATGCAGATCTTGTATGTACGGTGCCATTCTTCTTATGTTGAGATTGTACCAGATGAATAACCTTTTAAGGCATTTTATAATGAGAACACTTTCATTTTGGTGAGATCAAAACTTAATTATCGACTGAAGACAAAGGGAATTATAAAGCATTCTGACAACATTGTTCCTGTATTGAATTTCTCAAGTGTGTTTAGGATACTATCAAATTGAATGAAAAATCAGTTTAGACGCTGTTATAAATTAAGGTCCTTTGTACACAGAAAAATAAGTGTGTATCACAAAGGAGTTGTAGTTTTTATTTTGTTACCTATTCTGGCTTTAATTTAGCAACAACAAGAAGACACTTTCGGTAGGGTCCTCTTATCCAAGGGGGGAGGTTCTATGATGTTCTTCAAACCCAGAAATATTGTGAAGGGACTTCAAGAAATTCATGGAAAACTTGAATTAAGATATAATGCTTTTGGCAGAACCCAAGTACCTATGAAACTGTGTCACATAATACAATGTAATTAATGAATTAAAAATAATAAATAATTTAAAAAAAGATATAATGCAAATTTGCCATGAATTTTAAATGATTTTAATTTCTTGAGAAGTGAGCAAGTAAACTCTCCAGATGTCCATAGTTCATGGGACTGGGTCAGGCTAAAGCTGGGAGCTGGGAACTCAGTCAAGGTCTCCTGTGTGTGACTGGAACTCAATTACTTGAACCATCCTCTGCCTCCTAGTGGTACACATTAGCAGGAACTTGACACTGGAGGAAACACCAGGGCTGGAGTCTAGGTAAACAAGAAGTAAATTATATGATCTCAGGTTTAAACTAAAAAAAAAAAAATGCATAAAATGAACATTTTCTAAACTTTCCAGTTAAAACAGAAGGCATGTCAGTTTGGATACATAAATAAATAAAATTCAGCTTATTTTGTTCACAAGAGAGCATTTAAAACATAAAAATGTTGAAAGTAAGAAGCTGGAAGAAATTATATCATGAAAGGAAGATAGTAAACTATATTAATGAGTAAAATAAATTCTAACAGAAATAATTAGCTAAGAGGGACATTTCATAAATGACAGAAGAATAATGGTTATAACTTCTAGAAGATTAATGGTTCAAAATGACAGACTAATGGCTCTAAACTTGTGTGCAGCTAATACAATTGACTTAAATATATAAAACAACAATTTGCAGAACCTTGAAGTAATAGCCAAATCTATAATCATAACTGAATCTAACCTACCCTCTGTTAGTGTTAAAGAAGCAGCAAATACAAGTAATGATAAATTTGAGTATGGGAGACAAATTCCTATGGTTTTTTGGTAGCTAGGCTCTGTCAGAGGGAGAATGCTCATTCTTATTTCTAGTTTAGAAAAAGTAAACTTTAAGTGAATGCTTATTGATATTTATCAAATCTGTCTTTATAATCTAAAAGGATTTTATAATTTTTAATCCTCTTCCTGTTAATATGATAGGTACCAAACTTTCATTCCTAGAATAAACCTACTTCATTTTAAATGTTATGATTTTTGTGTATTGTTGATTTGTATTCACATTCTATTGTTGATTTGTGTTCGTGTTATGTTTAGGTTCATGGATGACGTTAATTTGTAGCTTGTTAGTGTTTCTTGTGTCTGCAGAGTTTGGGGGGGAACATATATTAGGAAAAATGTGCTTATCTTTTTAAGGTTGATCATAGGGTTAGTCACCCAGCAGTCTCACTCCTTGGAAAAGCCCCAGCAGAATTGCTTGTACATGTTCCCAAGAGTCATACCTGAGATATTTATAGCTGCAACATATGGATCCATAAATTGTGGCTTATCTATGCATTAAAATAATGTGTATCAAAGAAAATGCATTGATTATAGGTACAGACAACAAAATAGAACAAAATGTTGATCAAAAGAGTCCAGGCTTAAAGATCGTCCAGTATGTGATTATATTTATTAAAAGTTTAAAAAGGATAACATTTAACTTAGGGTTTAGATGAAAACTTACATGTTAAGACTTTAATAAGTAGCAAGCAAGGAGTGAGAGTGATGATTATCCTTGTAGGAAGCTATAAGGATAAGTTGGACTGTATTTTACTTTTTCACATGGATTGTGACTTTTTTTTTGGTGCATTTCCCTATGTTTTATATTTCACAATAAAGCAAAATGGGGAATTCATTTATTTTATTCCTCTATACTGTACCTGTGCAGGCTTTCATACAGCCAGAGAAAAACATTTTTGTAAGTTCTTACGGTAGCCTGTGAAGCCTGCAAGTATCTGGTTCTCTTACTGTCTCTCTGTCTTTTCCTCTTCCTGGCCTTCCTGGGTCACTCCCCCACTCCAGCAGGCCAGACCTGGATCTGTCCCTGGGACACCCACCATCAGTGTCACCTTAACTTCACAAGGGGCCAGCGGGTGTTGACATTACTTTCTCAGAGAGGCTGCTGTTCATTGCCATGTATGGCCTTCTCCCACATTCTTTTCTGGGCTCCTTCCTCTGCTGATTCTTCTGCTAAGCATCTCGTTATCTAACACATGTTCCTTTTATCTTACTTGGTGTCTGTCTCCCTCAATATCACTACAGTTCCGGGAAAGCAGGGATTTTTTAGGATCATTTAATTCTCTGCAGTACCCCCAAGTCTCTATGCTTGGCATGAGTCCCATGCTTACGGAACGCTGTTGAATGAAAGCATGGATTAGATGGATGAGTCTGCAGTTCCGAGGAGCAGTCTGGGCTGGAGATGGATGAGAGGACAGCTTCAGTGTATTGATGGCATGGCAAGTTGTCCCTCTGAACAGGAGCTCTGAGCAAAAGAAGAGGAACAAGACCTGAGATGAGGTGGAGCTAGCAGACACAGGACTGGAGAAGAAGCAGAAGAACCTGGGATTTGAAAACCACTGCATTCTTTTTGTTGCTGTTTCTGTGAAGGGGGTGGATGTGACCTATGCAAGCCATGCTCCAGGGAGTTTATTCCTAAGCACTTTACACATTGCAACGTGTTAAATGCTACTAAAAACTGCCATGAAGTTTGGGTACAAATATTATCACCTGCATTTCCAAGATTAGCAAACTGAGATGTGGAAAACTGACTTGTCTAACAGCACCCATAAGTAGGGGACCCAGGCTTTGGTAGTCTGTTGCCAGACCTTACGCCTTACCTCTCTGCCACACTACCTCTCAGCTGGGTTCAGTGTAAGCTGATCATTGGGAATGGGTTATCCTTACAGAGCTTGTGGGTGACATTGGAATAGAGTCATGGGAGAAAGGGTGAGGGAGAACTTAAGATTGTATCAGTTTAAGAGAAAATGGAAGGAAAGGAATTCCATGTGGAATTGGAAGAATAAACGGCTTTGCATATGCTGATGAGAGGGAATTAGTTGAGAAGGAACACTGATGATCCAGTAGAGGGGGGAATGCCGTTGTGTAGGAGAAAGAAGGGACCTTGTGATTCTAGCTAGGATTTGACTTTAGCTGGAGCTGAGATAATTATTCATAGCCGCAGGAGAGAAGAGAGAGCAGATGGATACAGATGCAGTAAGGTGGTAGGACCTTGTGATGTTTTCCTCATTGCCCATATTTTCTTGGTGAAATGAGACACATGATTTTCCTCGCAAAGTAAAGATTGGGAAAATGTTGGGTTAAGGAGGTAAGGCAAATGAAATGGTGTAGTGATGATGTGAAAAGTGAACAGGAAAGGTCAAAGGATTCTAGCAGGTCCACTTGGAATTCAGGTAGAGATGGACTTTTGCCCAAGGTAGACTTTTTTGTCAGGTAAATAAATGTATGGGAGAGAAGATAGGGAACTAAGGACATATATGGGTGATGATATGATGGTGGCTATGATTTGAACTTGATAATAAAAGTAAGTGATGACTTCAGGGAAAAGGGAATCAGTTAGGTGAGGGTGGGTTGGTAACAGGATCAGGAATTATAGGACTCCTGGATCAGATAAATCCTGCATATAAGGAGCTAGTTAGAATAAGATGGGATGCTTGGAAGTGAACTTTTAGGAGGGGGTAGAGTTGGTAGGTCTGGGAAGTGACATTGGGATGAGAAGCAGAGGTGGGTTGGAGAAAAGATCACTTGAAGAGAAATGAAGACAATGATTGGCCACCTTGTTGGGTTTAGTCATCCTTGTGATTTAGAATACTGCTTCAGAATGCATTCCCCAGACTGCTTTCATTACTGCAGGTCTCATAGGGGTTTGTAAGTAGTTTGCTTAGTTTCTGATGAAGACCTGGATATTTTGCTTATATCCCATTGGATAGGGAAGTAGGATTGAATTTTCTTAGGAGAGTTGAGAAATCTAATGTCCCCACCATTCAGAAATCCTTTATTATATAAGGCACAGGACGAAAATGTGCAAAGCAGTGTATATTTGAACATTTTCAGTCCTGTGTGTTTAAGATTGGTAAGGTATGTTAAGGAGGCAGTTTGTTGTAGAGAGATGGTAGGGCGTGCAAGGGACAAGTGTTGTGTGAGTGGAGGTCATCCCTTAGGGAAGGGAGAATAAAGCCTGTGTGTCCTATGGGTTGGTTATATTTTTGTTTGCAGATATTAAAAGGAGTTTCCTTGGGTATGAAGCCCTGAGCTCAGTAAGATAGTTTCTGACTGATGATTCACCTGCTGAGCTGACTGAGTCAGCACCTTGGGTACTTGAAGGGCATTGGGCTGCTTCTGAGACTCCATGGTGCAGGAAGTCTATGTATTTCCTTGTACAGGATGTTTCTTTTAAGCCCTGCATCAAGCCATCCAACCCTGCTGCTATTGGTCCTTAAGAACTCCTTTCTAACTAGTGGCCCAAGGAACTGTCAAAGCATTGTGTTGCATAATTCAATTAATCATACAATTACAAACACATAGCTGAAAAAAGTACTGGAAACTGTGATAAGCATTCTGCATTGATTAGCTTCTTTAAGTTACCAAACACTCTGATGGTTGTTATCATCCTTCTAAACATGGAGTAACTGGATCTTAGAACAAGTGAGAGGAATTGATGTGATTCAACTTTGGCTCCTGATTATTTTCTTTTTCAAAGATTTCTTCTGGTTATTAGAAAGAGTTACAGAGAGTCACACACACACACACACAAACACGGAGAAGGTTCTGTCTGCTGGTTCACTTTCCAGATCACTGCAACTGCCCAGGTGGGGCCAGGCAAAACCCAGGAGCCTGGAACTTTGTCCACTTCTCCCATGTACTGGGCAGGATTCAAGTTCCTGTGCCATCTTCCACTGCTTCCCAAGTTGAATTAGCAGGGAGTTGAATTGGGAACAGAGTCGGCAGGACCCCAGTGCTCCTGTGGGATGATAGAATCACATTTTAACCTGCTGCGCCATGCCAGCAACTGCCTGCAGACACTCCCTCAATCACTATGTGATACTGTGGCAGGAAAAATTGAAATGGTGCAGAAACTTGCCAGAACTTGAAAGTGGAATCAGAATACAGAAAACCTAAAGCATAGGGATCACATTTAGTTAACAAATAAGCTGTTTGCAACATATTTAGTATGCAAACCCTTGGTGGTAGATGACTCATGCTTTCAATGCCTTATGTAAGGCTATTCAGTTACACAGTTTATTTTCAGGTATCAGAAAATCTTAGCAACAGCAACCAAGGATGGTGTAGCATCACTTTTCAGTTATCATTATGATATAATACCATTAGACAAGTAAAGAATGTCTCTTTAATGGGGTTTAATGGGGAACAGGGGTTTCTCATGGCTCTCTTGGCTTGCAGATTACATAGTTACACTGTCCAGCATTCCCTGGTTGGTTTTACTATGTGAATTTCAAATTGAGTTTTGATTTATGGCTCATTGAATGATTGTGTTAGATTTGTATTTTGAAGGCCTTTGCTTTTATGCATTGTATCATTATGGATGCAACTACAGTACATTTCCTAGGTTGGATGCAGTCTTTCAAGTGGTGACAGAAAGCCCTGAGACAGGGAAGAGACTGCACCTGGATGTGGGGCATGCACAAGTATTAATCTGTGGCCACTCCTCCCTTTGATTTTAGGGTCCCTGGGGAACTCCAGGATTGCCATGGCTTGATGGACTCAGGTACTGAGGACCCTCCATGTCCTATCTCTGTTGGTGTGGGAAGGACAATCCCCATCCTTTCTTCTGCAGGCTCTTGTGTATTTGCATGGAGGTTCCTCCCTGCTTCTTGGAGGGAGGGAGATAATCAAGAGAACTTATATTCAAGTGCCTGGGGACAGCTGATTATTCTAATGCATCTTTGATGTAGTAATGATGTGGAAGCAATGTTTCGCTACATGCCTAGGGTGGAGTTGCCATGTGGAGGAAAAGGAATATAGAGTATGATTGCTAAATACAGAGATTCTGGGAAAAGTATCCAGTGCAAGGCAGAGTGGCATGCAGAGCCTTTGATGGCTCCTCTGAAAATTCCAGCACCCCTTGCCTGTCATCAGCTGGGCTGGTTAAGAAACATGAATGTTAGACAAAAGGAGTTCTGAGAGCTCTGAGTGACGTGGGGCCAGACTGAATGTTTTCTTCACTTCACTTCATGTGGTATCAGAATCCCCCGAAGCCTGTGCAGAGTACACCATCCTTTTTCAGGCAGGTGCTGGGCCATCTTGGCTCTCTCATACAGTGGTGGTTGTTTAGTATTTGTGCTGAGTGCTCAATGCTTGGAATTTTCTAGGTCAGGTTGTGTGTGGGAGGGATAAATACTGGATGGGGGTAAGGAGAGGGTTTGACTGTTAACACTTCAATTTGAAAGGAAAATTGTGGTTCTTAGCATATGAAGGGTTAGAAACTGATGGTTTAAAAAGGATGCTGAAAAAGATATTCTAGATCCTTCTATCTGGTTGTCCTCCACCATAGTTCATGGGCTGTACTAGGGAACTTGAAAAAGTTTCATTTTCTTCATGAATCACCAAGTAACAAGATTTATGTATGTGTGTGATTCCCCTGTAGCCATTGCTTTTACCTCCTTGAAGGAATGTTTCTTTGCTAGTGGTAGCATTCTGAGCCATGCCTTTGTTTTTAGTAGGCTGACCCCTACTTTTCCAGCTGGAAAATTGCTAGAGAACCAGCACTTGGCTAATAACAGTGCAAATTTAAGGGCATTCAGAGGCTAGTGGGAGATTCCTTTCTGCCACTAATAATTTCCTGGTGGAGAGGAAGAACAGGTGTGACTTTGAAGACTGTGCTTAGTTGAGAATTGAGAAGGATGTTAAGGATTTTATGATATTCCAATACATTTTATTTCCAGTAAATTTGTAGCGAACAGTGTTTATGAGAGGGGAGTCACTTAGAAAATCGGGTTATCTTTGAAAGCGATGCTTTGTTTATTCGGCACAGAATAGATTAGGATATGTACTGTGTTCTCCACTTAAATAAGTATGAAGAATTAAGATAATTCTGTCCTTTTAATTGTCAGCTTTGGTTGGCTTTTAGGCAATTTCTTTTGTTAGGCAAAACCATTAATTAATAAGCAATATATTTTGGCATGGATGCAAATTGCTTTTTGTTACTGAAAAATGTAAAATCTATGCTCTGTATGTTTACACTTCAGCAATAAAGACATGAACTTGTTTAGTAGACTATTATAAGGAAATAGAATACTATAAGCATCACAGAAACCCATAATATGCTGGCTTCCTCTCTCTAATAAATAACCACCTTCCTGACATTCATTTGCTTTGCTTTCTAATTTTATCACTTTTGTATTGAACATATGTTAACATGTATCCCCAAGGTGTTCTGATTAATTTTATTCATTTAATTCTGCCACAGAGAGTTACAGCCTGGAAGACGAGACTGTTTTTGAGGGTCATTTTAAAACAGCAATTTATTTATTTATTTACAAGGCAGGGTTAGGGAAAAAGAGAAAGATAAGGAAAGGAGATTTTCCAAATCTACTGGTTTCTGTCTCAAATGACTGTAGCAGCTCGAAGTGGGCCATGTCAAATCTAGAAGCCAGGAACTTCACCGTGGCATCCCAGTTGGGTGGCAAGAGTCAGGCACTTACGGCATTTTCTGCTGCTCTCCTGGGCACATTAGCAGGGAGCTGGATTAGAAATAGAGCAGATGAGACATGAAATGGTGCTCATATAGAATGCCAGCCTAAATGATGGCGGCTTTGCCTGTGATGCCACATCTGGCTTCCATAATTATTATTTTTTAAAAGTTGGATGCAGTAGCCTAGTGGCTAAAGTCCTCTCTTTGCATGTGCTCGGATCCTATATAGGCACCAGTTCTAATCCCAATGGCCCCGCTTCCCATCTAGCTCCCTGTTTTAGTGGCATGGGAAAGCCACAAAGCCTTGGCGCCCTGCACCTGCATGAAAGACCTGGAAGAAGCTCCTGGTTCCTGCTTTCAGATCAGCTCAGCTCTGGCCATTGTTGCCACTTGAGGAATGAATCAGTACCCGGAAGATCCTCTCTGTCTCTTCTCTGTATATCTGACTTTCCAATAAAAATAAATAAATCTTTTTAAAAAGTTAGATGAGGTGTTTATGTAATTTCAGTCTTATAAAGTCAAATTAATATTTATCTCTTATGTTTGCATTTGTAAAATTTACTCACTATAAAAATCAGCACACTAGCACATTGGCAGTATTTAGTATAACAACATTTGGAGGTCCCCTAATTTGGTTTTAATTTACAGCAGAGGTATATAAATGTTGAAAGTATTAGCCAGGAAGCACATGAAAAGTTGCTCAGATTTGTTAGTTATTAGGGAATGGAAATTAGAACTACAGTGAAATATTACTTCATGTCCACTATGGTGACTCTAATAGTAAAGATAGAAATGTGTGATAGAGGCTGCAGAGAAATCGGGACTCACATACATTGGTAAGGACAGGGTAAGACCGTGCAGCTGCTGTTAAAAAGTCTAGCATTCTTTAACATGGTAAATATACTGGAATCGTACCCCAGCAATTCCACTCCACAGCTTAATGTTACTTCAAAAATTCTGTGGGGAAAGTGGAATTAAAGAATAAGTTTATATTAGTGCAAAAATATTTGAAATTATAATATTAAGTGTCTCTAAATAGTTCCTGGAAAATAAATAAATAAAGAAAGAATATATTTGACTTCTAGAAATTTTGAAAACTTCTTAGAAGTACCTTTGTATATACTCAAAAGAAGTAAGTACATATAACCAAACAAAAATTGTTTATAAGTAAATATTCAGAGAAGCAATATGCTCAATAATCCCAAAGTGGAAACAAGCCATAATGTCTGTCAGCTAAGAAGTGAGTCAGTACAATGTGGCATACCCAAATAATGGAATATTATTTGACCATGTAAAGGAACAACGGACTGATATAACCCACAATGTAGATGGGTCTTTTTTTTTTTTTGAGTAGACAAAAATCATATTTAAGGTTTTGAAGTCTTAGTCACTAGGGTAAATCATACTTAACATGTTAAGGATTAGTAAGAATATTAGAGTACAAAAAAAAGAATATTAGAGTATAATTTGCCAAGAGATAGTATGTTGAGAAGAGACTTTATTGTAGAGTGGCTTAATATTGACTTTTATTTGGATCACAAACTTGGTATGTGGTATAGCCTTTAGCATAATGAAAGCACAGTTAGTTGTAAAATTTTCCTTAAAAAGGTGTCTTTGTTAGCAGGATTGGGAAGAATTTGTGAGCTGGTAGGGTAGGGCACACTTGGGCTGGAAAGGGGCTTGCTGAATTTGGTGTGTAGTCTGTCCTGGTGGGAGTGGTTCCTTTGACCTGGAGAGAGCAGCGTGGGAATGCATTTGCAAGAATCAGTGCCACGGCTTTCCCAGGAGCCCCTGACGTTGAGTAGATAACATAACATCTGCATTCCTGCAGCCAGCAATTCCTGCTGTTGATAGGACGTGTTTCTTCTAATAGCACTTCGCTGTTCTCCCAGCTGTTTTCTTGACTAGTTCACTTGTGACAATTTAAATCCTTTTAAAATTATCTTTTACTACTTTCTTGTCTACTAATAGAATTAGGCATTTCTGAGTTGTCATTTTTGTCTGTTTTCTTCACTTAGAGAATGTGTTCAGCTAGTTCCAGTAAGCATTTCAAATATTATCTTCATCTGTTCTAGTAAGTTCCTTCTGTTACAGCTTTATAATCAATAAATAGAATGTGGACACATGCCTTTTTTCAGAGTTTGTTTTCACTTGACATCTAGAATAACTCCAATTATCATTAGTTTGCATCATAGATAGTATCTCTTAAAACTTAAATTTGGTGTTCATTTTATGCCTAGGTTAGTGGGCTGCAAATGCCCTGTATACCAGTGTGAGGGATATCAATGCCGAAATAAAAAACTTGTGTTTGAAGTCTTTGGGGCCAACCAGAGAATTTTGAAAATATGGATTTCAAATTCCAGGGAACTATGTTATACTAAAAATATTAAATGCCAGAACAGGTCAGGAGGAATTGAGAAACGTTTGTCATTGATTTTAAAAATGGGATTCGAAAGCATTTTTTAGTCTATACCAATAATCAAGTAAACAAGTGAGAATCTGGCTGGTATTGCTGATTTTTGAAAAATTCCCTTATTTCTGTTACAATAGAAGAAAAGGGGTCTGCAGTTCTTCTGGCAACACTGACAGACAGTATCCAAGGAGATAAGATATTATGAGGTTATCAGGGCAGAGGTGTGAGAGACACACAAACCATGTTGTGGACTAGTTTTTTTCATCTTTTCATTTCACTTGAGTCCCTCAAAAATCCATCTTCTCCTCTTGCTTAAATAATAACCATTTATAACTTCCTATTTGAATTTGGAATGGTGCAATTTTGGCTTTCCATTGACAGTAATGTTTTAAAATTTTGTTGAGTGGCTTTTCCAAAGAAAATGACTGCAACCCTTGCGATGAGTAAATAATCTTTGTCTTATATCCTGTATTATTGGAGAAATTAGGAAATTTAAGCAACTTGTTTTTTTATGAAACGGATCACAAACTTCTGCAGGGATGTCTTGAAATAGTGACTTCCTGGATATCCTATGGAAAAAATTAGACACCATTGTTTTTTAGTAGTAAGACACTCCTTTGATTTATACAAATGGGCCTATTTCTACCAAAGAAAGTGCTTTAGTGGGTTTTTTTGATGTGTAAAAAATATTGGTAGCTCAAGTACATACAGTAGGTGTTATTGGTATTTTTTGACGTCTGTCGTGTTGGCAAGCAGTATTTATTGAGCAATGACAGTGTTAAATATTTTCTGTATATTCTTGATCATGATAGCCCTTCTTATTTTCCTCTGTCCATTTCCTCTCCTAGGGTTTAGAAGCTTTCTGTAAGTTTGCAACAGAGATACAAGTCTCAGTAACAAAGTTGGGACAGACACAAGATCTCTCCATTTTCAAAGTCAGTCCTCTTTTTCATTGCTGTTTGCCTCCATTACTGTAAGGGCTGCTTTTTGAGCTGTTGAAATTAAAATGTGTGGTGAGAAAAATAGCATTTAATTTTACGCTGGACCACGCATGGCTTTC
Source organism: Ochotona princeps (assembly GCF_030435755.1). Classification (NCBI taxonomy): domain Eukaryota; kingdom Metazoa; phylum Chordata; class Mammalia; order Lagomorpha; family Ochotonidae; genus Ochotona; species Ochotona princeps. Next base: position 45,189,275 of record NC_080841.1, read on the forward strand.
AAATAGCCATGTCACAAATGGGTTGAGGCCACAGAATGAAAGATTCTTCGAAGTAGAATATTTGAATTAGAGTAGCACAAGAGTTTTGATTTTTTTCTTAGCATGCTTAGTACTTAACATAATACCTGGTATGTGGGAAGTGCCTAAATATAACTGTCAGAAACTCACCTTGAATTAATTATTGAATTAGTACTTGGGAAAGGCATTAAAAAAAATCTAGCATTTACTGCAGAACTATCTTCTTTATTCTGTGAAAGAAAACATTAGAGGTACAACATTGGCTGATGAAAATACTGAGCCTATCATGGATTTTTTAGCTTCTCAATAATTGATATGAGGAATTAAAAATGCAGAAATGAAGCCTTTGAGTGTTTGATCTGCAAGGTCTTGGAAATCTTCTTGAGTTGGTATCTAAGGAATTAACAGAAAAATCCCACAAATTTTCACTTTGAAGTCTTTAGTTTTACTTTCGATTGTCAGGGATCTGCTTAACTTTGTGCTACAAGAAGAGAATGCCAGTTAACTAACATGACGTTCAAAGGCTTGATTTAGTGTTTTAGTTTTGCTTTGGTAACTTTACTTTTGCTAACTTATTTCCAAACTCAAGGTAATTGTTAAATCTTGCCTTCAATAATAGAAATTACAGGAAAAAGTAGGTTGGGTGGATTGATTTATGTCCACTTATAACTTTTTATGTCCATTTATAACTTTTGATTAATATTATATCTAGGAATAATAATGGTGCCGTTATGAAAATAGTTTTAGGGACTGTTTAATTTTGTGTTTGCATTGCACTGTGCTTGATTTTTCATTTTAAGCTTAGTATCAAGAAATTAGTATTCAGATGCAGTTGTGCAGTTGGCGGAACTGTCTAGAGAGCACATCATACTTCTCCTGAAGGGCATTATTACTTAAAAGCTGGATGTGTGCCTGCTGCAGTAATGGCTATGTCAGAGTGGAATAATTATCCTGACAGAAGCAGCCACCCCAACATTTGGTCTTTTTGACTCTAGACAAAATGACTTCTAGTAGTAACACATTAGACATCCCTCAAATGCTCTTGAACTGGTTACTGATGCTAGTTAGCAATGAATCAAGTGTTTCTTGCTGTAACTGAACTTGGAGAAAGATAGTGATATGACTGTAGAGTTTAGTCAGAAAGGCCTAAGTTCAGGAGCCTGCATTGTAGCGTATTAGGTTAAGCTGCGCTTGCCATGCCAGCATCCCACTTGGGTGCCTGTTTGAGTCTCAACTGCTCTGGTTCTGATTCAACTCTTTGTTGATGCGTCTGGGAAAACAGCAGAAGAATGGCCTAGGTTCTTTGGATATTGCACCCACGTGGGAAACCTGGATTAAGCTTCTGGCTCCTGGCTTTGGCCTGCCTGGCCCAGCCCTGCCATTGAGGCCATCGGGGGAGTAAACCAACAGATAAAAGATCTACACAACCCTATATATATGTATATAAAACTGCTTTTCAAATAAATATTTTAATGTTTAATACATTTTAAATATTTACTATTTAATAAATGAATTTATTAATATAACTGCTTTTCAAATAAATAAATAAGATAAATTAAAAATATTTATTTATTTCTTGCAAAAGAAAGACCTAAGTCCAAATTTTGCTGCTTGAAATGTATATTTTTTTTGAAGAAAAAAAGTTTCTAGTTTTCTTAGCCTAATTCTAAGTGAGATATAAATATTTTACGAGGCTTAAGGTGTATGCTAGAGGATACTTCACTCAATGTTCAAACATTCTAATGATTGCTTTTATTATGTGGAATGATGAAAATACAGATAGAACAAGAAAGTGTCCTGGTATTGTGTATCCTTTCAGAAACGGTGGTGGGTTAAAGGTAGCAGAAATGGGATGAGATGTAGTCCTGGATCTTAGAGTTTTCTTAAGGCCCATAGAACAGCTGCTGTACTGGCTGAGGGGTCAGATTTGTGTTTTAAATCTATGAGCCAGGCTATATATGTAGAGAGAGATTTGGATTGAAAGGAAATAGGAAGAGCAGAAAGCGTGCCCTTGGACGATGGTCTGGACAAGGAACCCATTGAAGTGGAGAGTGGAATTGGGAAAGTGCTGGGGGTGAGAATGACATGTATCATGTATGAGTAGAGTGTTTTTTGTTAAGTACATTATGACTTCATCAATCGCTAACAGCTTACAGAAAAAGAACAAGTTGGAATGAAGTGGGAAAGGAGACAGAATCTTCCCTATGAAATCTAAATGTTGGGCCCGGCGGCGTGGCCTAGCGGCTAAAGTCCTCCCCTTGAAAGCCCCGGGATCCCATATGGGCGCCGGTTCTAATCCCAGCAGCTCCACTTCCCATCCAGCTCCCTGCTTGTGGCCTGGGAAAGCAGTCAAGGACGGCCCAATGCACTGGGACCCTGCACCCGCGTGGGAGACCCGGAGGAGGTACCTGGTTCCTGGCTTCAGATCGGCACAGCACCAGCCGTTGCGGCTCACTTGGGGAGTGAATCATCGGATGGAAGATCTTCCTCTCTGTCTCTCCTCCTCTCTGTATATCCGGCTTTCTAATAATAATAAAAAAAATCCCTAAAAAAAAAGAAATCTAAATATTTCTGGTTGCTTTTTAAAAGTTATGTTGGGCCATTATTGCTTTTCATTCTGACAGCTCAAATGGTGTGATAATCTTTCTATGGAATAAATCTGGTGTGCCGATGCAGTGTGTTTGGAGGAATGAATTTCATGTTGAATCAGCATGGAACAGTTATGGATGGATGGTATAGGGGATGTGTATGCATACATTTTTATGGACTATTGTTTGAAAGTTATGAACCATACGTTCAAGGCCCTTGATAAATATGTTCAGGTTTTTCCAATAAGTTTTTAAATGACCTGCAAAACCATTTAGACTGTGGATAGAAAATAAACATGATACTTCTCTGAATTGTTACAAACATTTCATCTAAATCACCCCAAGGGTATATTTATATTAGAAATAAAAAAGTAGTTTTTACTACTTTTACCAATAGGAAAAGAGTTTTCTAATCTGGAAAAAAATAGTTTAAGATAATATTTCTTTAAAATACTTTTTTAATTTGAAGGGAAGATTTTACATAGAAAGAGAGACAGAGAGAGAGAGGTCTTCCATTTGCTGGTTCATTCCCCAGAAGGCCACAACAGCCTAAACTGAGCCTGTCTAAAGCCAAGAGCTAGGAGCCAGGAGCTTCCTCCAGGTCTCCCACAATGGTGCAGGGGCCGGAGGAGTTAAGCCATCCGCTGCTGCTTTCCTAGGTCATAAGCAAGGAGCTGGATGGGAAGTGGACTCAAAGCAGTGTTCTTGTGGGATGCCAGCTCTGCAGGAGGAGGATTAGCCTGCCAATGATATGTGTTCTTTTTTGTTTGTTTTACAATTTCTTGGGTTGACATCCACCACTTTGAAAAGTTTCTGTTCAAAGGTATTGTAGATTTAAAAAGTGGGTGATTTTGGGAAACAACTTGTTATAAAGTGGTAGATGCAATTTAAGAGGAAGATAAGCAGAATGTATGCAGGATAGCAGGCTCTGGGCTGCATTGTGGGCATCAGAAAGCATTGCTAACATTCCTTGGCAGCAATGAAGAGAAACAATTTCAAGAGGTGGGGATGTGGATTGTGAATTGTGCACTTTTCTATGCAAATGAAATTTCGAGCTTTTCTTCAGTTTAGATTTGTATTTCTGAACACTCCAAGTGGAGGTTGTTTGGCGCTCCATTGCAGTGCGCTGGTGACACAAGTGAGACACCTAGTGTTTGTTTGGTGATCAGAGGATGATTTGTCCTCATTCAGAACTATGGGCAAAGCCCTGGTGCAGGGGCCTTGAGGTCTGCCGACATTTGCATGGATATGGTGAAGAGATTATCTCTTGAAAGGCTCAAGAACTGTTGGTCAGTAACTAGCAGCTTGTTTCCAGTTGGGTGGTTTGTTGAAAAAAGGACTCCTAGCCTGCTTATCTAGCTTTCTTAAAATAATGTAGGGTTTACACTAAAGAATCTCTTCCTTGTTCAAGTTGCAGATGTTCCACTTTCAATACAGGTCCCTGCTAATGTGCCTGGGAAACAACTGAAGAAGTGCCCCTGTACCCACATAGGAGACCCAGATGGAGTTCCAGGTTCCTGTCCTTTGCAGCCATTTGGAAAGTGAACCAGTCCACGGAAGGTCTATCTCCCTGTCTCTTTGAATCTGTCTTTCAAATAAATATATAAAATTTAAAAAGAGAATGGAATTAAAAAGCTATTTTAGTGCAAAGGGTTTTAAATTCTTGCATAATTTAAAAAAATGTGTGTTCATGATTTTTTTGAAGACTGGGAGACACAGAAAAAGAGACAGAGCAAGAGGTATCTCCTATCTGTTCGTTCATTCCCCAGATGCCTGCAATGACTGAGGGTGTGCTCAGGCAAAGCTAAGACTGGGAGCTTGATCCTAGAATCCCTCATAATGAGTGCTGCTGCAGCCCTAATCTGCTGCCGCGCAGGGTCTGTGTTAACTGGAGGCTGGAGTCAAAAGCTGGAGTTAGGACTTGAGCCCAGGTCTTTTGAAGGGATTGAAGCTTCTTAACCAGTATTAACCACTAGGACAATGAGCTTTTGAAGGTCTCTTGTATATATTGATTACATTTTCTGCACCCAGATAACTTTATGTTTTAATTCCGTTTCCCAAGAACTTTTTGCAATACTCTCTGATGTGATGCACTTTGAGAGTTTGGGAGTGTTTTTCATAACCCTCTTGATACGCTATCTCTCTCGGTTCTGGGCCCTTGCCCCCTTGTACTTCGGCTCAACCTCACCCCAATTTTCTCTGGGTAAGTTTTACCCTTTGGGTATCTACACAGACAGGCCACTCTGTTGCAGAGGAGCCTGCAGATTTCCTTCAGGATTGTCTGGGATTTTATGTTCTACAACATCTTATGCCTCCCCTGCTGAAGCCCTGATTATAAGCTTATGAATTTCTCAAAATACATGGGACCCCAACCATATTTAGGATGCATATGGAGATTGGTACACTATAATTTAAATGTAGTTAATACCACTGAATTACACATTGAAGAGAATTAAAATAATAAATTTTATGTTTGTATGCTTTATCATACTAAACAAAGGAAATCTGGAAAATACTCCTATTATACTCTTCAGAAATCATTATACTTTAAATTTTTCAATGCATATTGGCAAATTAAAGAATCTGCAAAGTCTAAAAGAAATCTGTGTTCCCCAAACTATTTATAGATTTTTTAAAAAAGCATAATTACCTATCCATGCCAGCTAATTAATATTCTGTAAGACACTAAGCTGCAATTGTCTGCTTAATTGTGCTTCTACACTGAATGAAAGGGATGGCAGCACTTTGGTAGTTCTATGTGAGAGATCAGAATAAGTCTCCAGTAAATATGTGCTGGGTGAAACAAAGTCAATATAATAATGTGTTGAATGCTGCTGAGTATTGTTGAAGGAATGCAGACTGTGGAGATCAAGGATTAATCTCCAACACTAACACAATTAGCTGTTGGAGTGCTGGTGAGCTGGTGAGCTACTTGAATCCTAACCTTTGAGTTCTACACCTATTAAACGGAAATAAAAGCATCTTCATGAAGTTGTGAGCATTCAAGAGTTGATGTATTTTATGTATGTGGCATGGAAACTACCAAGTAAGTGGTAGTTTCTTTCTACTGCTGTAGAAAATTGAACTATCCTGAAGTACTCATAGATGAAGTTGGATCCAGTGTTGAGGATGAGAGAGCTTCCAGTTGTGGGGATTCAAATGAAATCATCTTATTGTCCTATAAGTTAAAGGACTAGAAGAATTTTCACATAAAGGGAAACACACTGAAGAGAGTATAAGATAAACACCCAGAAATAAGAAATCAGAGTCCATGTAAACTTTGAGAAAAACATAGTGCTCCCTCCTGTTCTTTATCCTTTTCATATACTCTGTCTCCCTGACTTTCAATGATGTCTTTCTTACTAAATCTACATGAATATCTATAAGGATTAGACAGTTTACCCTCTTTCCCCATTCTATTTCTTTCTCCTCCTATTCCTAAAAATGACTGCACTCTGCCTTTCCCGCCTTCAATATAGTTTTTTTTCCAAGTTATTCTGGTATATGTTGCTTTGTCTTGATGAATATTTAAGTTAATGTTCCAGTAGGGCGAGAATCACATTCAAGTTTTTTTTTTTCCTAAAGTACTCAGCATTGTGCATGAAACACAAAAGGTGTGCTGTGAATGAGTGCACAATGAATGAGTGAATGGATGGATGGATCTAGTTCCAGAAACCTGCCTGAGGTTAAGGATGCCCAGTGAGTTTGCCAAGCAGTAGCTCCTATGTTGAAGCAAATACTACCTTCAGTCCTGACGTCATCTGCTCTGACGGGGAGGAGCATGTTCTAACCACAGCACACAGTCGTCAGATGTTTGAGTGTCTGAGAAAAAGTAAGTGAAGAAATGGAAGCTGCTTCAAAGGCAGACCTCTTTGGTCTAGATTGAAGTGTAATCTCAGCAAGTATATCTGGGTGAAGAATAGGTAGGGAATGACACAAGAGAGTTCTGCTAAGTGTGTGTGCACAGTGGCTTCATATCATTTCCCTGATGAGAAATAGACGTACGTGTTTATGGCACTTCTGACTCAACTCATTAAATGATTACTTAAGTGTATCTTTAGCAGTGAAGTGGGAATCAGAGGCATACGAAAAAGTTAGTGTGGATTAACATTGTGGGAAGTTCATCTTACAGGGAAATAAGCATAGAAATCTGACTCATCTTTTAAGGCTACAATCAGTCCCCATTCCCGTGAAATCATTTCCAATGTAAACATGCCTGTTAAATTATTAATGCGAAGTTGAAGCTTAATTTTGGTTCATCTTCTATCATTTATAAATTGATCTTTATTTAGATATGAGTTTTGTTTTCTCCTCCAGTTTGGATATTTTGAAGTCACACATGATGTTTTTTTTAATGGAATAATCGATGAAACGTGTTCATAAAATAACCTTCTGTGATTCCTGAAGTCTAATGATCAGCCCTCTGCAGACACAGATAGTGTCAATAGTGGACTCTTCTGAGGGTCTGACATCGAAGAATGGTTGATGTCTTATAAGGCAGTTTAGGATATAAGAAAGGTTTATGTATATTACCAGAGTATTTTGTTAGGATCTTGTAAGAAGTAAGCAGAAATGATGTATGCTGAAAACAAAAGTTTGCACATTTGAAGACTACATGGTTTTCAATGCTATCAATACAGAAGCACAATTTTACTAGAGTCATTAAATTTTCTTCCTATTTTTTTTAATATTCCTTCTAAATTCTTCACGTGTATTGGTCAATACCAAGTAATTCTCTTTTCTATTGGATTCTCTGAATTTTTAGCATCTTGAAAAATAGTGAATATTTGGGTTTTTTTTCTGTGTCCTTGTTTGGACTTATATGGAACAAATGTCTGTTTTATTTGTTTTGGTTTTGTTTGTAGTAGAAGAGATATGTGAGTGTGTATTCCTAAGGACCTAATTGCTAAATCATTCTGTTGTTAACTGAGTTGCCCATGTTATTAATATCCATTGATGATCTTTAGTTGGTTTTTGTAGTTTGCTGGTGGTGACATTTTACAGATTTCAGGTGATTTTAAAAATTTGGATGTATTTTTCTCCTTGTAAAAACAATCCAAAAGAACCAAGAGGTTAAGAATTGATTGTAAAAATTTATGAAAGCATTATATTATTATTTAATTCTAAGGCTTCACAATATCTGCTTTATTATTTGCACATGAGGAAACATGACAAAGATCTCAAAATAGTTTAATTTACATCCCTATAAGTGAAACCCATGATGTGACTTTGCCTAGTTAGGGTTGTTTTCTTTGTAGGCCTTAGGTGGGGTACATCGAACCTACAGGCTCTATGAGGCTGTGAAATCACTTAACCTGGCTCTGCCAAGGAAAACTGATGACTGGATTCCAAATTTAGTAAATATATTTCAGGCTAATTTTTAAAATGGTAGCTTTGTATGGCCTGAAGGTTGTATTACAAAGATTTAAAAGGCCCTTGGAAGAAGAAAGTTCCCCACTCCTGTCATAAGCACTTCAGGAATCATGTAATTTAAGTCTGTTTAGGATAAAGCTGCAGAGTACATTGAGTGGCATATGCTAGCTGTGTATTCTGATATTTGTGGATCAAGAATAATTTGGGGGCTAGGTATGAAAATGCGGTGTCCAAAAAAGCCATTTGAGCATTTTGAAAATCACATGTGACAAGATGAAGCTGTGATTATAATTTGTACTTAAGACTTTTTGGTTATAGCAAACCGAATAAATTTGAATCACTTTTTTGTAATGAAAATCCCCAAAATTTCACTCACTTTTTTGATATTTAGTACTCGACACTGTGTAAAATATCTTGCTGTTGTGTTCACGGTTTACACAATTTTGATTATCAGAAGAAAAAATGTAGTATCATTAATATTATATTAAAAATAGAGCTTTTACTATTAATTTCTTAAATCAATTATAACAAATACAGTGCATATTAATATAGGTAAACTATTTTATGAAGAGAAGTAGTGAGCATACTATTTTCTGCTTTTGTAAATTTCTAATTCGGGTTTCTGGAATACAACCGATTTTTATATCTGCCTTTGAATGTTATATGCTGTGATTCGGGAAGAGGATTCTTAGCCCCTGGGAGACTCCTTGGAGTCCTTAGCTGTCATACTAAGAACTATAACTCTAATCTGTGAATTGCTGAGTTTTGAAACTCAATTTGACAAAAGTTGTGTGCTTGAAGGTTCCAGGCTCAATATGTCAGTAGAGCATATCAGATTTGATCTGTTTAATTTGATTCGTGTCCATGTAGCCTGTAGTAATATTTGGAATGCTCCTTTTATTCACTAATGTAGTAAAAAAAGGCAGTTGCTGGGTCTCTTAAGTTAGACAAGGAGAGATATAGTAAATAAAGCATAAGGAGCCTTCCTCTGTTATGTAGAGAGGCAGTGTTTCAACAGGACAGTGGTATGTTGGTTGGAAAGTTAAACTGCAACAAATATCTTCTTGTCTAAACACTGGGTTAGGGTTTTCTCCAGGAGTTTAATCTGGATTTTAGAATAGTGTGGCTCTTCAGTAGTCTTTGGAATCCCAAGGGAAAGAGGCCTAAACTCTGGCTTAGAAGGTACTTTCTACAGCTACTTGCTCAGTGGAAATGGCAGTCTCCCTATTACCTACCGGTAGATCCCCTGAGGATCCTCATTACTGAATAGAGACAGAGATTGAGGAAGAGAAGATGCTGAGTTCAGATGGCTTCCTGCTTTAGACGTTAATGTTACTTTGGGGATGCACGATGATCTTTAAATTATCTAACCCCAACCTGTCTGCAGAGTTAACTGCCACTTCTACCACCTTTTTTTAACCCACTCAAGGAATAAGCCACGCCAAATTACTATCCATGGCATTTCCTCACAAGTTCCTGAAAGGTTATAATTTGCAGCAAATCCCCAGGATTTCCGACTCAAGAGCTGTATGTAGGAACACCCTGAGGAATTCTTGCTTTAAGTAGCGATTGGTTTATCAATGTGTCCTGTGGTTGCATTTTTATTGCATTGATGCACATGTTGGTGGCCACATCCTTTTAGGTAAAAGTAATTCCCTTGAAAATGATTTCCTTTACTACTACTTTTTACAAAGTGCTGTTCACTTGAGGACACGCAGTTCTCTACAGCTAGTGGTAGTTGGTTTATTGATCTTTCCTGTAGAGAACTAGAGATGAAAGAGAGAGCAGGAACAGAATCTTTTAGTTCCTGACTCTATTCTCCCACCAAGATTTGTCTGACACTTGAAAGGTTTGGAAAGCAGATGTAAAACATAACCTTGTGAGCCCTTCCATTTGCACACAGACAAGCAACAGGAGGCAAGCTAAGAAGAGCACCTTCTCCAGGGTGCCTGAAGGCTGGCCTGGCTGCTGTGGAGGTTATAATCGACTCTGATTCTGCCTCTTGAAATATTAGAAATTTAATTTCATGAGTGTGCTGGAATTACTGAGACTACTGCTTGACAGTTGGAAAGCTCACAAAAAGCAGGAATAACATCAGAAGGCTGCTTTATTAGTGCACATTGAGAAATGCTACTGGCAGCTGGGCTGGACTTCTCCAGCTATCCAGCCATATGATTGTTGAGCCACATTATTAATTTGGTCATTACTCAGTAAGTCCAGGCTCTTGAGTTCTGGTGTGAACAAAGCAGGCTTTCTAGGATTGACTGGGAGGGATGCAGTGTGCTGGAGACAGGCAGCAGATAAATGAAGGAGGCAGCAATCTCAGATAAAGATGAGTGCTGTGCAGAGCAGAGGCAGGAAGCCTTGGTGGGGGGTAGGCAATGGCTAGATTTCTGTGCTGGTCAGAGCCGAAGGACTCCTGGTGCACTTGGAGTCTGAGACCATCCAAGCTTGATAAAATCTTGGCCATACCTTCAAGTGAGTGGCACAAGAATTGCCCGGCCATTTCCCAATTGGTTGACAGACCCACCAATGAGGAACATCTTCCATGAAGGCTCTTGCCCAGACAAGGAGGGGTCAGGGAACACTTAAAATCCCTAGACCCTTCCAAAAAAAACCTTTGCTGTTTCTCCCTCTTTCCTTTCAAGAGGAGCTCCGACTCCTGGCTCTCTCTTGGGAGGTGATTTCGCTTTTTCTCTTTTTTTCCACATTCACTTGGTCACTTTGCAAATGAAGTACTAAACTATTGTAATAATAGGGGAGAAATAAGTTGTGAGGAGGAAAAAGATGAGGGGGCAGGGAAAATCCCAGAGCCCATGGAATTGTGCTATAAAATTAAAAATAAAATAAAGAAACAAAAAAAGAGCTTCTGTGTCTGCAGTGGCTTTTTATTTCTATACTACGCTGAAGAAAGAACCCACTGAGCTCTTCTGGTATTGGTTGAGGACCCCTACCTTCCTGCCTTTTTGACCAACATAGGCTTTCTTTAGTTATGTTATAAATACAATCCCATTTAGGCTAAAGCTCTCATATCATTGTGTATCTTTGTTTTCAGTTTTGTTTCAGTGGCTTTGATGCAGTCTCCTTTGTCCCCAAATTCACTGGGACTCTCTGTGACTTCTGCCCATAAGCTGTGTACCTGTTATAGGGTAATTATGGTAAATAATCTGGCCCTGGGGTAGGAGTGTATTTTGCATCTGATATGTCGGTGATTTCAGATTTTTTTTATTATTTATTCATTTGTTTTGTTCCTGAAATGAAAGTACAAATGGAGCAGACAGATCAATGAGGTGAAATAGGGCCTGTCCCAGGAATAAATGAAAATCAGTCACATTATAGGAAAAAGATTTCTTTTTAGGGAAAAAAATTCTTAGATATTATCAACAAGTTTGGGAGTAAATTCTTTCTGAACTAATGGAGGTGAAAGTTCTTCAAGCGCATGAAAGCTGCTTCTCTTTTGGCTCACCTCTGAAAGCATTAGAGAAAGATTGGTGAATTACAAGTTGTCAGAGATGTAGAAATGAGTCCTGTCTTGCTTCAGGTGGAGTGAATTCTGAACTGATTGCCCCCCAAATTGAACAATGTTGTTGAGTGGGGTTTAAAGCCTGTAAATTTAAGCTGCTATTTAGAGTGAAAGCTTGTGTGAGACTGATCTTAATGCCCAACTCACCAGAGTGAATGTCCTCTGTCAGACCCTCATTGGTTGTTCATCACCACTCATCTTGTGTTTATAGGAGACAGGTTGCATTAGATTAAATTGAGCCTGAAAACATTTTTAAAATTTAGTTTCTTTTAATGTTATTTACATAGTTGAAAAGGATGTATGCCCATGGGGGCCACTGATTAGGATGGGAAGAGTTGAGATTTGGAAGAAGGAGGGTAGGATGTTTGACCTTTTTTCTTTTTCCTTTTTTCCTGTGTCCCAAGAGAAGGAGGGAGAAGGGGGCCGCTCCTTGCTGCCTCATCACACCAGCACTCAAGGATGGGGGACAGTCCCTTGATGTCATCTTAGAGACTCTGATGTAGGAAAGCACATTCTCAGGGTATTATTTGATTGGTTTTGATGGTTCTGAGACATTGTTGGTGCCATTGCTCCAGGGTTGAGTCCAAGGTCTATTGGTTGACTAAGTCCACCTTTGTGGATCCACACACCCAAACATTTAGTGCCAAAGTTTGGCCAAGAGAGTTGTTTTGCTTTCCATTTTCTGACATGATGTTCAACATCTTCTGCTGGCCCAGATGAGCTGGCTGTCATGACCCCATGTGCATCTGGACATGCCGTTCACTGCTTGGGCACTGGCAGCTTAGAAGGCCTAGTTCTGATACGTGCACTCCAAGGTAGGACCACATATCTTGTGAGTTGGAGACCAGTAGTCTAGTTGGGGAATCCCCCAACCTTGCCAGTGGTGACCCTGGATGTGACTATTGTGGACATCAGCTAGCGCAGTGTCAAGTTCAGTGCGTCATCCACATCAGCCTATGCACATACCTGTGAGTACAGCTGCCTCATGAATTCTGCCCCCAGCCCCATATTGTATGCAAATAGATGGGTGCTGAGGCCCAGCACAGCCTGCCAGAAACTCATCCCTTACACACACCTGTGGGAACTGCAGCCTAGTTAGGATGACCCCCAAAACTCCCCACCAGACCTTCCTCAAGTGCCAGTTTCTGTACATGTCAGCTTGTTCAGTCTACCCCATTCCACATCCCATCCAACTCTTGTACACACCCACTGAATGCTGTAGCTTCACTTAGATGGACCCACCCCCAGACCCATCCGACATGTATGCCAATGGGTGCTGCTGCCTTGACCATCCTGGACCAATCCTGGCTCTCATGTTCACCAGCAGGAGCTGCAGCCTAGCATAGGAATACTCAGTTTCTCTAGTAGTGCCACTTCCAGCCCTGGATCTTGCACTTGCCAAGAGTTACTGTGGTCCAACCCAACATGATTTGCACCCAGTCCTGGCACTTGCCAGTGGACGCTGTAGCAAAGCCTGGCCAGGCGACAATGTGTTCTGGCTCTTGGATGTGTCAGTGACTATGGTGGCCTAGTCCAGCGTGGTCCTCCTCCAAATCCAGCTCACATGTAGGCCAATGGGTGTTGCAACTCTGCCCAGCCCAGTCTGACCTCAGCCCCAGCTCTCATGCTGACCAATCAGAACAGTGACCTAGCAGAGCAGTCTACAAAACTCTCCTACCAGGCTTGCCCCCAGCTCAGGGTCTTGGAATTGCCTGGTGCTGCAGCCCTGTCTGACATGATCTGCTTCACTTTGGCATTCACTGGTGGGTGCTGTATTCTGACCATCCTTAATGTGTCCCTAGTGCCATCTCATGCTGGCAAGTGCTGCAGCCGAACCCAGCCTGGTAAGCCTTCAGCCCCAGCCCTTATGTGAACTGGTGGATGTTGAAGGCCAACTTGGCCTGACTTGTACCTCTGCACAGCTCTCACACGTTGCAGTGGGGCTGCAGACTTGCCCAGCTTGGCCCACCCCCCACACCTGACCCACACGTATGACAATGAGTACTGTCACCTGACCTGGCTCACATTTGCCAATGCAACCTGGGTCCTGACAGGGGAGTTCCCCAAGTTGCCCTGTCAAACCTACTCCCAGTTTGAAGATCTTATGCATACTGGCAGGTTTTGGCCCAGTCTGACATGGCCTGTCTCTAGTCTTGGCATTCACCAGTTGGTACTGTGGGTACTGTGACTTTGCCTGGGAAGTCTGTACCCATTCTGGCTCTCACTAATGGGTTCTATGGTCTAGCTCCACTTGGCCCACCTCCAGGTCCAGTTCCCATGTGGACCAGCTGGTGCTAGAACCTAGTCCAGGCTGTCCCACACCCACTCTGGCTTTCACAAGCACAAATTGGTACTGGAGCCTAGACCAGTCTGGCACAACCCTGGACCCAACCCATAGTCATGCCAAGGGGTGCTATGTTCATGTTTAGCCTGGTCTACCCCCAGCCATGGTTCTTGCACTCACTAGTGGGAACTGCAACTTAGCAGAAAAGTCCCCTAAGTTCCCTTACCAGGCCTGCTTTCAGCCTCAGATCTTGCTCTGAACCAGGCAGTGTCATGGCCCCTCCCCATTCTCAGAACTTGCTTTAGCATGACCTGGTCTGGCCTGCCACCAGTCCCAACTTTTGCTGGTGCTGCTACAAACCCTGCCAGCCTGCCCCCATCCCTGGCTCTCATGTGAACTGATGGATACAGTAGCCTAGCCTGGCATGGCTATACCTTGTCCTGGCTTCCGTGCATGTCAGTGGGTACTGGAGCTTGGCCCAGCCCTGCCTGCACCAATTCTTGAATATACCTGCAGGTGCTGCAACCTGGGCCAGCACATCTTGCTCCCAAACCCAGTTCCCATGAATATTAGTGAGTTCTGTGGTCATGCTAGCTCAGCCCATCACCACCACCAGCTCTTACGCTTAGCAGGGGTTACTGAGTCCCACCAGGGTGAGGCCACAAATCTCCTACAGAGTCATGAGAGACCTGGTTCTCTCATGTTGCAGTTGGTGTCATGACCCAGCCTTGCATGGCTCATCCCCTGCCCTGGCACTCCCTGGTGGGTACTGTGGCCTAGCCCTGCCAGGCAGGGCCCCCATCCCTTAGCTTCATGTGCACCGGCAGGTGGCAGGAGATGCCATCTAGCCCAATCAATGTCTCCCACATGGGCAAGTCCATTGATCTGACCCAGATATCTGCCTGTTTCACCCCTCCAAGCACCAGATCTCAGCCCGCTTGTTTACCTGTGAGTTCGGTGGCCTGGTCCTTAGAAGTTCCAAGAAGTCATTTGATACCTTTTTATGCATTCTCTTTGTGGTCCCCACTCCCACACCTCCTCAAGCCCCCTTCCCTGGGCAATGCACAGCCCCCACACTGGCGAGGCCCCTCAGTATGGTCTTGCCCCCATGTATCTTTAAAAAATCAAAAACCAAAAAAATAAAAATACAGAAGAGAGTGATGCTGGCATACTGGTGTAGTTAACAAACTTGGCCTTAACCAGGCCCAGAATGCCTGCTAGCTATTGGCTGCTTCTCTTCCAGAAGTATAATACTTGCCTAGTTACATGGCAACCCAGGCAGTTGCCTCCTGCTGGGGGAAATTTTAACTTCTTAAAGGTTGATGCCAGCCTTCTGTCCTAGAACATCAGTGGAATATCTTATCTTACCAACTTCCACCTGCTTTCTGACATTGTCAGTAGTCAAAGCACTGGCAATAAAACAGATAATCTCTGCCTAAATGTGTTTGGAGGCACAGGGAGAAGCCAATTAAGCATTTTGTTTTCTGAGGCACATGAAACTTTTGTACACATGAATGGTCCTTTTGAAATTTGTCATTTGCTGCTGTTTAAAACAAAATGTAAACTCAAGTCTGTTAGGATGGGAGCCTGGATCGTAAGTTATTTGACATCGTATGAGAACTTATACTGTAAGGGAGGAATTAATCATATATTGAGAGATGCATAATCATCAGAGTTCACTGTTGGAATGCAGGTGAAATCAAATGTACTGTCTAATTCTTTAGACATGTAATGAGCATTTAAGAAAACAGCACAGTTCTTTGGAATACCTGCATTTCCTGTTGTAGAATAGAGCATTTGCAATGCAAGTTACAAATTGTACTGCAGTGCAGAGGGTCTCATGGCGCTTAGAGCATTTGCTGCCTCGCCTATTGACTAAGCAATGAGAAAATAAAAACGTCAGAATGTCCTTGTTAGGTTCTAGGGTTTCAGGTTCCATCTCTTTACAGAAAGACATAACAGAAAAAATCAGTAGTCACCAGAGAATATGTTTGGTATTAAATTGCACAAGATGAAGTTAAATGCTTTTGTTTGGGTTTGAACAAAAATGTGCTGAAAAATGATAAAGCCACAAACAAGCTAGCAAGTAAAACCAACCTTCTCACTGCAGATTGGTCATTAACACTTAGCATTCTAAGAGCGTCCAAAAATGCGGTAACTAAAGCCTTTTAATTTGATTTCAAAAGCTATGCTTTGTTGAATATTTGATGAAACCGACTGCAGATGTCTGCAGTGGTGTGCCTGGTGAACCCCTGCTGGCAGCTCTAGGAGTCTGTCCTTTTTGGAGATTTCCAGGGGTTTATTGTCTATGGAATGGGACACAAGTATGATTATCACAGCCAGATGAGCAGGCACCAGTAGAATACGTGCACACACAGAGTTCCCTCCCCTTCAGGGAAGAGTGCAGTGATCCTCAGGTCACAGAGGAGTGGCTTCAGGTTTCCTGAAGAAGATAGGTACTGTGGAGTCCTTTGCCTCCAGTGAGGGTTCCTTTGCTGAATGACATCTCCCGCAGTGACGGTGAGGCGTCCTTTTGCCTGCAGTTAAGGTTTTCACTTGTACATCATAGTACCCTTGCCTAGTGAGCACAGAAGTAAGCAATGCAGTCATCCTACAGTGTAGTGTTCTCTAACGTAGGGAGGGATGAGAGCTCATTGATAACACTTTAGAATCTGCAGCATAAAAAAAAAGTTTGCATACAGAAGTCCATTAGGATACCAGGAAGAATCTTTTTTTTTTTTTTAATCACTTAAAATAAAAAAAACTACCCTAAAGTCCTTCTCTGGATATCCATCCAGCCATTGAGAAATGTATTGATTGGGAGACATCTCAGGAATGCTGTGACCTGGGGGTGAGAGGCTTGAGCCTGTGACTGTTGGAAAAGGTCCAGCCTTGCCCACTGTCCACCTCCTAAGGATCAGAGTGGATCGTGTGTGAGGCAGGCAGACTGGCAGCTGCAGGGCAGAGGCCGAATGTTAGTCTCATTTGGAGCCAGAAATGTCCTTCTGAGATTCCTCGGCATTCTCCCTTCAGCGTTAGGAAAGAAAGCCTTGAGCGCAAGCTGAATCTATGGATGAAAGGAGAGACAGGTTTAGGAACTTTATGTTACCGTTTTGGATGCCATATTTTGCTGTGGGTCGAGATGATGGTTGTTAACTTTGATTTATTTGTCTTCTCCTAACTCTGCCCATTAAAGGTAGAGTCTGTGGTTTCATAAGAGGCCAATAATCAAGCTGGTAGATTCCAAGCCTTCTGCTCCTCCACGGTTTTCCTGCTCCAGCCTTTCTCAGAGAGGAACGCCAGTGCTTCCTGACGATGGAGGTGAAAAATATTTGCCCTGTAACACTTGAATTATAGTTGGGCAAAAAAAAAAAAAAAAAAAAAAAGCATTTATTTGTAGGTTTGTGGGGAGGGTGTGGGATAGGGGGAGTAATGTAATTATAACATAATTGAAAATAGCTCACTTATCTCTGTTTTTGCTCGTTTTGTATGCCAGTGTAAAGGTCTCTGCTTTCAGGAGTTAGATGCTATATGCTGATTAGAGACGTAACTTGATGGTCAAAAACAGCTCTGCTATTGTAGGATGTGGATTTGAATGTACTAGGAATATTTAAGTCTGTCCAACTCTTTTCTCTGCATGGGGCTCATACTATTTGAAACAATGTAGTTTTTGGTTTTGTTTTTTTTTATTTGCTTATTTTTTTAGTGAACCCAAAGGGACAGAGTTGATGAATGGCACATTTTTTAATCTTTGGGTCTTCCCTTATCAGAATAGGAAACTTCGAATGCCTTAAATATATCGTGGTGATTTTTTGTTGATAGTGATAAAGTGAGATGTCTGTGATTGCATAAAATATTAAATTGTTATTAAATTTTAGTTAGTGTGAACATGTAGTCATCATTCTCTGAATGTCATCTAATCAGATTCTAATTGACTTTTCCCGCAGACACCATAGGATCATTTTGTTTTTATTTTGTCTTACGGTACAAACGGGCTTCTGCATGAGATTGCCTTGTTATCAGGTGGAATGTGCTGTTCATCTCTCGCTCGAATTTAAAGTTAATATGAATGAAATTTTACTTTTATATATCCAGATGCTTAATGCACTTGAAATATTTTAAGCAAAAATAAATAAATAAATAAATAATAAAACCAAGGCACCAGCACTTGTGCTGTTTGTGTCTAAATAGGGTTTAGTTGTACACCTCACTCCTATATTATCATAATCTAGTCTGTTTGGTAAAAATTTTAATGATCCATGTTATTTAAACTGCAAATTCATACCTTTTATGAACTCTTAAATTTTGTATTTAACAACTCCTCTAAAATGTGCTGTTTATTGATTTAGGTACAGTTTGGACTTTTTTTTTCTCCTTTATTCACTCAGTGCTTACTGTATGAAGTGATTCTTCTGAAGTACTGAGGAGTCACTGTTAAGTGAAATAGACAAATGCCCTTTTTATCTTAAAGCTTAGCTGGGAGGATGGAGTGATTCTGACAATAGGATAAGCACTAAGATAATTGCAGGTGGTATATTGTTTTTGAAGAAAGCACCCCAAGGTGATGATGAAGAAAGCAGCATAGAATTTGGGATTAGCAGGGAGGGTGTTTCAGGTCGGTCCTGTTGTTCTGTTCTGTCATTGTGCCCATTTGGGTTGAGTCACGAATGATGAAAAGCAGCCAACACTGGAAGGATCTACAGGAAGAGCAGGGAAGTGGCAAGTGCCAAGCTCTTAGGCAGCAAGAAGCTTGATGCATTTGACAGCACTGTGAAATAGTGTGTTCCAGTGTGCAAGGTGCAGTGAGGGAAAAGAGTCTGGGTTCAGAATGAGCACTTGGGCTATGACAGTGCTTAGACCAGTAGCTCAGTATTCTTACCCAGGCAATTCAGATAATGATGCTATTGCTAATGGATCAATGGACTCACTGTCTAAAAAAGGATTTTTAAAAATTTATTTAAGTGCCCGGCGGCGTGGCCTAGTGGCTAAAGTCCTCGCCTTGAACGCCCCGGGATCCCATATGGGTGCCAGTTCTAATCCCAGCAGCTCCACTTCCCATCCAACTTCCTGCTTGTGGCCTGGGAAAGCAGTCAAGGACGGCTCAAAGCCTTGGTCTCCCGCGTGGGAGACCCGGAAGAGGTTCCTGCTTCCCGGCTCTGGATCGGCGAAGCACTGGCTTTTGCGGCTCACTTGAGTGAATCATCGGACGGAAGATCTTCCTCTCTGTCTCTCCTCATCTCTGTATATCTGACTTTGTAATAAAAAATAAATAAATCTTTAAAAATTTATTTAAAAGAGTGATGAAGAGAGGGAGAAACAGACAGATCTTCTGTTCCCTGGTTCACCTCCAAAATGGCTGCAAAGTGTTGGGCCAAGCTGAAGCCAGGAACTTCATCTGGATTTCCAACATGGGTGGCAGGGACCCAAACACTCAAGCCATTTCTCACTTTCCCAGGCCATTAGCAAAGAGTCAGATCGAAAGTAGAACAGGTGGATACAAACCAGCACCCATGTGAAATGCCTGCATTGTAGGCGAAGGCTTTACCTGTTTTACCACAACATCAGTGCTACAGTGTATCCATTTTGCAGTGAAAGAAGACAGAAAAAAATTTTGTTATTTATAAGAAGTATGTATTCCATCGTGCCTTACTATGAAGCAAGTCATTTAAAAAAATTAAAAGGAGTATTTATTAAAGTGCTTTATGAGGTCACGAGAAGGCCATTTGGAAGCAAAAGAGGCTATCATCCTACAGATACATATCAAAGGTCTTTCAAAACAGCACTGCAGAGGTACATGTGACTTACGGTGTTGCTTGATGAAGATGAGTTTAGAAGTGATTCTGATAAGCAGACCATGTGTAGGTGTGTGATTCTGATAAGCAGACCATGTGTAGGTGTGGTAGGTTCATGTGGAGGAGTGGCCATGGGTGAAGGAATGATGCAATATTCAATTTGTATGCTAAGTAGGTTTCATTCTTGAGGGGTGCAGAATGGCAAATGAAGAGAGTGAAGTCAGATGGATGGGTATATTTTCTTGAAGACAAAATTCCCCCAGTGGGGATAAAAAGGTTTCTAGAATACTCTGAAGTGTTGATATCATTGTGAACTTTGGTACCTGGTCATGTCCAGGTGAGTGGTACAGACACTGGGTTTTAGGACAGGACTCAGGTAGAGCCCCATGGGAGAAAACACCTAGTTGCCATTAATGTCAGGATCACAACACCTAGGGTGTATTTGCTCCCATGTCCAGAGTCTCACTTTTTTGCCGTGTTAGAAGCCATTGCGCTGAGGGCCCTAGGGAAGTTTTGCCTACTGAAATTTTGGCTGTTAACCTCTTGTACTATCAAAATATTATCACGAATTATCTAGAGACAAATAAGAACCTCTACAATTCCTCTAGAACTTATTATTCAGATCCTGCTTTCATCAGCTTTCTCTAATTATTCAGTGCAGTGGTTTAGAAAAAGGCTGTAATAGATTCATCTGTACTTGCCTCATTGCTTCAGATTTTGATATCACCCAATGAATAATGTGCTTTTACTTCCCAAACAGGTTCAAGATTTTGAAACTCTAGGCAAACATAAACCATTTTGCAGTTATAGTTCCAGTGCTTTTGACTTGTGGGTGTCTATATTTTGCTCCAAAGAGGTTAAAAGTATTTTTTCTTACTGTCAACTTTGTGTTTCTGGACCATGGCCCTGGGTGTTTTCATGCCAGGGCCTGCTTAACAGCAGGTCATTTGGCCCGTGCCCTTAAAAATACACAGACCTTTGAAAAGAGAGTAGCAAATTAATTGGAGTCCCTGGCTTAAATGGTCTCTGTTCTTACTAGTACTATTTGGGCAAAATTAAATCACAATTTAATTCTTTCTATTAGGGAGATCTTATTCCTATTTAACCATAAAGAGTAAATTCAATCAGTAGGCTCTTTTACTAGCATTTTACATTTTGTTTGTTGTGCAGATAAAGCTCATTATGATTCCCAAGCCTGGGTGCAGACAGACAACTTTTTATCATTAACTTAGTTGCCATCAAAGGAACAATGTGCAAACCGATTACCACCTGTGAGAAGCATTATTTAAGGGGTCAGAAGTGAGATCTGAGAAAATTAATGTTGCCTTGCTTGCAGGCCATTGTACAGAGAAACAAAAGAGCCAGTAATTTGAGAACTATTATCTTTAACCTGAGATACAATCCTTTTATTTTACTTTAAAGGGAAAGCTAGTATTCCAATGAGTAGAACACTGCCAGGCAGAGGTGACAAAGTAGAATACTCTCATTAAAAGAGGGAAAATGTGAGGCAAAAAGCAAGAGAATCTTTGCAGAAAGTTACTAGATATTCTTTGGGCCACTATTTGCTTCTGGTGGAGATTTTGTGGGCTTCCCCCAACCCCTACTTCTTGTTAAATTTATTTGAAAAAGTTACAGAGAAAGAGGGGAAGAAGGCAAGGAAAGAGAGAGGGATAAATTCTCCCGTCCACTGGTTTACTTCCTGTAAGGGCATGATGAAGCTGAAGTCAGGAGTCAAGAACATATTCCAGGTCTGCCATGTGAGTGGCAGAGGCCCAAGCACTGGGCTATCTTCTGCTGTTTTCCCCAGACTGTTAGAAGGGAGCTGGATCAGAAGTGGAGCAGTTGAGACGTGAACTTTCACCCATATAGGATTCTGATGTTACAGGTTGGGGTAACATCAACCTGCAATTCGGGATGCTTGCCCCAAGACTTGCTTTTCCCTTCTTTTTTTTTTAAAGATTTATTTTATTTTTGGTGGAATGTCAGATATACAGGGAGGAGGACAGACAGAGAGGAAGATCTTTCATCTGATGATTCACTCCCCAAGTGAGCGCAATGCCTGGTGCTGTGCCGATCTGAAGCCAGGAGCCAAGAGCTTCTTCCAGGTGTCTCACATGGGAGCAGGGTTCCAAAGCCTTGGGCTATCCTCGACTGCTTTCCCAGGCCACAAGCAGGGAGCTGGATGGGAAGCCGGGCTGCCAGAAAACGAACCAGTGCCCATATGGGATCCCGGGGCATGCAAGGCGAGGACTTTAGGCACTAGGCTATCATGCCAGGCCCAATATTTGATTTTCTAGAGGACTCCATGTGCCTAGAATTCAGAAAACATAGAAACTGCCAGCATCACCTACTTAGGAATGTGACTGGTATCTGAAAGAGGTTCCTAAGGTTCTGGTTGTTGGTGGTCATGATTAGGACTCAGACATTCTAATTCCTGAGAGAAAAGTCTTTTACATTATGGGTGCCAGAGGTGCAGAATGCTTTTGGGTTCAAGTCCTCTGCTATGTCAGAGTACTTGGGATATCAAATGTCAAAACCTGCTAGTAGCAGGGTGATAGTGAGAAATATGAGTTACTGCATGGTTGTTGGGCATTGGGGTAAACAGACCATATAATGCCTATGATAACTGTTGTTATTTTGTTGTTGCTACTACTGCTTTTGCTGCTACTGTGGCCTTGCTGGCCTGAATTTTCAGACAAGCAAAAGCTGTGTGGAAAGACTTTTTTGATACCAGATTGTTTAAATATCATAGCTACAACCAACTTGTCTTCCACTTACTGGCTGGGCGCCTCCGTAGAGGGTTACAAACATTTTTGAAAAAGACAAAGGAAGCAGAGGCTCAGTTTCTGTTTGTGTCTTGCTTCCTGGCTAGATGCTTCTACTGGAGTTTGGAACTGAAGCCAACTGGTTTGAGTTCAGGTATATTAACTAGGTGCCTTGGGCAAATGACTTAATGTCTCCAAGCATGTTTTTGTCCATTTTCTGTTGCTATAACCAAACTCCACAGCCTGGGGAAGTTATATAGAGGGTTTTCTTTTTTTTAGCTCATATTTCTAGAAGTCCAAGAGTATGGCTCCAGCATCTGCTAGGCATCTGGTGAGAGCCTCCTGCTGAGTCATGAGGTGACACGGGGCATCCCAGGGCTGCAGAGAGCAAGAACGCTTGAGAGAAATCATTCTTAGTACAAAGCCAGGGCTGCCACAACCTGTTAACCAATGCATCTGTTCATCCACAAGGGCTTTGCCCTCATGATCCAATCATGTCTTAATGGGCCCATCTCCTAATTCCTCACAAATTGGAACTGCATTGCAATGTGAAGTTTGGTGGGACATTCAAACCATAGCACCTGAATTTCTAGTGTGTAAGCTAAAGACAGCAGCAGCATAGAGCTCTTCTCAGAGGTCTGTGGGGAGGGTTACAGGAGATGCGTGGAAAATGTGCAGAAGAGTACCTGCTTGCGCAGTCGGTGCCTGTGGTTCTTCGGCTTGCCCTGAGAAGCACACTCTCGCCTCAGACCCAGGAGAGCTGTACAGGAGGTGGTGGGGCCGCGTGACAGTCTCCCTCCCCTTGGGGTGACTGGTTCATATCTCTGTGAGCTGACTGCACATGAATAGTCTCTTGCATGATTATTTATTTTAAAAGAGAAGTGAAAGGAGAGAGATATCTTTACCATCTGTTTGTTACTTTCCAAATTGCCTGCATTAGACGGGTCAGGGCCAGGCTGGGTCACAGCCTGCTAGTTAATCTAGGTCTTCCACATAGGTGGTAGCATCCCACATGCGCAAACTGTCTCCTGTTGTTTTCTGGGTTATGAAGTAGTATAAAGCTGAGATCAGATGTAGAGTCGGTGCTGGAACCAAGGCAAGTCAGCATGGGGTGTGATATCCCCTAATTAACTCCAAGTGTCAGCTTATGTATGATTATTTTTCTTTGAAAAAAAGTGTCTATTTTCCTTTTAATTGAAAGTGAGGGAGAACTATGGGGAGAGAAGGAGGAAGGAAGGAATAGAGAGAGAGCGAGAGGCAGACACAGAGACAGATGGGGCAGAGAGATGGAGGTTTTTTGGCAGTTATTCAGTCCTCAGATGCCCACACAGCCGGAGTTGTGCCAGGCTGAAGCCAGGAGTCCAGGACTCGGTCTTCTCCCATGCAGGTGGCAGGGACCCAAGTCCGTGAGTCATCATCTGCTGTCTCTCAGGGTGCCTCTGCATGACTGTTAATTGCTCTGTAGGCGTTCGAAAATGGGACAGGAGCACTAACAGAAAATTTGACCTTTCTGGTAAAAGAGTAGCATAATTTATTTAATTTAAAATAGATGATTTCAAAGATATTTGAGTACAGGTGAAGTAGTCAGCATTAGGAAAATTTTTAAAAAAGGTTTATTTTTCTTCCATGTAGTTTAATATATAAGTGGAAGTTATTTAATGAGGCTGGAGGTTGTTGCAGTTTAGTATATCTGTGGGATGACACTTGTCAAGCGTTGTGAGTTTTAATCTTTCCTCAGATCAGTAGGAACATTAAAGAAATAACAAGAATAAATAATAATAATATAAATAATAAAAATAAAGAAATAATAAGAAGCCAGTCATAAAAAGTCAGTTATTATCAACTTGGCTGATAATATATATTTATATATTTATAAATATATATGTTTATATTTATATAATGTATGTATTTATAGATTTATTTATTTTCATTGGAAAGTCAGATTCTCAGAGAGAAGAAGAGGTGGAGACAAAGATCTTCCATCCACTGTTTTACTCCCCAAGTGTCAGCAACGGCCAGAGTTGAGCCAATCCAAAGCCAGGAGCTCCCTCGGGGTCTCCCATATGGGTACCGGGTCTCAAGACCTTGACTGTCCTTGACCGCCTTCCCAGGTCTCAAACAGGAGGCTGGTTGGAAAATGAGGCAGCTAGGACAGGAACCAATGCCTATATGGAAACCCAGCACCTGCAAGGCGAGGATCCCAACCACTAGGCTAGTGCAATGGGCCCTGTTAGTCAGGGATCCTGTTAGTCATTCTTAAACAAGACTCTCTTCACACTAAACTTTAATTTCAAATGCACTTGATGTTTGTCAATGTTGATCTTATGCTTTTAGGTCTCTTCCTTTACCTGTTACCCATCTGCCACCCCCTACCCTGGCCCTGCCCCAACCTCACTTTTTATCTGGTTATACCCTGTTGACCAATTTTACCCTGCTACGCCTTCTCCGGGTAATCTTTGTTGCCCTCACTGCCTCACTAAGGCCCACTCTCTTTTTCCTACCACACCTCCCTGTGATAACACACAGTAACTGTAGCACAGTTGTCTACGTAGTTTTCTGTTTTTCCATTGTACCTAATCTGAGATTTTTCAGTTTCATCCTCCTTTTATTACTCTTACTACTTTTTCAAATCATAGTTGATGCTGTGTAACTGCATTTTAATTCGTCCAAAATATTAAGGAGTCATTCACATTGGAGTTCTTCAGGATGATTGTACAGGATCACTATCAAGGAGTGTTTGTAAAGTATTTTGACGCTAGTGAAGAAAAAGTGATCTATTAGGTCGAATGTGTATTTAAAGAGTCAAGTCACTGAATGCCCTTGTTGTGGCTTAGTAGGTAAAGCAGCATCCCCTATGGGTGCTGTTTCATGTCTCCAGTTCCCTTCTAATTGGAAAAGTAGTGGATGATGGCCCAAGTGTTTGGGGCCCTGCCACCCATGTGGGAGACCTGGATGAAATTCCTGATCTCTAACCTGTGCCTGGTCCCGCCTGGCCATTGTGGCTGGCTGGAGAGTAAACCAGTGGACAGAAAGTGTCTCTGTCTCTAACTCTTTCAGATAAATTAATACTACTTAAAAGAAAAAACGAGTCACTGATTTTGTTTCGTAAATTGATCAGTAAAAGGCTAAAAATATGATATTCACTGAAGTTTCATGTCTGTGATTTTTTAAATGAAAACTTCTCCCCGGGTTTAAGTGTAGAATTATGAGTCATCCTTTATGATTGCAAAGCTTTAGTGTTGTTAATAATGTACAACTTCCAGATGAATCATGCACTTATAAATAGCACTTGAATGTACAAATTTTATAATACCCATAATCTGAAGGCTCATATTTTTGTTTATTTTTAAAATATTATGTCTTATTTACATCACATTTTATAGATATTATATACCATATAATCTCTACAAATCACATCCAATCTGGGTAGTGTCCTTTTAGGGCACTGTAATTACATGCTGTAGTTTCTGAATTTTTTAAATGTATTTTTAAGAAATAACTGCTGTGTCTTTTCCTATGGCATGTCTTAAAATAGCAAAAAATGGGACCTGGCAGGGTGGCTCAGTTTGCTAATTCTCTGCCTTACAAGTGCTGGGATCCTATATGGGTGCAGATTGTGTCCCATTTAACTCTCTTCCCATCCAGCTCCCTGCTTGTGCTCTGGGAAAACAGTTGAGGATGACCCAAAGCCTTGGGACCCTGCGCTTCCTGGAGGAAGCTCCTGGCTCTTAGTTTTGAATCAGCTCAGCTCCATTTGGGGGACTGAACCAGCAAATGGAAGATCTTTGTCTCCTCTTTTGTAAATCTGCCTTTGCAATAAAAATAGGTAAATCTTAAAAAATAGCAGAAATGGTTGCTTTGGAACCTGCTGTGATAGATACCAGGCTTCCGGAAATGTTTTTCCATGCTTGTCCTGCTTTAGCCTTGAGAACATTCAGTATTACTTCAGAGTAATGCTTGATACACCTAAATAATTATTTTTAACTTCTGTCTATGTGTAATCATGTAACTATTTACCCTTGCTTGTATATATAAATATGTACCACTAAGATAGGTATATTCTTAATTGGTTGAATTTCACTAGATAATAGAACAGTTGGTGCAGATTCTTTGGGGTATAAATTATCATAGTTTGAGGTTTTTTTAGGTTTAATTTCATTTACTTGAAAGAATCATGCACACACATACAAAGAGACAGATACTCCATCACTGGTTAACTCCCCAAATGGCTTCCATGGCCAGATCTGAGCTGGTCCAAAGCAAGCAGCCATTAGCTTTCTCTGGGTTTTGTACATGGTTAAAAGGTTCTAAAGACTTGAACCATTCTCGACTGCTTCCCCAGGCCATTAGCAGGGAATAAGATCAGAAGTAGAACAGCCAGGATATGAACCAGCACCCAGATGGAATGCTAGAGCCACAGGTGGAAGTTAAGCCTTCTACACCTCTGCACTGGCCATACCTATAATTTTTTTTTAAGTTTATTTATTTGAAAGGAAAAGTAACGAAGCGAGAGTGTGATAGAATGTGATAGCTCGGTCATATGGTAAATTTGTTTTCAGATCTCTGGGGAATTTCCATACTGTCTTCTATAATGGTTGTAATGGTTTATGTTCCCATCAACAGTCGATTAGGATACTTCCCCCCATATCCTCAGCAGCATTTATTACTATTGTTTTTTGATTTTCAAATAACCATTCTAACTGGAATGAAGTGAAGCCTCATTGTGATGTTTATTTGCATTTTCCTGATGGCTTGTGATCCTGACCATTTTTTCTTCTTTCTGTATTTCTTTCTTTGAAATGCCTGTTCATATCCTTTGCCCATTTGTCAGCTGGATTGTTTGTGTTGTTGCTGTTGGATTTCTTGAGCTCTTAATAGATCCTGCCTTTTAATCCTCCATTAGTTGCATAATTTGAAAAGATTTTTTCCCATTCTGTTGGTTGCATTTTCATTTTGTTGATGGTTTACTGTGCAACACAAAAGCTTCTTAGCTTGATGGCATGAACTTTGGCTTATCCTTCTGGATTTGCTACTACTGTAAAATTAAAAGTCAGCTATGCAGTTTGGGATTACAATATGATTTTACAGCATGGTGGTGACACAGCAAATTTATTCTTAATTTAAAAATTTATTACAGACACTTAAATATTGTTACATGCTAATATTAATTATTAAGCCAATAATAAATTTGAAAGTATGAGTGTAGCCTCCAATTAAAGGAACATGCCTACTTCACTTAGTTCTCTGTAAATAATTTTTGAATCAGAATTCCTTCTTCCCAATTACTAATCCTCCTCTAAATATTCTTTCACTTTTATTCTCCCAGTTTCCAAATACACATCTGAACATATATCTTGCTTTTTTCTGCAGTGTAAAATGAGTTCATATAATATATATTTTTCTGTTGGAACTTGCACTTCTTGTTACATTTCTCAGATTGTTCCACACTGGTT
This sequence comes from Ochotona princeps, assembly GCF_030435755.1. Classification (NCBI taxonomy): domain Eukaryota; kingdom Metazoa; phylum Chordata; class Mammalia; order Lagomorpha; family Ochotonidae; genus Ochotona; species Ochotona princeps. The sequence continues at coordinate 45,217,071 of NC_080841.1, forward strand.
TTTATAGCAAAGGTAATTTATTTTCACAAGTATATACTATACCATCTTGTGAATATACAACAGTTAATGCAAACTGCTTTTCATGAATGTTAGTTTCCTTTTTAAAAATCGATGCCTGTATATGACCAATCTTGTATATGTTTTCTGACATGTGTGTGCAAAGTTTCTCCAGGATTTATACCTTGAAAGAACATCACTGGGTTAGAGGTTAGGACCATAGTCGTGTCTTCAGAGTCACTCCCCAGTGCACAATGACCAGATTTGTGTTGAGCTGCACTAAAACTAAGTGCCAGGAATTTGTACGCATGTGAATACAAGGCTCCAAGCACTTGTGCTAGCCTTTTTTTGCCTTTTCAGGTGCATTTCCAGGGAGCTTGATTGGAAGTAGAACAGCTGGAACTTGAAGTAATGCCTGTATGGGCTGCAGGTGTGGCAACAGCATGTGGAAGGAGTGTGACTAGAACTTGAACTACAGGCTGCAAGAGTGGCAGGAGAGGGCTTTACCTGCTGTGCTACTACACTTGCCCCATTTTAGCTTTCTTTATCAACAGATCATCTTTGCCTGTTGCTACCTTTTGTGTGTGTGTGTTTCTGAGCTCTCTGTGCTGTTAAATCTGCCCTCTAGTATGTCAATACTATTCTGCATATTATAACAGCTATTATGAAAATATGATATTCTCCAAAGAAATCTCCATCCTTTTCCAAGGATGGTAATCTCCATTGTTTTCCAAGAGAGTCTTCATTAGCAAATTTTATCTCCTCAGTGTGACTGGTACAAGAGAGATAGAAATAGGACAGGAATTTCTGTGCTGTTTCTGCACCTCCTTAGAGATGTTTTAAGTACTTTGAGACAGAGTTTTAGAGCTTGTTGGACAAAGATTTATTAACACTACTGTCTACTGATAAGACCAATCATATCATATTCAACCCAGTCTTTTTTCAACTTGAAAATGCAGGAGAAAATGAAGAAGCTGGAATTAGATTCTACCTGCAATTCCCACTGAAAATTGTTTCTAATACTAACAATCTCTTCTGGCGTCCTTGCAATAGTCTCCAGAAAAGCAGGTGTGGGGATAAGGAGGAAGCACAGACTTAACTTTTGTTGGAACCTATGAATACAGTTACTGTCTTATTTTATCTGTCTTTTTTTTTTTTTTTTGCTTCCTAATATCCTTGGGATGGAAGTCTTTTTGTTCCATGACTAATGTCAGATCTGACTCTCCTACCCCATCTGTCTGTGTTTGGAAGACACACTCTGCTCACTGCAGCTTGCCCAGCAACAACTGTGTGTTGCTGATGTTGCACATGACTAATCCCCAGAGGGACATACAGGTGCAGTAAGGACAACCTCTCAGATGAGCGATGACCACTGAGGGTATGTACCTGGCTGATTCCAAGGAATGCTGGCCACACCAGTCATTCTGGTTATCTTTCCAGAGCTCTCTGTAGGGATGGAATATGTTTGATTGGCCACGAAAAGCAAAGAAAGTGCCAGCATTGCAATCTTTGTGAGCTTGGAGGACAAGCAAGACACCAAGGTGACACTGATATTCTGACTAAATTTCAGACCTGTGACACAGCAAGTGATAAGTTTTGACCCTGAGTGTACTGTTGTGGGAGGTTCAGTGTACCAAGCTATGTTGCTGTCATCTACAGTAGGTCACAGACATAAGGACAGCTGAGAGTCTCTAATGGTAAAGTGTGGTTGGGATGGTGACCTGAGTGTGTACACATTAATACCCAGGCCAGGAAAGAGAGCCTCTTGTGGGATTGGCTGGGGAATAGTTTGGTAGAACCCAGTCAGTGTGATGATAAATAGAATTAGAGAGTTCTAAGCAGTTCTATCCCAGGTCTAATCCGTTCCGTTCTTCCTTCTTGGTTGTAGGTCCTGGGCTGTAACGTGTGGCCTGTGTAGCCACCTTCTCCTGATTTTTTGAGCCTTGATTTCCCTCTTGTCTATTCCCTAGTACGTGGCCCTTTGGCCCCATCATTCCCAATACACAACTTTGCTCTATTACCCTTGAAAACTTTCCTGACTGATTTTTTTCACTGGACTGTTTTTCTATGCCTCCAGTTTGGTCAGCTCAGACAATAGTAACGCCAATGAGTAAAAGAAGCCAGATACAGAAACCACAGGTACTCATGTTCTAACTTACACAAATAACCTAAAAAGTTGATTTCATAGAAGTGGAGTGTAGAATGGGCCTGTGTGGTAGCCTAGCAGCTATAAGTCTTCGCCTTAAACGTGCCGAGATCCCATAGGGCACAGGTTCATATCCTGGTGGTTCTACTTCCCATCCAGCTCCCTACTTGTGTCCTGGGAAAGCAGTCAAGGATGACCCAAAGCTTTGGGACCCTGCACCCGTGACCAGCCATTGTGGCCACTTGGGGGAGTGAATCAGCTGACAGAAGATCTTCCTCTATCTTTTCTCCTCTCTGTATAAATCTGACTTTCCAACAAAAATAAATAAATCTTAAAAAAATAAGTGGAGGATAAAAACGAGGTCACTAGGGGCTGGGACAGATGGTAGGAAGAAGGTACCAAGGCAGATTGTATAATCCGAAATGCAGTTAAGTGAGAGGAATAAGTTATAATGTTCTACAGTACAGTAGGTTGACTATGATTTGAATATGATGTGTTATTTATTTTATTAAGAACTAGGAAAGGAGAGCTCAAAGCTTCCCAACACAGAGAAAGAAATAATAACTGTTAAAGGACAGGGGAGTGCCAGATGTCCTGTTTTGGTCATTACATTTTACGTATATGCATCTAATTACATATTCTACTCTGTAAGTAATACAATTATTATATCTAAACTAAAGCAACAGTATTAATGCTAATTGCACAAATAATTCTATAATGATACTTAATTGTATAATTATACCAATATAAATTTTATATTCATATATAATAATTATATACTAATAATTATTTCTGATTAATTCAGCACTCTAAGGTACTTTAGAAAAGGCTGTTTCGGGTTGGCCATTTTGGTACAGTGGTTAAGTTGCTGCTTGGGTTGCCTGCATCCCATATCAGAGTATTTGGTTCTGGTTCTGGCTACTCCATTTGCAGTCTTCTTCCCTGCTAATGTATATCCTGCGCAGTAGCAGGTGATGGTTAGTAGATGGGCCCATGCCACCCACATGGGAGACATGGATTAGATTCTGAGCTTTGGGCTTTGGCCTGGCCTGGCCCAACCCTGGCTGTTGTGGAATTTGGGGTGTGAACTATTGCATAGAAGATCTCTCTCTCTTTCTCTTTCATTCTCTCTATATGTATCTTTTAAAAAACATTTTTATTATTTTCATTTTATTGGAAAGGCAGATAGAGATCTCCTATCCAATAATTCATTTCTCAAATGCTGGCTAAAATCAGGTCTCCTATATGGATGGCAGTGACCCAGACACTGGGCCATTATGTATTGCCTCCTAGGATATATATTAGCAGGAGGCTAAGATGGAGAGTAGAGGCCAAGCATTGGGATGTGGATCTCCCAAGCATCATCTTAACTGCTTCCTCAAAGCCTACCCCACTGTAGACTTTTTTCTACTTTCCTAATCCTTCAGGCAACCCATGAGGGGGTTTCTAATAATGATTATTCCCATTTAAAAACATGAGCAAAGTATGCATGAGTGGAACCAAGATGAGGAACTGCAGAGAGGTCTTTCACATCCAAACATGATGTGTATCATGGCTTAGGAGACAGATAGGCTGATGGTAGAATTGTTTTGGCCGTGTCAGATGAGGTGCCTTGGAAGCTGTGCAAAGCTGGGCTTGCCTTTGAAGTAGAACTGGCTTTTGTGTGACTATAAGCTAGAAAGAAAGCCAAAAAAAGATGCAAAACCAGTCTGCTATGAATTTCAGTGTTTGTGGGAATCCCACCTGTGCCATGGCTGCCAGAGGTAATGACTAATAAATACACTAAATGACTGTGAGAAATATGCAAAAATGACTGCCAAGCAGGGTGTGTGTGTCAGTGGTTAAGAAACTAGATGATACAATTTTATGCAGTTCAAAGGGAAAGATTAATGATGTAGTAATTTTGTTCAAGTCTGTAATTCCTGTAACAGCTGATTTATGTGCTGTTTAACCTAGAAGGACAGAGTCAGAATCTTGCAACAATGCATAGTGATTTACTACTGCTAGAGATCATGAGCATTTAACTGAATTGTAGCCTGATTGTAGGCAGCCATGGTTTTTATAATAAACTTGTTCTCAAAGGTCATTTTTTTAAGATTATGAAATGTTTGGCACATAAAAAGGATGCATGCTCTATACCTATGAATTATGTGGTTTAAGTATCAAATCTGGGTGCAATGTGATGGCTCAATGGCTAAATTCTCACCTGGCAAGTGCCAGGGTCCCATATGGGACCAGTTAGTGACTGGCTGCTCCATTTCTTATCTAGCTCCCCGCTAATGTGCCTGGGAAAGCAGTAAAGAATGACCCAAAATCTTGGGACCCTATCTGGATCTCCACATGACTGACAAGGGTCCAAACATGTGGCTCATCTGATGCTGCTTTGCCATGTGCATTTGCAGTGTGCTAGATAGGAAGTGGAGCAGCCGGGACTTGAACTGGTTCTCCTGTAAGATGCCTACCGACAGGTGGTAGCTTAACACACTTTGCAAGAATGTCCACTCTCATCCTAACTTCTTGAAACATTTACATGTAGCATCTATTTTTCATTAATCTGTTGAAATTATTGGTGGAATTTCAGGGCAGGCCATTTATTAAGAATTTGGTAGAGAAAGTGGAACCAGTGAACAGTGACTAGAACAGATAAGTCCGAGCCAAAGAGTTAGACCAGAAGAGCAGTGCTTAGGGCGAGGTGTATGCACAGTGCACAAAGGAGGCAGTGGCGAGCAGAATCAAATGAAGCCTTATGTAGTTTGTGAAGGACAAGCAATTATTTGAATTTACCAGTTATGAGATCATTACTGACCTTTCAGTAGTAATTTGGAGAAGATACGGGCATGAAGCCATTGAAGTTCTTTAAGAGGAAATCTGTTTGAATGTTTACATGACATGCTCCAGGCAGGAAAAAGAGAATTTCCAGGCAGTGAAGAGAAATGAGTTTAGAGGAGGATTGTTTGAAAGTCACCTTAGGAAGAAAGCAAAATGTTACAGCTGAGATTTAGATTATTCAAGAAACAGGAGAACTGGGTTGTCTTTCAGTGATTTTCCCCAATGTTGACCCCAAACCACATCTCATCCTTCATTCTGTTGACTGAGCATCCTTTGTGAAATCATCAGTGATAGCAGGGCAGGGGTTGAAGACAGGGAGGTCTTCGCTCTGTTGATCCTAGTCAGATGTTCCACAACCCCTGCAGTTCATCTGACAGCTAAAGACGGCTTCATTTGCTGCACATGAATTTCTGGGTGAGCCAGTGGACAGAACTCTGAAACTCCAGGTAGTTAAAGGATAATTCTAAATGTTGTAAGATATTTCAGTTAAATTATACAAGTCATATTTTATGACAAAAATTTCTTTTTTGTTTCTGTGAGTTTTTTCTATTCCATATTTACAGTTTTAAGAACATAATATTTCCAATACTACTCTCTCTCACCTTTCTTCATTATTTTTTATTCATTTTTTATAATGATGAATTTTGGATTGAGTTTGTACTCACAGTGTTAATCTTCCACTAAATCATGAATTCAGTAAGTGGTGGGTAGGAAAGTTACTATTCTTAGACAAGTAATATATATGTTTAGATATGTTTATATATATAGACAAACAACCAAATCTCAACATCACAATTTTATTCATGTACATCACATAATTTTTTGTACTATAAATCAAACCATATATTTGTCTTTTTGAGACTTGATTATTTCACTTAGTATAATAGTCCTCAGTAGCATCATTTTGTTAAAAAACATAGCATTTTGATCTTTTATGGCCAAATAATTTCCCAGTGTACACATATCAGATTCCTTTTTTTGAAATATTTATTTATTTTTATTGTTAAGGCAGATTTACAGAGAGGAGAGACAGAAAGATCTTCCATATGCTGATTCATTTCCTAAGTGGCTGCAAAAGCCAGAGCTGAGCCCATCTGAAGTGAGCCAGGAGCTTCCGCCAGGTCTCCCATGTGGTTGCAGGGTAGCAAGGCTTTGGTCCGTCCTTGCCTGCTTTTCCAGGCCAGAAGCAGAGAGCTGGAAGGTAAGTGGGGCAGCTGGGTCATGAAACCAGTGCCTGTAAGGGATGCTGGTGCATGCAAGGTGAGTTTGTCAGCCATTAGGCTACTGCACCAGGCCCATATACCAGGTTCTTTAATCCAGTCATCTTCTAAGGGATTTCTGGGTTGAATCCATATCATAGCAACTGTGAATTTTGACCTGCTCTAAATACTGGAGTACAGGTAATTTTTAATATGCTGATTTTATTTCATTTGAGTAAATTCCCAGGAGTAGAATGATTGTCAAATGGTAGATATAGTTTCAGATTTTTGAGAAATCCCCATATCATTTTCCGTGATGGCTGTGATAGTTAACTTTCCCACTAAAAATGTATTAGGGTATTTTCTTCCCCCACATCCTTGCCAGTGTTTGCTGCTGTTTTGATTTTTACATGATAGCCATTCAAGTTGGGATGAGGTGTAACTTTATTGTGGTTTTGATTAGCATTTCCCTGATGGTGTTGCCTGAGTGCGAGAGAGATCTCACTGGACCCAAGTGTGGTATGTTTGGAAGAGTTATTTCCCAAGCTTGGTGACAGCAGCTCCCGCCACACTCCAGGAGCCTCTGCGCCCAACTGCCAAAGTCAGGGGCTTTTAAGCTCTCATCCTGCAGTTAGATTGAGAGCCATACAGTACAAACAAGGTTTCAACTAGTCAGAAAGTTACCAGAGCCCAAAGTTTTCCCATAGTTAACTAACCTAACCTAGCACAACAGGAGGCAGGAGGGGCCAGGTGCGTGGAACCTCTGTCAGTTGTGAATGGCGCAGAAGGCAGAAGGGAGGAGTGCAGTGCGAGAGAAGGTAGGAAGGGCCGGTGCAGAAACGCGTTTTCTTTACCCTGTCTGCTGTCAATTAACCTGACAAAGTGGATTTGAGCCATCAGTGTCTGCACCCCATTTACAAGGGCTTAGTGAGCCTGAGCATCTTTTCGTGTGTCTATTGGCCATTTGTATTTCATCCTTTGAAAAATGCCTGTCTAACATTCGTTGCCCAAACTGGGTGGTTTGATTAGTTGTTGTTGAGTTTTTTGAATTGCTTATATATTCTGTATATTAGTACATAACCAGATGTATATTTTACAAACATTTACTTCCATTCTGTTGGTTGCCTTTTATTCTGTTGTGTTTCTTTTGTGTAGAAGGTTCTGGACTTGATGTAATCCCATTTGTTTATTTTTGCCTCCTTTGCTTATGTAATGAGTTTTTTGTTTGCTTGTTTGTTTGTTTTTAGATTTATTTATTTTTATTGGAAAGGTAGATATGTAGAGAGAAGGAAAGACAGAGAAAAAGATTCTCCATCCACTGGTTCATTTCCCAAGTAGCCACAATGGCCAGAGCTGAGGTGATCTGAGCCCAGGAGTCAGGGGCTGAGAGCCCCCTCTTGGTCTCTCACATGGGTGCAGGATCCTAAGTATTTGAGCTGGTTGGGAAGTGGAGCATCCAGGACACAAACCTGCATCCATAAGGAGTCCTGATGCATAGAAGGCAAGGATTTAGCCACTAGGCCATTGCACCAGGCCCATGTGATGAATTCTGATTCAAGAAGTCCTTGCCTAATGCCAATATCTTGCAGTGTTTTCCTCTAGTAATTTGATGGTTTTGGATCTTAGGTTTCGATCCCTGATTCACTGTAAGTTGATTTTTGAATAAAGTATCAAGAAAGGCTCTTGTTTCATACTTCTGCCAGTTTTCCCAGCACCATTTATCCAGATCTTCTAGTTAGTTCTGGATAAAACTTCGCTAATTTTATGGAGAGGTAATGTTGAGTGTGGGCATCTTTGTCTGGTTTCAGATTTTAGTGAAATACTTATGATTTTTTCCCCATTGCCATATATTGTTTTGTGTTTAGGTATATTCCTTCTATATCTGTTGTTCTTAAGGTTTGTAACATGAAAGGGTATTGAATACGATCAAATGCTTTTTTTGCATCTATTGGGCTTTATTTAATTTGTCAATGTGATGTGTCACATTTATTGGTTTATTTATGTTGAACTATTACTACACACCAGAGATAAATCCCACTTGGTATGGGTGAATAGTTTTTTTGATGTGTCATTGAATTTGATTAGCTAGTTTTTGTTGATGGTTTTTGCACCTATCTTCATTAGGGTTATTGGTCTATAGTTCTCTTTCCTTGTATCTTTTTCTGGCTTTGGAATGATTAGAATTTGTAATTATTCATATAGACCCTCATTTTTATAATGTTTCCTATTAACACTAATTTTGCTATATTCTATAAGTTCCAATATGTTGTACTGCCATCTTCATTCATTTCTAGAAATGTTTGGTTTCCCTTTTCATTTTTTCCATCACCCATTGTTCATTCAGAAGCATGTTTTTCAGTCTCCATGTGTTTGCAAATTGCGTTAACCAGTTTGATTCCATTGTGGCCAGAAAAGATGCATGAAGTTATTTTGATTTTTTTAAAAGCATTTTTGTTAATTTAATGGTATTCTACAAATCTCAAATATTAGCTTCAGTTTTTCTAAGATTTTTTTCGGTCTATACTGAGATATTCCTAAATATCTATCTTCAAGTGCAGATATTCTTTTGCTTCAACAAGCCTATTGTTAAGGCTTTCCACTGTATTTTTATTTGACATATTGAATTCTTCATTATTTCAGCTTGATTTTCATCTCACAGATGATTTTCTCTTCATGTTATGTATGGATTGCTTTCTGCTGCTTTGCGTTTTTAAGTAATGTTAAGATCATTCTTTTGGGTTCCTTTTCAGGAATTCATCAATGTTATTGAAATATTGTTTCTTTTTGGAAGTCATATTGCCTTCTTCATTTTTTTTTGCATTTCAGTATTTGATTTGAGGCATCTGTGTACACATTTCTTGGTTTGCTCCTATAAGAGCTTTCATTGTTGAGATATGCCTCTGTGGCTTAGTGGAGTATCAGCTCCCTCAGTGACTGCCCAGAGGTGGGTGCTGGATGTGGCTGGTGATCTCTGGTCAGTGTTTGAGGGTGGGCAAACAGTCCAGGGTGACATTCACTTTGGGTGTGGCACATCTCCTCTGTGATCAGTAGAGGGAGGGTATAGTCATACCAGCTAGTGTTTTTTCACAGCCTCAGGTCCTCTCTGTCCAGGTGAACCAGCTGCCCAGGGTGGGCCACATTGCTTTGCACCCCACCAACTCGTGGGCGTGAACTACACCAAGGATGTATGGGTTTCTTAGTACGAGTGTGGTGGTTTCTGTGATAACCCACCCCAGCACCCAAGGAACTCAGCCGCTAAAGTCAGACCCAGTGGTTGCTCAAAGACTCAGCCATCCCACACACTATTGCAAAGTCGCAGGTTTGCCACAGTCACAGGGCACAGGACTCCCACAGACATAGGGAGCAGGCCTGTGGTGTCCTTGGAGCCAGCTGCCTGCCCGACACAGGTTACTAAGTGCTTGTCCTTGGCAAGCTGAATCACGTGCCTTGGTGGAGTCAGGGAAGGAGAGCAGTGTGCCTTCCTGTCATAGACCCAAGTGTGCACCCCGTCTTCCACCAGCTTTGCAGGTCATGCTCCACATCAGTGCTGAGTGCAGACTTACTCCTTCTGTTCAGTCTCCCAGTCACGCCAGTGCCATAGCAGCCTTCACTTCCTCCCTGTTGGTCTGAGGTGTGGTGAAGGGAGGAAAGCAATTTGTTCTTCCTTTACGGGGTCAGGTAGGTAACCTGTCCCTGATAATGCCTCAGATCCGACTCAAAGTCAGTGAGGAATGTGACATTCTCCCTCAGGCAGTGCCACCCGGCATGGGCCACTGCACGTTCCTCTCGCCTCATTCTGAGAAGATGGTGTCCTCCGCAGTCACCAGCTACAACAGTGTCCAGTAGTCTTCTGCTCCCCGTTGTACGGCTGCACTGTCTCTGCTGCTCCTCGGACTCCGCTTCTCGGTAGACTTGACCTGCAAACTTCTCTCCTGTTTCCTTGGAACATGGCTTCTCCCCTATTCTTCAGGTATCTTCCCATGATCACATCAGTGTGTCTTTTCTTTATTTGGCCATGTGAGATCTGACCTAATCTTTTCTATATCCTTTCCTGCTGTAGGAGGCCTTCTGTATCTCTGTTTCCAGAAGGAACTATCTTGATGGGCAGATGTGACCCTTTGCGTGGGATAGGATGAGTCCCATGCTGTTACAGTGAGCACCTGGGCCTTTTGGTGGTCCTTATGTTCTTGGAAAAAGCCAAGCAGAACTCTGTGTGTCTGAAAGTGTTGATGTAGATATGAAAGGAGGTAGCAAGAGGAAAGAAATCATCTGAAGCATGACTGAATCTCTTCCATCTTGTGAGGTCAGTTCCCGCACATTCTCCCAATTAGGAGATGAAAAACATGTCGATTCAGCTTTATCAGGTCTGCATGCAGTGAGTTTTAAGTTTTCTCAAGTTATGCAATACAATTTGCAAGAAAAGAACTACTTTCCAGGGAGCATAAATAACATTTCTTTAAGTCTAATTAAATTAAGCTTATATGTTTTTCAGGCTTACATCATTTTTTTCTGTTAAATAATAAGCACAGTTATATGGTGCAAAAGGTTCTTGATGTAATTAATGAATAAAAAAAGGTTCTTGGCAGAAAAATGCTCTTTGACAGAAATGAAACTCATATAACCTACTTTTATTTTAAAAATTAGATACTAGTGAACTTAATCTATCACTAGAGTGCTGGTCTTAGTATGATGGTGGACTTATAAATGATCTTGGAGATCTACAGCTTCACATTTGTACCTTAATGTTTTGCATATGGTAGTCTTTATATTTTTCTCTCATGATGTGTTGGTCATTATCTATTTATTTTACTAAAAGTATGTAGATTCTGTTGTGATTGTACTGAAAGTGGAACCAGTTTTTTTCCATTGAGTTATAGGATCTTAGCCCTTTTCTGCAGAGTTTGGTATAAAAGCATCCCCAGCATCACAAGTTTATAGATTTTATTAGATCTTGGCATGAAAAATTACTTTTGTTAGGTTTTTTTTGCTCTAAGTGTGGAAAACAGAACTCTTCATCTCTTAGGATAGTCCATGCCTCCTAAGATTCTGTTTCCACTGGTCGACAGTCCTCAGTTTCCTGTATCTCAGACTCCCTATCTCTCTCTTTTTTTAAAAGGTTTATTTATTTTTATTACAAAGTCAGATATACAGAGAGGAGAGACAGAGAGGGAGATCTTCCATCCGATGATTCACTCCCCAAGCAGCCACAATGGCCAGAGCTGAGCCAATCCTAAGCCAGAAGCCAGGAGCTTCTTCCGGGTCTCCCATGCAGGTGCAGGGTCTCAAGGCTTTGGGCCATCCTCGACTGCTTTCCCAAGCCACAAGCAGGGAGCTGGATGGGAAGTGGAGCTGCCAGGATTAGAACCGGCGCCCATATGGGATCCCGGGGCGTTCAAGGCGAGGACTTTAGCTGCTAGGCCACACCGCGGGGCCCAAGACTCCCTCTCTCTTGATGCTCCTGCTGTCAAATAACAAAGAGCAAAGTTTTGGGCACTTATTGTGGTGGGGATGCAGGTCCAGAGAACACAGGAGTCATGTGCTTAGAACCTCCTGGTTGGGATGGGAAATGATGGTGCTTAGTGGCATTGCTCACTCTGGAAGTGCCGTGCTTCAGGGCTTAGATGGCCTGTGAATCAAGGCATGTGAAGGCTAAGCAAGCATCCACATGGCGGCGCTCTTATGCTGCCTTTGGGCATCTTGGCAGTTTGTGAGACAGTTTCTAGGTTGGTCTATCATGGTCTTCAGTGCATCTTCTTACAAGAGCATCAAGCTCCCTGACATCCCTGGATACAGGAAATTTTCTAGCCAGGATCAGATTGATATAAATCTGTTTCTGAGTCTTAGGCCATTATTCCTGGTTTGCCAGGGATGAAAGAGCTGCAGCTCCAGGCTCTCATGGGTCTGCAACCTAAAGCTGATTTCTCCCTTGGGACTCAAAGCCTTTTTGGAGATGAATGCTTTCAACGGATGGGCTCCTGACTTGCTGGACATTTTAGTTGCGGACTGGGGGACTGTGTTTCTCTCCTATCCCTATGTTCCATTCTCAGAATGATCATGTGCATCAAAGCTTCACTTTTCCCACAGAACTTGTGCCTTCATAAACTGTAACACACGTCTGTTGACTATATTCCCCCCTTTTATACCCTGCTGCTCTACATGGGAGATCCTTTCCAGTAACGAAAGACCTGGAGTCCACACTGGGAGAGTTGTACCAGCATCCAGCTTCAGGTTGATGAAATGAAATCACACATGCACAGCAGAGTTTGAAAGTGATTGGATTCTTTAACAAACAATTTCTAAGGTGTCAGCAGTCTCCATCATTGGGCCAGAGGCCTGCATTTACACTCACATTGTTTCAGCTTTGGTGATCAAGAGTGAGAGGTACATTCTGGATGCTTATTCTGGGCACTCTTGCTAAGTGAACAACAGAAACAGTACAAGACCCACTTGCATAACAGGCCCCAATCACTGTGCCGAAAAGTACAGGCTGTCCTTCCCTTCCTGTCCCCAGAAATCCCATCATCTTGATTTACTGCTGAAAACAGAGAGAAAGGCCTTTAAAAAATAATTATTTGCTTTTCTCTGTGGCTGTAACTGCAGCCAGAGCCTGCAGTAAGTTTTCAGCATCTGGACATATTTGTGTCAAACGGCTGCAGAGCTAATAGGCTGCAGAGGACACAGCTCACATCAAAGGCCTCCAGAGAGCCTTACTCTGCTGCTCACTCCTCCCTCCACTGCGGCATTTTGAGAAGTCACAGGCCCAGGAGATCTTTGGGGTTTTCTCTGACAGGTGACAGGATCCCATGAAAGGGAGCTGAGATCTCTGCCAGTTTCATAAGCAGTGACAGAGGTGACAGCAGCCGGCTTCTGTGCCGGGTTCACAAAGTGAATCAATGGGGTGCTTGGCAAGCCCACCTCCCAAATTCATATATGAGTTGAATAAAAACACAGCAGTAAGAATGTCACATCAACTTTTAAATGCTGACAGTACTGTCTGGACAAAGAGCAGATGACAGAGTCACAGCATTTACTGACTCAGGAAACTTTGGGGATTGTTTGAAGAACTCAAGACCCTCCTCAGATATGTGAGTCACAACAAGGATCTTGTATTCAATCTTTTTAAAGTTGCACTTGGCTGTTTTAAAGAGATTTAATTATTTTTTTTATAGGAATGGTAGAGTTATAGAGAGAAGGAGAGACAGAAGGATCTTCCATCTGCTGGCTTACTCTTCAAATGGCTGAAATGGCTGGAGCTGAGCCAATCCGGAGCCAGGAGCCAAGAGCATCTTCTGGGTCTCCCATGTGGGTGCAGGTTTTCAACATGCCATCCTTTGCTACTTTTCAGGCCATAAGCAGGAAGCTGGAGTGGAAGTGGAGCAGCTGGGACACAAACCGTTTCCGAATGGGATGCTGGTGCTTGGAAGTGGAGGATTACCCTGAATTTGGCTTTTTAGTTGTATTGTCTGCAAAAAAGTCTTCAGTCTCTTTGTTAGTTGTCATGTTGTGGATTTCTAAGTAAACTTTTTTTTTTCAGGCTTTGATTTAATTTTGCCTAAGTCACCAACATTCTGTGATGTAGCTGGCAGTGTTAACCATATTCCACGATGCTCAGTTTGTGAGCACCAAGTATGAGAAAACATGGTTGAAATTCACCTGGCTTCATTGACTGCTGTCCTTAGCAAGGGAGAGTAATGACGTGTTGGCTGTAAATCTGCACAGGAAGTTGAGGAATAAATGTGTCTCCACGGGACGTGCATTTCCCCAATGGTGGATTTCTAGCAGTTGTTTATAAATTTAGACCCAAAAGAAAGGAGAAAAGCGATGAGTTGTTCATGTTGCATAGGTATTACAGGCTGTCTGTCATAAAAGAGGGAAATTGACATAGTGTGCTGCAGTTGTTTTTCTCAAATTAAGCATCGACTTTCTGACTATTCATTTGTTTCATTTGGCCAGAAAGTGATGATATCTGGTTTGATTTCTGGTCTGAGATGTACTAGGGCTGACAACATACAGTTCAACTCTGATCAGCAAGAGCTTAGAGTTCTGTATGACCCTGATACACTTCATATTTTGTATAAAATGAGGATAATTCTTGGCCTAACTGTTGAGATTGTTCAATTAGATAATACTTGCAAATCTGTTAGCCTCAGTGCCTAGTATCTGTGAAGACTAGATGTTAGCAGTTATCACTGAAAAGGAGCTTTTAGGTGAATTCTTAGATTTTGTTTAATGAGTCCATTCACTGAATTATTCTGTAGCCACAGCAGTGACTGTTGTAGTTTTTTCTGTTTTTTTTTTTTTAAAGAGTTTTGATTTTTTAAACTGTTGCTAGAGGGGCTGATGTTGTGGCACAATGGATTGTTATTACCTGTAGCAGTAGCTTTCCATTGGAGTGCTGGTTGAAGTCTTGGCTGCTCCACTTCTTATCCAGATACTACTAATGTACCTGGGAAGGCACAGGGGATGAGCCAAGTCCTTGGGTCCTGGCAGCCACCTGGGAGATCCATAAGAAGCTCTTGGCTCTTGCCTTTGGTTTGACACTGACTATTCTGCCATTAAGGGAGTTAACCAGTGACTGGCAGGCCTCTTTGACTCTTCTTTTTCTCTGTAACTGGGCTTCATAAATTGAAAAAGATAATTGTGAATAGAAAAACACGTAGAATTGAATATGTCACCTTTATAATCTTGAAGTGGACATTTCAAAAGTGTTAATTGTATTGGCACCAGAACCTTTTTGTTTTACAATTCTGTACTCACTAAACACTAATTTCCCCTCTCTTTACTCCTCCTTTCAGCCGTTGAAAGCCACCTCTCTGTTTTCTGTGTCTGTGGTTTTGATTAACTTAGTTATTTTATGTAAGTAGAATTAGGCAATATTTATTTTTAATGGGTATTTGCATTGGATCATGTCCTTAAAGATGATGGACAGTGTAGCATATGACAGAATTTCTTCATCTTTGAGGCTGCATAATGTTTCACCACATGTCTATTTTTGGTTTTGTTGCCTGTACTTAACAGCAGTTAATGCCAAATCCAGGACTTTGAATCTCCGCCCCCCTGTTTCTTCCATTTTTAAATGATTTTATCCTTATAAACCACTTTTAGTCAATTTGAAAATATTTAATATAAGGTTCAAAATTTGTTGTGCATTGTTTTATTTGTGGAAGTTCAGTTTTCCAATAACATTTTGTTGAAGTCACTGTCTTCTCCATTGTGTAGTCTTGGCACTGTTTTTGAAGATTATTTGGTTGTATATGCAAGAGTTTGTATCTGGGCTCTCTTTTCTGTGCCATTGTTCCATGCATATTTTTACATCAGTGGTACATTATCTTGATTACTGTGACTTTGTATTATGTTTTGAAATCACAAAGAATAAAGTCTCTGGCGATGTTCCTTTTTTTAAATCTCATTTGACAATTTGGGGTCTTTTGACAATCTGTATGAATTTTTGATTTTTCAAAAAAAACCTGTCTTTGCAAAAACTATCATTGGGGGCTTGAAAGGTATTTCACTGAGTTTAGAGCACCTTAGATTTTATCAAATTGTTCACCATCTTAAGAAAAGTTATATATATATAATAAAATAATCTGTGTTTCCTAGTATGTGTTCTAATTAAGACAGATGAAAGAACAGCATAATCAAGGCTGTGGTATTTAGACAGATCATTTCTCACTCTAAAAGAATACTTCTGTAACTTTGTATTATACTTGATGGTTAAAATGGTGAGCCTTGGTGATTATTGCTGGCAGATACCTATTTTTTGCTAGTAACCTCTAGTTAACAGTTTAAGATGGCACACAACTAATGGACAGTCTTAAAGAAGAGGAATATGATAGGAATCTTCTATCACTATTCCTATTGGTGTTACTCCTTGCTGAATAATGTTCACATTTTTGACTCAGGTCTTTTGGGTAAGAATACCTGGGTTTTATGTTTTCAAGTTCCTAATTGCCATGGTGATACCTTTCTGAGTTGCTTGCAAAATGACATTGTCTGCAGTGAAGTAGATCTAAAAGGATAAAGAGGCTGACCCTGGATGAGTCAGGTGGCTTATTCAAAGCCTAATAGCTCACAGTAGTGGAACTTCGATTTAACATCATGCCTCATGATACTATATCCTGTGCTCTCTTTTGAGTAAAACCATTTCAGACAGTATTTAGCCCACTGCGCCACAATGCCAGCACATATTTCAAACTGTGTTTAGTAATTTATTAGGAATTCTAAATGCTGTGACATTATAATAAAAAACAAAAGCCATGCGTCAAATTATTGGACTGGCTGATTAGCCTGTGGGCAGTGTCTTTTCATAGGAATCGATAGATCATGGGAGCCATTAATCATCTTAAAATTCAAAAAAGGGAAGAAAGTAAGTAAAGACCATTTAATTTCAGTTAAGGAATTTATAGCATTAAATATCATTAAATGTCATTAAATATCATTAAATATCACTTAGGAAAACCTAACTTCCATGGTTTTTATTTTACTCAAAAGAGCTTCTTCAAATTAACAGCTGGACAGAAAGGCACTCGTATGTTTTATCTGTGATAAAACATTGTCATCTTGGCAATATATGTGGTTAAATTATTTTATATTATTTTAGAATGCAACCATAAGGACACAGATAAAGCAAGTATGTTGTTCAATGTTCTTCAAATCCAAAATCTGTGGGCAGGATGACACCTGTTGGGAGTTTTGTCTAAAAACTTCCTTTTTCTGTATTTTGAAGTGAACAGTGATGAATGTTTTTGACTCACCCTTCTAACTTGTCACAATGATGGTGTTTGTTGGTTACATGAGGAGCTGGGGGAGCTCACGGCAATCCACACATCCGTACCTTTACAATCCCTTGCGCTTGACACGGAGTAATGATTTTGGGGGAAGAAGTTGTTGTAAAAGAAAGATATATTTGGATCTCCTTCATTTGTAATTCCTAATTCTGGATATGAGTCGTAGGTTTCCTGTTAATGTCAAAACTGACAATCCCATATGAAGAGGCATAAATATGTTATTTATAATGTTTTAACATTAGAAAATGATATAGAATTTGGGACTTTTTTGGAGAAGAATGTGTTTATTTCATCTCTTGTCACCTTTTTTTCCCTCTCCCTGAACTCCCAACAGTTCAATAAGATGTCTCTAACGAAGATACAATTGTCTGTCTCATGAGTCAAATACATTCTTCTAACTGCCCTTTCATCTTTAACTTTTCTTTTTCTTCTCAACTTTGAGGAAGCAGAATCTTTTTATGTCTTTGAGCGTTTGCCTTTGATTGGAACAGCTGAAAAGGAATTTTGCTTGGAAATGTCTTTCCCCTGCATTCTCAAATATTTAATGTTTCTTTGAGATGACTACATTTACTTAATTTTTTCTTGACTTCAGTATAATTGCTGACAGAGAGCAGATACAAGTTTAGAGTTCCTTGACGTTTGCTGTCTCCCCTTTCTAATTTTGGACAGTAGCAAGGATGGCTTGGAGGAACCAGAAGTAGAAATCCAGAGAAGGAAAGAGATTTCGTGACCCTCACAGTTCTGTAAAGCATGGTATCAGTATTATAAATGAATTCATCATTTCTCAGTCCGTTGTTTGAACCACACTGTGTATTGTACATGAGCAGGACACTGGAGAATTAGGTCTGTTATTACTGAGTGTTGATGGCAAGTCCAGGAGAGTTTGAGGCAGATGACCAGGTACTTGGCTGGGGTAGGAGGACATCAGTTGGGAACGTCAAGCATGTAGGTGTGATATCAAAGAGCTAAGGAATTCGACACTGGCTGATTACGTAGATTATTGACCACTCGTGTCCACCCTGACCCTGATCAAGGGCAGACCCACACTGTGTTTGGTATCTAAGTAAGGATGAGTGAGCAGGGCCCACAGAACTATTCTTGTTGGAGAGAAGGAGAACAAAGCTTCTTTTAATTCCTCATTGAACCTGAAAGGAGAGCCAGGAGTTTGCAGAAATTTGAGCTGCTGTTTTCCTAGCATCATGTCTTCAATTAAGTGCTACTGAATATTTGTGGGAGGAACACTGGGCTAGAATCCCATTTCCTCTGGGATTTCTCTGAACTCCAGGTGCTGTGAAGATCTTGGTGAGCAGATGGTAAGATGACATTGATTTGAGTGCCTCGTACAGTGCTCAGCACCCAGTAGGGAGTCAGAGAATCTTTATTCACTGTTCTGAGAATAGAAATATTTAGATCTCTCTGAACTCTTTTAGATTTTGCAGTTG
The DNA here is from genome assembly GCF_030435755.1 of Ochotona princeps. Lineage (NCBI taxonomy): Eukaryota > Metazoa > Chordata > Mammalia > Lagomorpha > Ochotonidae > Ochotona > Ochotona princeps. The sequence continues at coordinate 45,235,471 of NC_080841.1, forward strand.
TTATTCAAGGTATCGCCATGTATAATGTTTTTTGTAACTATTTTGTCAGAATGTTTCCCCATACTATAAAGGTTGAGCATGCGCACTATATACTCATTGTAAATATAAAACACAGAAATCAAGAAAACCTAGAAAAGTAAATGTCAATTTTACTAAATTTTTTTAGTATAAGATGAAATTTAATTCAGTCAACATATATGTGTGTATTTGTGTATATATACATGTGTATATATGTGTGTGTATACATACATATGTATGTATATGTATCTCAAGCCATCCAAGTGTGTTAATCAAGTACTGTATGATCTAAATGGAGGCAGAAATGCCACAACAAAAGTGTGTGGGATTTCAACTTGTCGATGTACAGGTATGCAGACAAAACATCAACGATGAAATGCATGAGTTAAACTGAACTGCAGACCAGTGTTGAACACTGCTTCTAAGAGCTGAGAATATATAATGTTCTCATCAATATGTAGAACATTATCCAAAATAAACCCTGCATTTGCCACAAACATGCCTCAACAGATTTTTCAGCATTGAACTGATAGATTTTCCCAGACCACAATGAAATAAAATTAGTAATCAACCTGAGGAGCTATGGAAAATAAACCACATGGTCCTGAGAAGTCAGTGGATTCTTTTACCACTCAATACATTGCTGGGAATGCTATCCAGAATAGTTAAAGAAGAGACGGAAATAAGGGTATTTGATGAGAAAATGAGGAAGTCTAACTGTCCTTATTAACAATTCATATGATCTTATCTGTAAAAATGTGTAAATCCCTCCAAAAAATAAAACTGTTAGAAATGATAAATGCGTGGCCAGTGTGGCTGTGCAGCAGGGTAGTGCTCTGTCCTGTGATGCTGTATCCCATATGGGTGCTGGTTTGTGTCCCGGCTGCTACACTTTTGATCCAGATCTCTGTGGTCTGGGAAGACAGTGGAGAACGGCCCAACTTCTCGGGCCCCTGCCCTGACTTGGGAGACCTGGAAGAAGCTCCTGGTTCAAAGCTTCAGCTCAGCTCAGCTCTAGCCAGAGAGGTTCAATCAGCAGATGGAGGACATTCTTCCTCTGTCTCTTCTTCTCTTTCTATAGAATCAACCTTTCAAATGAAAATAAATAAAGCTTTAAAAAGATGATAAATGAATTCAGTAAAAAATGCAGAATATAAATCATCTTAGAACAATATTATTTTAATATCCTAATAAATTGGATGTATAATAAATCATGAAAGCAGTCCCATTTACAACAACAGCTGCAAAAATTGGACAATACCTTGGAATAAATTGAAACAAGAAGGTGGAAGAACTTGAAGAAATCACTAAAAAATGGAAAGCATGATTATGCTAAATATTCCAAATTTGACACCACTTGAGTTTAGTTCCTGATCCTGTTGTTGTATAATCCAGGATTACTATCCAACTCAGTTCATATCTTCACCAAAACATCAGCCAATTGTTCAGATAATGGAGCAAATGAAATATTTAAAAAGTGCTGTACGTAATACCTGGAAAACAATAAATACCCAACTAATATTAAATGCTTATCATTGTTGTGCTACAAGTTTTACAAAGCAAAAATAATCCCTTGGGAAAAGTTATTTACAGCTTATGACTTCAAAGGTCAATTTAGTATCTTTTTCCTGTCAGGTTGTTAAAGTCATTGGGTACTGAAAGGAACCCATGCGTTTCTTTTCTAATCTCAAGAATAACCTTTCGATGATATCATAGCTGTGCTTTCCTTTTTACAAGCAATTATTAATTGCAAATGTCAAATGACAGCTTAAGGAACAACTAAATATTTTATGATCCAAGAATGCTCAATAAAGTGCGCTTTTGGTAGGTTTGTAATGTTCTGATAGCAAAATAGCTTCATAAATATACGAAATATTCATATGGAGACAAAGAAAACTTAAAACATTGAGTTAGATAAGCTGGGTAGTGTAATAACAAAAGCATAAGGCTGTTCCATGGCATAATAGGTTAAGCCTCTGCCCGAGTTGCTGGAATCCCATATGGTTTACAGGGTTCCATGACGTATACTGGCTAATCCACTCTTACTCCAGTTCCATGCTGATGTGCCTGGGAAAACAACAAAAGATGGTCCAGGTCCTCAGACCTCTACCTGGGGATGGGAGACCTGGAAGAACCTGAAGAGTCCTGCTTCAGACTGTCCCAGTTCTGGCAATTATGGCCAGTTAGGGAGTGAACCAGCAGGTGGAAGATTGTTTTCTCTCTCTCTTTTTCTCTGTCTCTCCTTCTCTTTCTGTAAATCTGCCTTTCAAATAAAAAAATAAATCTTAAAAAATACTAGTAACAATAGGAAACATGTTTCTCTGACTTTATAATAATATCACTGCTTCCTTATAGTTGATATTTCTTCTGCTTTTCAAGTATTTTCATGTGCATTGTCATATTTAATTGTCTGCACTATTTTAATACCTAACTAGATTAGAAACAAAATGTATCTCTCCAATCTAAAATTTTTCTTCAAGGTCTTTTAAAAATTGCAGTTTTATTTTAAAATGCACACATATATGTGTGTGTAATATATGTATATGTATATATGAAAAAAATCATGTATTGTAAATGTACAGTTTTAAGAATATAACTTCCCTCTCTCCTTACTTTTTTGTTTTTGTTTGAATTCTTAGGATAACCTCTTCTTTAATCTTTCGCTAAATAAAGACTTCAGTAAGTAGAAAAACCGTGATTTTTTCATGTATATAGACTATGGTTACAACAGTAATCAAATCTCAAGATGTAAATTTTGGTCATATGCATTATTTTTTTTTAATACTCCGTAGATCAGGTACCATAAATCAGAGAAAAGATAATGTTTGTTTTTTTGAGACTGAATCATTTCATTAAGCATTTTGTTTCATGATTGCTTATTGAATCTACCTGGAATTTCTTTTGAGGATTGTTTTATCTTTCAGTAACAGTTTATTGGTACTCATGTTTACCCTGGTTTTTTATACCACCTCTGACATAAGTCAGATTGTCATGCCAAGGAATCTTAAATATGCTATTGGTATTTTAATTAGAATGACACTGAGTTTATGGATCAACAAGGAAATAATTCATAACTATAATATTAAGCCTTTCTTAATAAATGTAGTATATGTATTCAATTGTTGTGGTTGTCAATGATGTATACTGATGAGGTTTTATAGGTAATTATCTTCATAAAATCATAAGTATGTTTTTTATTGGATACACAGATATAGAGAAATATACAGACAGAAGGAGATGAAGAAAGAAGCATCTTCTGTTTGCTGATTCACTCCCCAAGTGGCCACAATGGCCAGAGCTGAGTCGATCTGAAGGCAGAAGCCAGGAGTTCCTATTCCAGGTCTCCCACGCAGGTGCAGGGTCCCAAGGCTTTGGGCCATATTCCATGGCTTTTCTAGGCTAGAAGCAATGAGCTGGATGGGAAGTGTAGCAGCTGGGACATGAACCAGCTCCTATGTGGGATCTCAGTGTTTGCAAGATGGAGGATTTAGACTCTGGACCATTGTGTCAGGGCCTTATAAATATCTTTTGTTACTTATATTCTTATATATACTTCATGTTTTTGTTATAAATGATGTCTTTAAAAATATATTCTGCTTCATCGTGGTATATAGTGATGTGGATTGGCCTTTTTAAAAAAATATGTTGATCTCTCCGCCACCTTTTTGAGTTCTCATCTAAATAATTTGCTCGAAAATAGTACACTAATAATATTGTAGGTAAACGATAGCCTTTCCATCCTAAAAACTTTTGTGTTTGTCTTGTTCCATTATGTTGGCTTAAGTCTTTAATATTGGGCTTAGAAAAAATGGTAAATAAGTTAGTATACGTATAATGTTTGCTATAGGGTTTTTTCCAGATTTAATTTAATTTAATTATTTGTAATTATGTTTATTTTTTGATGATTTTTACAAAGTTGATTAGGGTAATATGGGTCAAGACCTACAGGAAGGTGGGTGAGACCATTATTTTCACATTCTCTTTTTTCCTTCCTATGTCTGGGGGAAGGGGGAGAGACAAGAAGAGAAGCCACACCCAGCCTCCCAAACATCTCTGTACCCTAGGATGTAGGACAGCCTCCCCACAGCATCCCAGGGTCCCCAGTGTGGGGCATGCTCTGAAGGCACTGCTCATGATGTTTCAATAGTTCAGCAGTTCTGGATTAATGCTGATCTCGCCAATCCAAGCATGATGAAATCTCTCCAGACTACACTGGTTAATAAAATCCACCTTAGAGTATCCGTTTGCCCAGATATTCACTGCCAACACTTGGCTGGGGTAATTAATCGATTTGTTCTGTCCTCTGTCCTCTGTTGTGGTACCAGGTGTCCTCTGCAGGCTCCAATGGACTGCCATATTCTCCATGTGCACTTGGATATTGCTGTCCACTGTTCCATCTAAGCCACTGAGGAGGCCCAACCCTGATACATGCACTGCATGGTCAGACCTTGGAACCTGCAGTTTTGTCCATGGTGGTTGTTCTGAGTTCAGCAGTTCAGTTGGGAGGATCCCCAAAGAAACTCCATCTGAGGTGATCCAAGACCTGGTTCTTATGTGTGCTTGCCAATACAGGGTCCAGCAGAGTCCATTGCCCCTATCAACCTATGCATATGCTGGTGGTTGCAGCTGCTGGTTCGGTTCTGTCTCTAGCCTTGTCTTCTACACAAACCAATGGGTTTTGCAGCCCAGTCCAGTCCTGCCCACTGTACACTCGGCCCTCACGCAAACCAGTGGGAACTGCAACCTAGTCAGAGGGACCCACAATAATCCCCACCAGGCCAGCTCCCTGCCCTGGTTCCCAGGCTTACCAGTAAGTACAGCAGACTAGTCCAGTCTGTTCCACATCCCATTCAGCTCTCATGCACGTCAATGGACATTAACCAATCCCCCTATCCAACCTACACACATGCTGGTGGGTGCCACTCTCTATCTAGCCATGCCTGCCCCAGTCCTGGTTCTCATGCTCATGAGTGGAAGTGGCAACCCTGGAGGGAGGTGCCCATTGTGCCCACTCCCACTCCTGGATCTTGCACTCTCCAGGTGGTTTTGCAGTTTAACTTGTTAAAAATTGCCTCCTGTGCCAGCATCTGCCAGCCGATGCTGTGGTAAAGTCCAACCATCCCACACCTGCTCTAGCTTATGCATGCACCAGTAGAAACAGTCAGCCCAGCCTGGCTCTCTCCTGATCTAGATCACATGAGGCCAATAGCTGTTACAGCTCTGCCTGGCCTGGTCTGCCTCTATCCCAGCTCTCACGCTCACCAGTGGGAGTGGTGGTCTAGCAGGAGAGCCCCATGCAGCACCCCCTACGGGGTTCTTGCTATAGGGTTTTGATGCATTTGTTTAATGTTAAAGAAATTCCCACTCATTCCAGTATAACTAATGTGGCTTCTCTTTTCTTCACAAATTGCTGTGCTTTTTTTCTTTTATTGAATTGATCTTAATTTTGTATTTCTTGCTTAACCAAATGTTTCTGAAGTATGTAATCATATAACATTCAGATAGTGAGGCAAAGACTTTCCCAGACAAAAAGAGCTTGGTTATTTTTTATTACAGTGAGGTAAATGAGCCAATATGATTAATTAATTAAGTAAATGAAAATGCATATGTGTAGATACGATGATAGGGACAGAGCACAATGCTGATGAGGGAAGGAAGTTGATGGCATTTTTTAGGAATGAAGGTGATAGGGATTGAATAAGGAAGGAACTTGAAGAAAGGTTGAATGCCTGGCCTTGTAGCTGAGAACATAGGAAGTAAAAAGCATAGCAGTAGTGCATACCAACCTACAAGGACATTTGAAGTCAGACTTATTAGCAGAGTCTTGTTACTGTCATGCATTAGTGTCCCACATTGGAGACTGGTGAGGAGAGCACAGAAATTCAGGTGGTTATATTGCTGTAAGCAAGTGGGTTTGCAAGCTGACTGGAGCATAAAGGCATGGGAATTATGGAAATCCTAAGATAATTAGCTTAAAATTGTAGTTGATCATAAACTGGAGGGGGTTATTGCTTAACAAAAGAAATTAAATAGGAACACTTATGATACACTTGGAAAATGTTTTTGTAATGAGATAATGGGAAAGAAGGTGATTGTGGTCCGACAGAGGAAATTAGAGCATTGTGTTTCAGAGAAAAATTCATTGATGGAATGACAAGTCCAGGTTACAGTCATGCATTTTGGACTTCTTTTTCTTTCTTTCTTTTTTTTTTATAGACTGGTTTCCAAAAAGCATTGTTACTTATGTAGTTCTGTTCAAATTGCCTGGATGGGATTTGATATTCCTGTTCCATCTGTGCTAAACACACTTTTATTACTACAGGACTATCCAGTTAATGTGTTGAGCCTATACATATGTTGAGGTGGATATTGTTTCCTTATACAAGTGTACTACCATAACTTCTCGGCCCTTTGGCAAAGATCAAGTGTGAAGTGTACTACCACTTTTGCCTTTAAGAGGAATTACATTTAATTAATATTTATTAAGTATGTCTGAATATGATATTTGTTGATTTGTGAGTGTGTATGTGTGTTTTTTTACTTGCATTTCTTATTGTGTGTCTGTTTCTTTTTTTAATATTTTATTTATAAGAGAGTTATATAGAGAGGAAAGAAAAGCAGGGATGTGTAAAGGGATCTTTTATCTGCTGGTTCACTTCCCCAACAGCTACAAAGGCCAGGAGTGGGCCAAGCCAAAATCAGGAGTCAAGAGCTTCTTCTGGATCCCTTGATGGCAGGGATCCAAGAACTTGGGCTATCTTCTGCTGCTTTTCCCAGGCCATTAGCAGGTAACAGGATCAGAAGCAGAGCAGGCGCAACTCAAACCAACACCTGTAGGAGGTCTCAGTGTTACACTTGGAGGTTTAAAACACTATGCCACAATACTATCCCTATGTATCATTTCTTGTTTCCTGATTTCAGCCAAGAAGTGAAAATGACTAGATCAAGACGTTCTTGACCTATGTCTGTCATTACCTTACTTACTATAACTAAGAGAGAAATCAATCTGACTTGATGTCTATTTACCTGTTCAGTCTATTAGTGTCACTTTGAGATTCTGATACTGCCCCGCTATCATTCAAGGTTGTGTTTTACTGGCAGAACTTGGTCTTGACAGCCATTTGTGTTTCTCTCTAATGGTTCTGGACAGAGATTTGGTTGGTAGCATCAGATGGTATGCATACTTGTCAGTTTGGACTAAAACAGCACTGTGAGTCTTGCTATGAAATCTTATTTGTGTTTTTCTGGCCATCATAGAGAAAAAAACAGGACTTGGGAAGGATGTCCTTCCCCTAAAAGTTTGCTGCATTACAGATGAAATTACTTGTTCATAGATTCAGTGTTGACAGTAATTTGGGCAAGCCCCTTTCAGTAAGTCAACAGTAACTTCCTCTCTGCCTTCCATTACCTTCAGGAGCAGCATCAGTGTCACTGAGGTTTAAAAGGAGGTCCACCACTCTATGTGGAATTCTCACCAGAAGACAGCTCCTGGTGTTAGGTCAAAAAGATCCCCGAACCACGGACAGACAGGTTCCACAGGCAACAATGCAAAAGCAAAGAAACATTATTGCTAGTTTGAGCTAGGGTCTATGTCTCACCCATGGCAGTGGAGTCTTGACAAGGACCCCGCTTGTCCCTTGCATACTGTTTTAATTCCCTCCTAGTTACGTGTAACATGTCTCCAGCAAGCAGTCCTTATCTTGGTCATGTATAATTCGTACCGGTGTAGGTCACATTCCCTTGCAACCTGTCCCAGTGCAGACCACATTCCATTTGCGGACATGCGGATGCCCCTGAATGGCCCATCTCCAAGGTCGCCCCCCCCCCCCCCGCCCACTCCATCACTCTGAGGAAAATGAAACTTTGAAGTGAAGTGAGACTTAGGGCTACTCCCCAACCTTAGGCCTATCCTGGCGTCTGTCCTGTTCTTTATGCAGCAAAACCAAGCAACAATTACAGAAGCCAAATAGAGCGGTTATGCTAACAGTTAAGAAACTCCCTTATCACTACTTAGCACTCTCGTATTCCTACTACTATTATATGTTTAACTAGTCTCACCTCTAGACAGTAATTTACTATTTATCCCTAATAACGTTTTAACACTACTGTTGTTAAGAGTAAATCCCTGCCACCCAGTCTTGCACCCCCAGCTCCACACTGGAAGCTCGTGATGGCTGATGTCTTATTTTTTCTGACCTGTACGATGAACCTGGCAGCCCTGATGTAAACTAACATTGATCTGTCGGATGATGGACTGAAAGATCAAATATATCCAGAGTTAATTTGATAAGTACCATTTGGTTCTAATTTATTTCATCTTGTTTACTCATTCATTGAATTACCCACCAGAGGAGTTAAAGGTAGGCTCTCACAGATCTGTTGGATTTATTTAGAGAGGACGGTTCCAGATGAATATGTTAAAGTAAAACATTTTTAAAAGAAAAGTTGGACTGATAAGACCAGAATAAAGGAAAATGTTAATGAAGGACCCAGAAATCACTGTTGCTTATTATGAATTGTATAATATGTAAGTTTATGCCAATACCATCAAAGTATTACATTTCCTTATAAATATTGGATGAAAATTTTGAGATAGACATATGTTGAAAAAACAAATCAGACAAATGGGATTATATCGAACTAAAACTTGGTCACAGTAAAGAAAATAATCTGTCAGCTGAAGGCACAACAAACAGAATGGAAGAAAATATTTGCGAACTCTTCATTCATGATTAATATTCATTATGTATAAGCAACTAAAAAATTTAACAGCAAGAAACAATCAACTTAGGAAATGAGCAGTATTGGGCCCAGCAGCGTGGCCTAGCTAAAGTCCTCGCCTTGAACGTGCCTGCATACCATATGGGCACCAGTTCTAATCCCGGTGCTCCCTGCTTGTGGCCTGGGAAAGGCAGTCGAGGACGGCCCAGAGTACTGGGACCCTGCACCCGCATGGGAGACCCAGAAAGAGGTTCCTGGTTCCTGGCTCCGGATCTGTACGGCACCGGCCGTTGCGGCTCACTTGGGGAGTGAATCATCAGACGGAAGATCTTCCTCTGTCTCTCCTCCTCTCTGTATATCTGACTTTATAATAAAAATAAATCTTAAAAAAAAAAAAAAAGAAATGAGCAGTGTCATGTGTAGCTGTAGCTTTCCAACCTTGGCCTTCCCATTACCTGCTTGTTGTCTGGCTGCATACAGACAGACTCTGAGGACAGGAAGTCAAAATGGTAGAATAGGGTAAGGACATGTTTAAACAGAGAGAGAAACATTAGTCAATGTGAAGCAGAGGGGGCACACTCCAGGAAACAGGAGAGGACAGAATGACAGCAGAGGGGTACCTGGAGCCTGACAAACATGGGAAAGCAGCAGACACAACAGTATAGTGTGCGGTGACCAATAACCCAGCGGCATTCAGCCAGTGCTGATCTGAACTGCACCAGTCGCTGGAACTCCACCAGTAAGGTGGGAAGGGGCGTTCACTGGGAGCTCAGGAGGTGAACCCAAAGAACTGCCCATCCTGCTGGTCTGTTTGATTTGATCAGCAGCAGAAACAGAGCAGTTGTTGATTTTGTATTGTGGTTTTTTTCATTTAAGGAGATGTATGGTAACTGTGTAATGGAGAGTATCACATCCAGATTTGGGGATACAATGCAGTATGCCTCTGTACTTCCAGATCAAAGATGGACTCACATTGAAACTGTTTACTACATCTTGACGATAGGATGCTGGACTCTTTGCCATTGTCCATGCCTGCAGCGATGGACATATGACTGTTTATGAAGAACTATACTGTACTAATAATTCAGGGGAACTCAGGGGCTGGGGAGGGAGGGGTTTGGGAAAGGGGGAAGTGAAACCCCAGGGCCTATGGAACTATATCATAAAATGATAATAATATAAAAAAGTTAAAGAAATGAACAGTGGACCAATTTAAATATTTATCTCTCAAGAGAAATGCAAGTGGCCAAAAAATATATGAAAAAGTATTCAACATCACATGCCATTGGAAAAATACAAATCAAAACCACAGTGTGGTATTATTTCCCTCCAGTTAGAATGGCTGTTATTTAAATGACAAAAAGTAACAACATTGTTCATTGTAAGCTCTTCTTTTTTTGTTTTTGAATTATTCATATAAAATGAGCAAATTTTACATATTTCACAGTAGTTTTAAGATTGTAGTGATTTTACCACTCCCCCCTCCTGTGAAATATCTACTGTGTAGGACTTATTCAGTACGGTCTGGCACAATGGCTCAGTGGCTAAATTTTTGTCTTGTATACGCCAGGATCCCATATGGGTACTGGTTTATGTCATGGATTCTCCACTTCTCATATGCCTGCCTGGTTGGTGCCTGGGAAAGCAGTAGAGGATGACCCAAAGCCTTGGGACCCTGCACGCGCATGTGAAACCCAGAAGAAGCTCCTGGCACTTGGCTTCAGTTTGGCTCAGCTCTGGCTGTTGTGGCCACTGGTGGAGTGAATTAACAAGCAGAATGTCTTCCTGTCTCTCCTTTTTCTAAATCTGCCTTTCCAATAAACTAAAATAAATCTTTAAAAAATTAGATAAAGCAACATAATGTAATGTTAGCAACATAAATGCTTTCACCTAATAATTCAATTATTTTTATTTACAAGCTTAGTTGAATATGTAGTCTCCTTAGCTATAATGATAATATAGGAAGTTTTTCATGTATTGAATGATATACTCAAGTGCTGAATCATACCAGTATTCATGCCATAATTAAAATTTTGCATAATATTACTTCAAATAGACATGTATAATTTACAAACCACTTCGCTGCTATGAGGTAGTTAGGTAGTGCCCATTCGTTGGCTGTTGTAAGAAGTGCAGAATCATTTATTCAGAACATTTATTCAAAAGCCTTACCAAATGGGTCAAAGTTCTGCTGTCTGGACACAACTGCTGCTTGTAATGCCAGCATTACATGGAAGTGATGGCTCATGTCCAGGCTGCTGCAGTTTTTATTCAGCTCCCTGCTAATGGCACCTGGGAAAAGCAGCAGAAAATGGCCCAACTGTTCAAGAACCGGCCACCCATGTGGAGACCCAGGTGAGATTACTGGCTTCTGTTGTTAAAACACTTCTCTTATCAGTTTTTCCCTTATTCTCTATAACTCTGACTTCACAAATCAATCAACCAATTAACCAATTAATCTTTTTATTTAATTATTTATTTATTAATCACATTACATTATGTGACACAGTTTCATAGGCTCTGAGATTCCCCCAACCCCGCCCCGTGTCCTCCCCCATGGTGGATTCCTCCACCTTGTTGCAGTATAATAGTTCAAATTCAGTCAAGATTCTTTCATTGCAAGCATATGCCAAGCATAGAATCTAGTATCTTATTGTCCAGATAAATTCAATAGACCAAACAATCTTAAAGGCACCTTTTGATCCACTCTTAGATACTATCTTGAATGGGTATTTTTGTTTTTTGAAGAATCTAAGCGCTTCAAAACCAGTGAAAATGAATTCCATTCAACTGACTGTTATGGGAAATATTGTATTTAAGTAATAATTTCTGTCACTTTACCAGACTGCATATGATGGGTACCATTTTTCTTAAGTTCCCCCAGATGAGCTATAAAATTATCCACTTGCTATAATTTTAATGTACTCAAAATCCAGGTGTTGCAATGTGGTGATTTAGAGATGGGGGACCTGTTGGAAGTGGTTGGATTATGGCTCCTCCCTGGTGTGCAGGATTCAGGCCTTCATCCGAGGGAGCACCCAGTACTCCCCTGGAACTTCCCACCTTCAGTCCTGTGAGGGCGTAGGAAAAAGACATTCACCAGGTACTGGTGCCAGGATTTTGGATTTTCAGTTTCTGTAACTTAGAATAAGCTTCTATTCTTTATAAAATAACCCTTGACAAATATTGTGTTATAGCAGCACAAAATGCACTAAGACATCACTAGTAGGACCCCTCTAAAATTTTCCATTCCTTTCATTTAAAAATTCCATTTTCACATGATTATAACATTGTATTAGCTTATGGGTTCTTTTGTTAGCTTATGTGTTGTTTTGTTTGGTCTTAGGTGGACCCTTGAAGACAGTAGAAGAGTTTCTCATTCCAGAAAGGAAAATTAAGATTAGGATTTGCTCCACATGGTGTTCATGAGGCTCTAGACAATTGTTCTTTTCAGAATGAGGCTCATGTTAGTTTATCCAGTAATAGTTGTGGGAAAAACTCAGGCACTAGGGCACAGCTGCCATGTTGTGAGCAGCTCCAGTTTACTATATGCTAGCTTTATGGATTTCTTTTTGTCTGAGTTGATATAGAAACATGTAGAGTAGCAAATCATTCCAGATTTATCTCTGATAACCACTGAGCTAGAGATAAAAACAGGTGCTGTCCTTTTGAAGTTTGCTGATTCATGGTTTCTTCACAATAGTGACAATTTTGAGTGTACAAGATGTATGTTTCTGGGACTTGCTGAGCGATTTCTTTCTATGTGGGTATATGTGTATGTTTTGTCAGTTAAGCACTGTATGCCCTACTGTATACAATAAGATATTGAGATGCATATGTAATATGATTTCTTTTGAGAACTGCTTGAATAACATAGTAGTTGAAGTAGAAGTGCTGAACAGTTCATATTTCTTTGAATGCTTTATGCGACATTTGGTTGGGAGGACCTGAATTTGGAAATACCATCATCTCAAAGTTCTTTCCAGATTTATTGAGGGATATAATTGGCAAAAAAAATTCATATATTCAAGGAAGCAGGCATTTAGCCTAGTGGTTAATGTGTCTGTGTCTCACATTGGAGAATATCACTGTAGTTCTTGGCTCTGGATCCTAACTCCAGCTTCCTGATAATGCAGACTTTGGGAGCAGCAGTGATAGCCCAAGTAACTGAATGTCTGCCATCCATATGACAGGGTGTCCGGCACCTGCCATATCCCAACCCTGGCCTTGGCAGACAGCTGGGGTGTCAACTTGTAGATATGAATCTTTCCCCTTCCCTTCTCCCCACACCTTTCAAACTAAAAAAATATGTTATATGCATACACATATATATATACACACACATATACAGTGAAGGTGTGTAGCATGTTTTAATATATGTATGCTTACGAAATACTTTTCACAATTAAGCTATTTAACAAATCCTTTGATCATTTTTTACTTTGGGAAAGAGGAATCCAAGTCTTGTGATTATTTGGGGAATGAGTTAGGCTTCTCTCTTTCTCACTCTCTCTGTCTCTCTCTGTCTCTCTCTCTTCCCCCTGTTTTTCTACCCTCTCCATCCCCACTTTAACTTTAGTATTCAAGTAAATAAAATAATGAAAAAATGCTAACAAAGGCAATACAATAGATATGAAACATGCTTAGGACGTCAGAGAGAGTATGTTCTATTTTCTCCCCTAAACCAAACTGGTATATTTTTTTTAATTTTTAATTAATATTTAGCATTATGTGACAGTTTCATAGGCTTTGGGAATCCCCCTCCCCCTCCCCTCCCCCTCCCTCCCCTCCCCCTCCCCTCCCCTCCCCCTCCCCTCCCCTCCCCCTCCTCCCTGGTGGATTCCTCCACCTTGATGCAGCATTACAGTTCAAATTCAATCAAGATTCTTTCCTTGCAAACATATATTAAGCATGGAGTCCAGCTACTTATTGTCCAGATGGGTTGAACAGTTTCTTGGGGAGACCATTTCTGGTCCGAAGTCAGAGCTGGTATAATATCATCACAGTCAATTAAGAGTCCCAATATAACATCAACAGCAATTTGCAATATTATGGAATTGACATAGTTTTGAGTAACCAGTATGTAAAAAAAAACAAAAAAAAAGAAGAACAAAATAACAAAAAACAAGTCCTAACCACAACCTATGATTAGCTCATTGACATCTCAATTTTAGTTTATATACAGGACTGGACCGGCTGCTATATACCTTGAAAAGGCTATAGGGTACCATTCAGCTGTCTCATATCTATTTCATTTTAGTATTTAGCCATTTGTTGTGTTGAAGTATAATTTTGTTGATCTTGGCAGATTTTGGGATAATCTAGACTGGCTTGTAACTCTAACAAGATATTTGTCGACATTTAATGTGCAGAACATTTTTTTTTTGGGGGGGGTGTGCAGGAAAATCCTCAACACCATGGTGAGGAGTGACTAATCTTTGTGTCCCACCCAGCACAAACTGGTATATTTTTGAAAGAGTTATTATTATTTCTTTAATTGGAAAGGCAGATTTACAGAGAAAAGAAGTGGGAGAGAGAGAGAGAAGAGAGATACCTTCCAAACACTGGTTCACACCCACAAAAGGCTGCAATGGCTGGAGCTGAGCCTCTTCTGAGTTTCCCATGTGGGTGTAGGGTCCCAAGACGTTGGGCCATCCTCTGTGCTTCCTAGGCCACAGGAAGGTAACTGGGAGGGAAATGGATCAGCTTGTATATGACCCAGAACCCATGTGGGATGCTGCCATTTACAGGCAGAGGACTGGCCAATTGTGTCATTGTTCTGGTCCCCCAAACTTGTATTTTTAAAAGGAGTATTTAGTTATTTGAAAAGGAGAGAGTGACAGAAGGAGAAAGATCTACTGTTTTTTTGGTTTTCTCTCCAAATGTGTGCTGCAACTGGGACTGGGTTCGGCTGAAGTCATGAATTAGGTTCTAAATTCAGGCCTCTGTTTGGGGAGCTAAGGGGACACCCTAGCTGGGTTGAGGTTCCCACCAAGGAGCGCGTAGGCTGGAATGGGGGCTGCATTCTGATCAGGATACGGTTGTAGTCTCCCTTGGCACAAGTATGGACTGGGACCGGACACACTTAGCCGGGCTAGACTCCAACATCATCCCAAGTCTTTGGGTCGTCCTTAACTGCTTTCGCAGGTCATAGGCAGGGAGCTGGATGGGAAGTGGAGCAGGTGGGACACAAACCTGCGCCCATATGGGATCCTAGTGCATGCAAGGTGAGGACTTTAGCCACTAGGCTATCATGCTGTACCCTGTACAGATTTTTTAATTTGCCTTTTGTGTGTTTTTTTAAAATTTTTGTAGTAATAAATTAACTTGTAGAACATTTGAAAACACAAAATACTTACAGAAAAAAGTAGAAGCTACTTGCTCACCACCAGGAGTCAAACTTCTGTTAATACTGGTTTTTTTCTTCCACGTATATTCGTTTTCCTTTTTTTTTTTTTTTTAACAGAATTGGAATCATGTGGTGTTTGTCTTTTTCTCCAATTTTTATATATGAAGGAAAATGAAATACAAGAAATTTGTTCTCTTTATATTAAAATAAATTTTAAAAATATACTATAAACACACTTTTGACATGCTGTATCACATTCCAGTTAGAGTACATTTGCCTTCTAAAAGCTTGAGGCATCCCTCGAGGACATGAGAGGCCTTTTCTTAGATACTATGTTGCTCTGTGCACTTGTCTTTGAAGAAAAAGAGTAAGACTGCCACAGGCTCTTTGTTTAAGTATCTCTGTAAGCTTTCTTGGGGTCTGGAGCTCAAATTAAGGCTCTAAGTCCTGGCTATTTGCAGATGTCACATTTCTCTTGGTTAGCATGCCTGTCTCTGGAGTGGGCCTTAAACTGGGTTGGGATTTTCTCTTGGTTACCTGATGGAACCTACATTTGTGTTTTGCCTGTCTCTACTGTGATATTCCACCACCCCTATATTCTAAGACACTCTGACTTGCAAGTCTTTGTTTTTCCTGATGATTTTCCTTGATGGCAGGGTTGTCTTGTGTGAACCTCTGCACAGATGTTCTGGTGCTGGTAAGGTGGCTTGTGAATTGGGGAAATTTTCCTATCATTTAGATGAGATCAGGTGCATTCAGGGTGGTACGGCCGTAGACTTTCCTTTAGAAAAGCAGGTGTCAGGGGAAGAAGTTGAAGTAAGGCCAGGGGCCCTGAGGAAGGCTGGGCTGGGTCTTTGCAACTTTTACATGTAGTCATGGGTATTTTTGTTGGAAAATGTAGAAGCATTGAGTTAGAGGTCAGCACAAAAAAGAAGTCTTGTACACATTGGATTGAGGATGAAAATTGGCTTCAGTCAATATCATGTTCCATTTGTGGTTGGGCATAGATACTTACGACACTGCTAGACAGTATTACTATGTAAAGTCGATGGCAGGAATGCACTTGAATGCTTGTCCCTGCTGGAATAGAGGGTAAAATTTGCATTTTAACTATTTCATAGCATCACATGGGTTGAGGCTCAGTTGAGCCTCTGCTCCAAATAATGACATCGCATGATACCATGAGCTCAGGAAGTATCATGCCAACACTTGAATTTGATTATGTTTGCATTTTACAATGATGCGGCTAAAGGTAGTAGGAATTGGTTATGGTTTTGAAGAGAAATCCTTGTTAGCATGTGATTTTGCATTTTCTCCCTGAAGGGTCCTCCTCTTATGACTTTCAGAGTTGGTATTTTTGCTGGTGAAATGATGAAGGTTCAGAAACATAGGTTAATTGGGGTTCTTGTGAGCACAGTGGATTGAAAATTCAGTTTTCTTTAAACATCATCTAGAAGATTTTCTAGCACTGAACCAATTCTCAAAACTAAGCCCTTACATCTTTTTCAGATGGCAATTGCCCCACTGGTGATTTGCTCTTTGCTTTATCCTTTATCCATTTACACAGGCCCACGAACCATGATCACCCCACTTTTAAGAAACATCAACATAACAACAGTGGCATGCTTGATTTACCTGAGAGTCAAAATGCTTTCTTGACATATTGAATAATTGTGGTAGGTGTTTACAGATTATTGTTAGCTACTTACCTCACTCCCTTGATTTCACCCATGATCTATTACGTCAAGTATGGTTGGTAAGTAGGATGCCTATGGAAGGGAAGTGTCACCTTTTGTGCAGGACATACTTAGAATAAAATTGATGATTGCAACAAAGTTAATTAGGTGAGGGGAAATTAAAACAGATAAATAAAATACTTGAAGTCAGATTGGTCCAGAGCAACAAAGACAGTTGCAAATTTTGTGATAATGCCATCTTAAATTCTGTGGAAGATAATAAAACATTTAAACTTTTGTGATCTCTTTTATAGTATTTTGTATGTTTTACTGATACTTAAGAATGATACATTAAGAATGTTCTGTAAGAGTTCAGAAATATGGGGCCCGGCGGTGTGGCCTAGCGGTTACAGTCTTCCCCTTGAACACGCCAGGATCCCATATGGGTGCTGGTTCTAATCCCGGCACCCCTGCTCCCCATCCAGCTCCTTGCTTGTGGCCTGGGAGAGCAGTCAAGGACAGCCCAAAGGTTTGGGACCCTGCACCCCCATGGGAGACCTGGAAGAAGTTCCTGGTTCCTGGCTTCGGATTGGCACAGCACCAGCCATTGTGGTCACTTGGGGAGTGATTCCTTGGGCAGAAGATCTTCCTCTCTGTATATCTGACTTTGTAATAAAAAAAAATAAATCTTAAAAAAAAGAGTTCAGAAATATGAAATTCTGATCTCACAATAACACAAAAAATTTTAGATTACTTTAATCCTGTCATCTGAAGATAGACTCTCAAGCTTTGAGTTTGTATGTGAGCAAACCACATTAATCTTTCTCATTTAAAGCCAAATTATGGACGTGTTCCCTGGCCATCAGTAAATACAATGACCCATTGGCATTTTTAATGGCCTCATGCTGTTCTTCTTATTCCCAATTCATGAATGTTTTCTTTGCTTCCAATGTTTCACCATTATAAATCGTGGTATAGTAAATATCCTTCTATGTGTAAATTTGTGAACTTATTTTCTTAAGAACAAAAATTCTAGAAATAGCATGACTGGATCAAAAGTGAACACATTTTAAATTCTTTTGCAGTGTTTTCCACAAAGGTAATACTGCTGTGGATTCTGAGCCATGAAAATTTATGCTTGTTTCTCGCAGTGTCAGATGCCATTGTGCACTATTATTTTATTTGTATTTGCTATTCTGATAGGTGAAAGAGTATTTTATTGGTTTATTTATGTAGCTTTGTATTTTAGTAATGAAGTTGAACTTTTTCCATATTTTGTACTTCTTTTGTGAGTTTTCTGCTTAATAGCTCTTTGCCTATTTTTCTTGTGGGAACAGTTCTTTCTCTTCTTGATGTGTAAAGGCAGTTTATGTAAGATTATTTATCATTAGTGAATTATATAGTTGCTTTTCCGAGTGTTTAATGGGGCTTGTGATGTAGGACTATTACATTCCTGTGTATTTTTATATCTTTATCTCTTCCTAGCTATACTTCAATGAACTATTTTATATTTTCCACATCTTAAGGATTTAAATCTTCAAACCAACTGAAATTATTCTGGCAAAGCATAAGAGAGAACTTTATAATATCTTTTTCTAAATTGTTGCCAGCTCTTCAGTTTTAACTGCTTTAGTATAAGTGTACCACATATTAATTATTTTCATTATTATTTATTTCATATTTCTTTAATTGCTATAGCTTTATTTTTTACTTTAACACTGTATTTCTTTTTGCATTGTTTGCTTCCTCATGAAGTTTTGTTTAGATGCACTTTAAGAATATTAATTGAATATCTACGAAGTCAGTATGAGAAATAACTTGAAGTTTTATTTTTTTCTCATAACAAAGGCATCTGGGAGTCTAAAATGGAGGTTAGAAAATTTGCAAGGTTTTATGGGTCTTGAGTAAGAGACAGACCATGGTCTAGGGAATGTTTCTTGCCTCAATAAAGTCAACTCGTGGAAAGCAAGGCTTCTTTTGGTTTAAGTCCATTCTTTACCATGAAGAGAAATGGTCACTTCATTTTAATACCTACTTGAGCCACGAATATCAGAGTAAACCAATGTCCACCTGTTTTTTTCTTTCAGAATCATCTGAAAATTTTCTGAGGTGGAAAATCTGTAGTGCTTTTCCTCCTTACTACCGAGGAGTAGGCTGTGGGCCTGGTGGTTAGGGTGCCAGTTGGAATGCCCACTTCCCAGAGTGCCCAGGTTTGAGCTCCAGCTCTGTTCTGATACCAGCTTCCTGCTCGTGGACATCCCGAGAGGCAACAGTGTTGGCTTCAGGAGTTGGATCTCTGCCATCCACAGGAGGCCTAGATTGAGTTCCTTGCTCCTGTCGTCCATCTGGCCCAATCTGGGGAGTAACTGTTGATCTGTTTTGTGTAATTTCTTTGCCTCTGAGATAAAAATAAAAAAATAAGCAAGCAAGCAAGTTGTAGGTGAAAGGGCAGCTTGTCTCCTACATCATGTTTTGGTGACCCTGTTGGATTTGTAACCTCTAATTCAGTGCTTAAGAAAGAATACCACTCTTAGATATTGAATAGTAACTCATTAAAATTAAACTACTATCTCTACTTTTAAGATCTTTCAAGGTCTCCCCAACCCTCTCTCTTGGACCTAGTTTGGGTTATTGGATTTAGTGAGTCCTTTGTTAGGGAGCCTCCTCTACTTCTAATTGGTCTCTCAGAGAGGATTGAACATTTTTTAGCCTTGAAATATCTGTGGTTTTATTTCCACTAACTCCATTAAAAAGACTTCATTAGAAGACAAAGGGTTAGATAAGTCGGTAGCATGGCCTGTTGGCACTCTTTTAAGCAAGACTATGTGGTTTCCATTACAAATTTTTTTTTTTGTTTGGGGGGGGGAATGCAATTCAAACCCAAAGTGGCTTTAGATAGATAAAATAATTACAAATTTTTTTTTCAACTTAACATTTTATCTGTTATTTTTGCAATAGTATATAGTGCCAAATTCTTAATGTTCCACTAAATAAACATTTCAACAAATAAAAAATAAAATTGCCACAATCGAACAGGGAAATATGCAAGAGCACCAAGCACATAAAAAGATATTCCGCTTCACCCGTAAACTTGAAAGCCACAAAAACATGAAGGTTTTACTAGTGTATAATTCCTATCAGTTTGACAAAGATTTAAAACAGAGTTTGACACAAAACTGTATTTGCAACAAAACTGACACAGGTATTTCTTTTCTTGTCTTTCTTTCTCTCTTTCTTTCTTAAGTAATGTTAGTTCATGTAAGAGACAACATGCAATATTTTTCTGTTTCTGGCCTATTTTATTCAATATGCAATCCTCAAGTTCCAACTATTTTGCTGCAAATGACACAACTTAATTCTTTTTGAATAGTTGAATTGTACATTTTAAATTTGGAAAATCAAATAGCTGTGCCAGAGCTCAGCTGTAACCCTGCCATCATTTTGGGCAGTTCTGAAAACCCTAAGTCAGAAGCAGTTGCTATAGAGAACCTGCAGTGCATTTCAGATACAGGCACAAGCATAGAAATGTGGGTTCTGAGCCAGTTAAATATTGATGAGTGCTGGGCTGATTCACTTGATTGTCATCACTTTGTTTTTAGGGGCATACTGCATCTTCTTCTTACCTGAAACAAATTAAGATGCTGTAAATAAGGACTCTTATTCCTCATTTGCTTGTTCTTATACTGCTGAGATCATATGGAAGTATTTGTGTATTCACATTTTCTTTATTATTTCACATTTTTTGCTCTACATTGCTTCTTCCAGGTTGGATTTTTGGATCTCTTATAATCATGGCAAAATAGTAAAATGTTATTATGCACTAATATGCAAAGAATGAAGGAAAGCAAACTAGGATTTGTGAGCCAGTAGATGTAGGATTATTAGTCTTGTAATCTTAGGAAGTTAGTATATTCTCTTCTTTAAGTTGAAGTTTTTCAACAGAATCAAAGCAATTTACGATAAGTTGAAGTTTTCACAGGATGACGTATCCAAATTAATTAAGTTCTTAGAATAAAGTAAGTTAGCATGATAATTATAAAGTTTCCCTAGAAATGTCTAGCAACAAATAGTTTGGGGATTAATAGTGTTTATTGCAATCCTAAATAATGACTTTTTAATATTTTAAATGATTATTTTTTACAGATATATCTATTTTTATTGGAAAGGCAGATCCACAAAATGAGGAGATAGAATAAATTATTAATGTTTTAATAGAACTGTGTATTGAATTGTATAAATTGTCAAAAGTCCTCTATATTTTCACCATATTCTAATTGTTTTGCTATTTTATTGTTACAATGTTTAAAGAGTTAAAACATGGAGCCACTGTAATGTCATTTCATGCCATTATTACCTATACTTCAGTTTTTCCAAGTTAATAAGTCAATATTTGCAAGTGTAGGTCATTATAAATTTATTTAAAGAGAGAATGCATTGCATTAATGTAAATTCTGGGACAACATGGAATAAAAATATTACTCCAGTAAGATGAGATCACATGTCTAGGGCTTCCAACTTAAATTAATTCTGGTTTTAGGAAATATCTCTAATTTATAGGTGAATTTAGGTCCTGCATTAATTCTGAATCTCTATTTACTTAGTCTTTTCACACCTATGCACTTATTTTAAATTAAAAAATTTTAATTTAAAAATTTAGAGAAAATTATTAAAATATTTTAAGAATCGAAGATAAACCTAGAAAAATGAAGATTCTAAACCTTCGTTTTGAGGTTAAATTGATTTTATCTTTCAAAAAATACCATGTGTTCAATAGGTTTTAAATAGGATCATCTTCAATGAATGATAATACAATTGAAAACCCAGTAGGTATTCAAGAAATGTGTAAGTGAAAGGCTGTCCCTCAATCTCTCCACTGGTTCACTCCTCAAGTAGCCACAATTGTGAGAACTGAACTGAGTATAACTCAATTGATCATAGGGCTTTTTGGGAAAACCCTGAATTGTCATTCGGTCGTACCGAGGGCTTTAGGTCATAGTTCAAGGTGCTCATCTGCCCAGCTTTGAATCCTGGCTGGCCAACCACACACAACAGCCTGGGGAGCCTGGGCTTGTTCTTTCTTTGTGCCTCTGTTTTACCCTTTGTCAAATGAGAATAATAATAGCACCAAGTTCACAGTATTGTGAAATACTCCAGCAGACTTGAATGTGTAATATGAATACAGTCAATGCTGTGGCGACGCTAAGAACAGGCATGCACGTTTCAAAGGTGCAGAATAGGCAGGGCACCAAATAGTTGTGTTTCATGGCTAAATGGTAGTGATGACCACTCGACTACCTTTTCCCTGTGCCCATGAGCGAAGAGATCCCAGGCTTTGACTCATGCACATTGAGCAGTGCACTGAGAGCAGAGGTTTTTCTTAGAATTTGTGGTTTGCATCAACAGACTCTCCTGTCTTTGAGTTGCTGTGGCCTTTGGAATGTGAAATGATTGTCAATGGCGACAAGAGAATGAATAGCAAAATTTAAAATCACTTAGTGTCTAACAACCTAGTCACTTGTTAAGCCTCTACTTTGATATGCAGGGTGACTATTCCGTTAACATTCCTGAGCTGTTTAAAAGTCAGCTGGATGCTTTTCAGTGCACATTCATCTTTCAACTCTGCTCTTCCATTCGGGAAATATCAATAGAGTTTAATAATTCCCCTTCCTCTCTGGAAAGATAAATAAGATTATAGATTATTAAGGGCTATTTTTCATTTTGATGGTGGATAAACATTAAGAGGAATCCTTGCTGCAGGGAAATTGTGACTTACTGATTATGATCACAGGATTAATTTGAAACCACTCAAATATTTCAGTGCTCCTAGATGTTTTTTGAGTGCTACTGGCAGTGAGCTGAGGACTACTAATAACTGATTAGTTATTAGGCTTTGAACACCTACTGTGCACCACACAAACTGAATGACTTATATGCCTTTTCTATGATCCTATTGCTAGCTTTTCAGGTTTTTTTTTCCCCACAGTACGCAGAGACTGAACAATTGTCTGGTAATGAAATGTTCCAACTTCTCTTTCTACCATACTTTGCATTTAAGATGTTTTATACAACTCAGTCCTACTTTAACAAATAAACTTTTAGCTTTGTAGAAATCAAGCCTGCCTGGGGTGAATAGTTGACTACAGAGATTTTGGCATTTGAAGTCTGTAGTAAAATACCAGGTGTTGGAGGTCAGGTTAAATTTGGTGTACTGAGTATAGGGGAGTCCTGTGACAAGCCACTGCTTTTTCTTCATCCCAACCTCCAGTATGGAGTTGGCTCCCCTACACCTGTTGAGGTCTTGTGCAGCCAGGCGCTTCGGAGAACTAGCCTGGGAGTCAGGCATGAGGCTGGATTTGGCGCCCTCTAACGGTGAGCATTACATCCATTGGAATGCTCTAAGTGAAAGACTCCTATTTCCAATTGCCTCATGCCCAAAGCCATTTATTAACTCAAGCTTAGAGGTAGAATTGCTTCAGAGGTGGCCAATCTGAATGGTCTATCCCTCTAATCTTTCATATTTCATGTAAATCTGTCTGGTAATTTTTACTAGGGTCTTACAGGTGTCCTTTCCAGATAAGACAATGTCAAGAGAAAAAAGATCATTTCAGAAGAATCACTCTGCCAGAATCATCTTCCCCCCGGAAGACTTCTGCTGGTGTCTCATTAACCAGAGTTTGATCAGATCCCTGAAGTAACCACTAACAAAATAAAAAAAAACCACAGCGTTTATGGTGAGATGGTTTCTCTTGAGGCTCATGGCTGTGTTGGGGGAGGAATGGGCAATGCATAAAAGTGAGATTCTGTTAGAAAGTAGGAGGGAAGCCAAGGGTGTTACACCTTTCATTAATACTTAGTTGCCTGGTGAATAAATGAGGGACCATCACAGTTACATTTCACAATCATCTTGTGAGATAGGCACTCAAGGCCAGCTTCATAACAGATTATTGAGATGTGAAGGAGCAGGAGTTCAGGTGGCACAGTTCAGCCCTCTGCTGTCTTTGGGCAATGAAATTTTATGCAACTTTCGCATGTTCCTTTTCACTTATTAATGCTGTCATGTAATGGATAATATGCTAGAAACTAGATTAGCTGATGTGGCAGCTTACTGAAATTATCCTCTGCAGGCAGTGTTGACATCCCATTTGGGCACCTGTTCCTGTCATGGCTGCTCCATTTCTGATTCAGCACCCTGCTTATAACTTGGGAAAGTGGCAGAGGATGGCCCAAGTCCTTGTGGTTCTATACCCACATGGGAAACCAAGAGGGAACTCCTGGTTCCTGGCTTCAGATTGACTCAGCTCCGGCTATTGTGGCCGTTTGTACAGTGAGCCAGTGGATGGAAGATCTCAATCTCTCTGTAAGAAAAATTTATGCTTCAAATAAAAAATAAAGAACTCTTTAAAAAGAAGTAGGTGAGGAAAACTATTTCAAAACTCTTAAGTATTAGTGTTTTGAACTGTGTCCAAAAAAATCAATTCTGCTGTTGTCTTTTATTGATAAATGTTGCAATATGTTTTCAGCATTGTAACTGGATAGATAAGAGCATATAGAATTATGTTCTTTAAAACCCATTTTAAAAGTCAGATAACAGAGGGAGGAGAAATGGAGAGGAAGATCTCCTGTCCGATAATTCACTGCCCAAGTGGCAGCAACAGTTGGAGCTGAGATGATGCAAAGCCAGGAGATTCTTCTGGGTATCCCATGTGGGTACAGAGCTTTGGGCCATCCTCAACTGCTTTCCCAGGTCACAAGCGTGGAGCTAGATGGGAAGCGGTTCCCATATGGGATCCCAGTGCATTCAAGGTGAGGACTTCATCCACTAGGCTGCTGCACTGGGCCCAAATTTTCTTTTCTATGTTAGAAAATTACTGTGGACCCTGCTAGCTTGGTCCTGGCATAAGTTGTGAGTGTGAGTGTTTTTCTAGTTCGAGGAATGACATCATAATCTTCAGCGAATGTTTAGTGACTTTTTGTTTTGTTTTAGATAATACAGAAAAACTCGGAATGTTAGAGATGCTTTCTTCAAAGCATTTGGTGTGAAGGTCTGTTAACTATTGGAAAATACTATAAGCAGAAGACAGACCACTTAGTATATTCTGGGGATCTGAGCGTGCCTTTATCCTGGGAATATTTCATTTGTGGTATATTTCCTACAGTCTTTGAGAATGTATCACTGTGGAAGCCATGAGCCAATGGACATGTTAGTATGAGCTAAACTGAAGCTCTGAATGTTACAGCTTTCCCAATATGTTTCAACCTTCTGCTGGCTGACCAGCCAGAATGCTGTCTTTTTTTTTTTTTAATTATTTATTATTTAACTTCAGTAATTACATTGTATTATGTGACACAATTACATAGATACTTGGGTTCTCCCCACCCCTCCCCAAACCCTCCCACCATGGTGGATTCCTCCACCTTGTTGCATAACCACAGCTCAAGTTCAGTTGAGATTCCCCCATTGCAAGCGTATACCAAACATAGAGTCCAGCATCTTACTGTCCAGTCAAGTTCAATGGCTTCTTAGGTATACCCTCTCTGGTCTGAAGACAGAGCCAGCAGAGTATCATCCCAGTCAATTGAAAGCTCCAACATACCATCAGCAAAAATTTACATCATTATGGAATTAATTGACATATTAATGAGTAACCAATATGTTAAAAGTAAATGCGAGTTCCCAGCCACCTTCTGTGACCACCTCACCTATACTTCAATTTTAGTTTATACACAACATATAACATTCAAAACATAACATGTTATACATAACATCATATCATCTTAAATTAAGGCAAACGTGGTATTTAACCTTTTGGGATTGGCTCATTTCCCTTAGCATTATGGTTTCCAGTTTGGCCCATTTGGCCACAAAGAACTGCATTTTGTTTTTTTTAATAGCTGAGTAGTATTCCATGGAGTAGATGAACCATAGCTTTCTTATCCAATCCTCTGTTGATGGGCATTTTGGTTGCTTCCATGTTTTTGCAATTACTGATTGTGCTGCTATGAGCATAGGAGTGCATGTTGGTTTCTCATAAAACAAGTGTTCTGGATATATTCCTAGGAGTGCTATTGCTGGATCATACGGTATGTTGAATTTGAGTTGTTTGAATATTCTCCATACTGATTTCCATAGAGGCTGTACCAGCCTGCAGCCCCACCAGCAGTGGAGTAGGGATCCCTTTTCCCCGCAACCTCGCCAACAAGTGTTGTTGGTGCTTTTATTCATGTGGGCCAGTCTTACTGGCGTTAGGTGGTACCTCATTGATGTTTTAATTTGGATTTCCCTTATTGCCAGGGAACTTGAGCATTTTTTCATACGTTTATTTGCCATTTGGGTTTGTTCCTTTGTGAAGTGTTTGCCCATTTCCCGTGCCCATTTCTTGAGTGGCTTGTTTGTTTTGACATTTTGGTTGTTTTGTAGCTCTTTGTATATTCTGGAGATCACCCATTCTGTGGGTTGCCTTTTTACTTTGTTGATTGTTTCTCTAGCTGTACAGAAGCTTCTTAGTTTGATGAGGTCCCAATTGTTTATTTTGGTCTCGATTTCTACTGCATTTGGAGTCTTTTTTAGGAAGTGAGGGCCTACCCCTAAGTGTTCCAGTGTGTTTCCAACATTTTCTTCCAAAAGTTTGAAGGTTTCTGGATGTAGGTTTAGATCTGTTATCCATTTAGATCTGATCTTAGTGTATGGTGAGAGATGTGGATCTATTTTTTTGTTTCTGCAGGCTATCAACCAGTTGTCCCAACAGCATTTATTGAACAGACCTTCCCATTTGCCTGGATTGTCGTTTGTCTTTTTGTCAAAGATTATTTGGCTGTATCTGTGTGGGTTTCCTTCTGGTGTTTCTATTCTGCTCCATTGATCTTCCTCTCTATCTTTGTGCCAGTACCACGCTGTTTTGATAACCACTGCCCTGTCCAGAGAAGAGCCAAGAGACTCAATACAGAGACTGCTAGAACTTGTACGAGAGTTTGGTAGAGTGGCAGGGTACAAAATTAATGAACAAAAATCAACAGCCATAGTGTATGCGAACAGCCCCAAGATGGAAAAAGACTTAACCAGCAAGATACCATTCAAAATAACAGAGAAAAGTATGAAATATCTGGGAATAAATCTAACCAAAAATGTAGGAGACTTATTTGAAGAAAACTACAAACTACTTAAAAAAGAAATTGAACAAGACCTCAAAAGATGGAGTAACATCCCATGCTCCTGGATAGGTAAAATCAATATCATTAAAATGTTTATACTGCCAAAAGCAATATATACATTCAACGCAATCCCAATCAAATTGCCCAAAACATTCTTCATGGAACTGGAAACAATGATCCAAAGGTTCATCTGGAAGCACAAAAAACCACGGATAGCTAGAACTATCCTGAAGAACAGGAAGTTAGCAGGGGGAATCACAGAATGCTGTCTTGTTATTGCCATTCCCTCTTACTCTCTGGTAGCCCACCAGGAAAAAAAATGTCTGCCTTTCCCCACCAGGTTTTCAATTTATATGTAAGGATTTGACAACATCTGCAAGTTTACTGACACAAACTCTATTTTCAGATTTCAGGGCTATTTCCTATTAATATTCTGGAAGTGGCAACATTATCCAACCACATACTTAAATTTCCTTGCATTTTTAAAAGTATTCTGATAGGCTTTGTGATAAGTGATTGCTATTCTGGGAGCGAGTAATTTACAGAGAACAGAGATGTATTCTTACATAGTTCTACAGGAACCAGGAGCTGATAAAAATTTTCTAGCTTTGTTCTGTTATAAAGGAAAGCTAAAGGAAAAAGTTTGCTAAATGCTAGCTGAAGCCTCTATTACCAGGCCCTTAGCTTCTTCATGAAGACGCAGTTTTCATGGATATCTTCTGAACACCCCATATTTTAATACTCTCACTTTAGCAGCATCTGAATTTTGAAGAAGACGCCTTTAATCCATTCTATAAAGTTTAGGCACAAAATCAGGTTTGGTTACTCATAATAAAAAATCTCTGGCAATTTAACTTTATTCTTGAAGTTGATATTTAAGTTATAAGCATATTTAATAAATTAGAATGTAATCTCTTCTAAAAATCACAAAGTTTTCTTTCCCACAGAAATATATGCTTTTTATGTGTGTGATGGAGAGACGTGGTTAGTCCTAGACCATAAAAATACTGGATAAAGAACATGATTCTTTCTGTCAACTGGAAAATTTATAGCCAACCATAAGTTTGGTCTCTCTAATAGCAGGTAGAGTCATGCATAGCAGAAATCTGGAGAGCAGAAATGAAAAATCACTCACATGAAAACAAACTCAAAGGTCATGTTTTCTGTGTGCCGAGAACATACATTTATGGAATTTCCCGTTTTTTGCTTGTGAGGCAAAAAATATTTTCCTAGTGACAGTGTCCATATTGAAGAAACAATTTTCTTGCAAGCTTTTAATTACCATTAGTTTATTATTCTTAGGATCTTGAGGTATGCATGAATTTATAGACTGGAATATAAATTGTCATGGATGAGTTTTTTTAATTATCTGTGGGTTAAGGTAATAGTCATACAAATAACAAATTATGATATTGGTAACTAATATTGATTTAGCTATGTCCAATGTTAAGTTCTTTGTACATGTTCATAATCATGAATTTCTGCTACTATCTTCACTTTATAAGTGAGAAAACAGAGTTCCAGAAAGGTGAAGACATTTACCTTGATTTCCTGTTCAAAAGGCATTACATTGCATTTTTTCCCCCAACTCTTCTTTTTTTTTAATGATATTTACATAGCTGATTGGGTGCGAAGAGCTGAGAGTCATGAAAAAGTGGATGAGACCATTGCTTTCACATCCTCCCCTTTCTTCTGCCTGTATCCAGGCCAAGAGAGAGACGGGGAGCGGGGGTCGGGGGAGAAGACATATCAAGCCTCCCAACTGCCCCAGAACCCAGGGATGTGGAGTGGCCGCCCGGTGTCATTCCAGGGTCCTGGTGTGGAATATGTTCTGAGGGTTCTTCCCTGGTGGTTTCGATAGTTCTGAAGTGTTGTTGATGTTGCCACTCCAAGGATGAGGAAATCCTTTCAAGTTTCATTGGCTGGCACAGTCCACCCTAGAATCTCCGTTCACCCAGATATTTGCTGCCTATGCTTGACTGGGGTAGTTGATCAGTCTGCTCTGCCCTCCTCCCCTGTCATGGCACCAGATGTCCTCTGCAGGCTCCAATGGACTGCCATATCCTCCATGTGCACCTGCTCTTCCTCTACTTGTAACTACTATGCCATGTTTACAGAAGTTCTGATTATTTCAGAACATTTCTTGGTTCTCTGTTGTGTAACCATTTAAACTCAGTTGTCTTTGAGTGCTCTCCTGTGTTGTGGTGTAAAGTTTCTGCAGTAGGCTCAGTTAGCAGCCACATTTTCCTGCCTAGGCTGTGAAGAATGTGGGAAATAAAAGGGCAAGGCAGATGAGAGGTTGTAGCGTGCTGCATATAAAGAGGGTGACCTTTCCTCTTTGTGGGCACCATGCTCCCAAGGGAAAGAAGCAGCAGAGCTAAGTTGAGTGTTTACTTTATTCCCAGTTTACTTGCCAGCTATATGGAGCTTTCTCCTGGGGCTGGTTGATGTGAAGGGACAGAAAGAGGCTGAAAGTGGAGAGTTAGAAGGAATCCTTCAGAATGACTATCACAAGTAGGGAAGATGAGTCTCCTGTCTAAATCAGTGCTATGAATTGGTCAAGTCTGGAATCATTTTTAGTGTTACCATCAGAATAGGGAGAGGTAGGGTTGCTATGATGTTCAGTAATAGTTTGGAGGCATAAGGGTAAAATTGGCATAAATATAATGAGAATACTCCCTAGCATTAAATTGTCACATATTCATCTCTCATTGATTCCTGGAAAATAAAAAAATGTGTTGTTCTGGATGAAGATACTTCTATGTTTCCTTTATATGTCTTTGAAATCCCCCACTCTGTGTTGTATTAATGGAATTGGTCATTTGACCAGTTATTGTGCTTCAAAGGGCTTGTTATCTTGGGGATGCTTTAAAGTAATAATTCTGTGTATTTGGAATAATGTCTCAGTTCTGAAAAAAGTTAAAACAGCTCAGAGAGTAGTATCTGAAGAGAGATTTCTGAGAGCTTCGTATATCATCTGAATCCAACTTGTTCCTGATCGCAGGAACCATTTAAGGATGCCTAAGACCAGGCTGCTATTTTGCTGTGTAGTCAAGAAGTAGTTAGTAGTGACATTCATGGTACAGGATAGTGTAGGAGGTTAAACTTCAATTTCTGAAAGTGTTACCTGAAATGGATTCGGAGAGAGATATCACCTGGTGTTTAGTTACTATCATAGGTAGAAATGAGGAGCCAGTTCGAGAATAACAAAATTCGTATTTCATAGGAAGAATAATTTCTAATGACCTATTGTATAGAAAGGTGGTTTAGTTTAATAAGAATGCATTTTATAGTTGAAAATCAATAACAAATAGATCTTAAATGTTCTGCCTAGCTTAAAAGGGCATCTAAAGTGATCATTATGCTAATCAACTTGGGTTAATAAATTCAAAGGTATCCATATATCAACCTATCATATTGTATGATGTAAATGTAAACAGCTTTTGGCAGTTATGCCTTTGTCAGAAAGCAATCCTGGCCTTTACTAAGGGAATAGATGAGCCTTGGTCTCATAAAACTGCTTTTAAAGATGGGAATTGATACTTCACATGACCCTGTTTACTCATGCTTTAGATAAAGTGAGGTCATTAGGGTCCAGTGCTGTGGAGTAGCAAGCTAAGTCTTGTCCTGTAATGCCAGCATTCCACATGGGTGCTAGTTGGAGTCTTGGTTGCTGTATTTGCTATCCAGCTGCTTACTGGTGGCCTGGGAAAGCAGCAGAGAATGGCCTGGGGGGTTGGGCCCCTGTACCCACATGGGAGAGCTGGAGGGCTTCCAGCACTGCTCCTGGCTCTGACTGTCCCAGCTCTGGCTGTTGTGGACATTTTGTGGAGTGAAGCAGTGGATGGGAGATTTCTCTTGTCTCTGCCTCTCCTTCTTATTCTGTAACTGCCTTTCAAACAACAACAACAACAACAACAACAACAAATAATAATAATAATAATAATAATAATAATAAAATAAGATCGGTAGAATAACCAACATAGCCTCATGATTAAGAGCATGAACACTGAGCTTAGGCCCTGTACTTGCTGTCCTACCTGCACCTTCCTTCTATGCGGGTCTTGAGCCCATTATTGAACCAGTCTGTGTTTCAGCTTTCCCACCTGTAAACTGAAAATAAAAACCTCTCCTCACAGGACAAAAAAAAAAAAAAGAAGAAAAAGAGCCCAGTATAAATGGTATGTACTTATATAGTTCAACATGCAACTAAAATATTATCTGATTTATATTAGCAAATTATCTTCCTTTGAATTGCTATTAAATACCATTTGAAACAGAAGCTTTTAGTGACATGAAGAAAATATGGAAGAGTGTTAATTCCATTTCTTCATGTACATTTTTGAAGCCCCATTGTAGAAAAAAAAATTGATCACTAACACTGCATTTACAACACATTAAAGCTGTATTTATAATAACGTTTAAAAAATTTTTTTTATTACAAAATCAGATATACAGAGAGGAGAGAGGCAGAAGATCTTCTCTCTGTTGATTCACTCCCCAAGTGACCACAACAGCTGGTGCTGCACTGATCCGAAGCCAGGAGCCAGGAGCCTCTTCTGGGTCTCCCACACAGGAGCAGGGTCCCAAGGCTTTGGGCTGTCCTCAACTGCTTTCCCAGGACACAAGCAGGGAGTTGGATGGGAAGCAGGGGTGCTGGGATTAGAATTGGCGCCCATATGGGATTCTGGTACGTGCAAGGCAAGGACTTTAGCCACTAGGCCACGCCGCCGGGCCATATAATGGCTTTATTTAAGCAGGAATAGAGCGACTATTCCACAAATGAAAAATTAAAGTTTCCGTGGTTAATTTTCTCTGAATCGTAACTAATTAATTGGTGATAAGTACGTTTCACACTGTAATGTCTTCCTCAGGAATGGAAAGTTCATGGGTTGTGCTTTGCTGACCTGACTTTGATTAGATTTAATTGTTTGGACCAGAAAAAAATAACCACTCATATATGTCTAAATGAAAGATAAGCGCATTTTCAGTGAGAAATGTTCTGTGTTAGGGGCTTTTGGCATGTTGAGGATGGCGGTTTGATGTCAGTACCTTCGCGCTGTTGGGATTTTATTGTGTTCGCCGCAGTGAGAGGCATCTTCCGGTGCAGCTGGAGCAGCCGGCGCTCTGGAGCTGACTTCCGGCCACCTCAGCGTGGCTTCCGGCGAGCCGCCCGGGGCCTCTAGCCGCAGGCCTTCGGGAAGCTTAGGACGTGGCAGGGCCTGGAGCCTGCTTCCCTGTGCCACACCTCGTGCTGAGTGGAAAGTGCCTGCCTGGGACTTGCGAGAGGCCTTTTGTGCCAGGTAGGACATGTGGAGGGATTCCTGTGAAGATAGGTAGTTTTTCTCAACTCTGGGAAGCGCAGTGAACTGTGCCCTGGAGCGAAGCCTGTGGTGGCCAAAAGGAGAACCATGGCGGGCCCTAAGCACTGGCTCCCCTACCGCTCCCAGACCTCCTCAGAGCAAGGCAGGCAGTGCCCCTGGGGGAAAGCAGCCTTTCCTGCCATCGCGGTTACCTCGCTCGCAGAACAGCCTGGAGAGACAGCCTTCCCTGTCAGTTCTGGCGTTTGCCGGGACTCTGCAACCCTAGGGGTTTCGTAGTGTAAGCTATGGTTAATTTTAAAGTCGAATAAAATATGGAAGTACTGAAATTACCCTACAGGAAACAAATCATAAAATTAATAATAAAAAGAATATTGTTGTAACTTTATAAAATTAAAGAATACAAAGCATAGTAATGAAAAGATTCATAAAAAGCCGCCATCTTTTGTCTTTCAAGAATTACTCAACTGAAAACAAGCCAACAACCAGAGAACACACTGTGATTAAGACAGAGGGAAAATTTAATTGTAGCGATGCATTCAATAGCTTCTAAAATAAATATTACCAGCATTGTCTCTTATTCTTTTGATTTAAACAACGTCATCTTAAATTTCTACTTAATGTATAACCGTTATAGTAGTTTAACATTTGCTATCAAAGTACTTAATAGAAAATTGCTTTATGAAAATGACTATAGCATCTAACCGGAATTTTGAAATGACTAATCAGTTCCCTCAAAATTACACTATTTTTTCTTCAAATTTATTTTTTAGAAGTCTGACTTGCATTTAGACAGTTTTAGTAGTATTTACTTTTTGAAATGATGTTCTTTTTTTTTAGATCTATTTATTTTTTATTGGAAAGGCAGATGTAGAGAGAGGAAAAGAGACAGAGAGGAAGATCTTCTGTCCAATGGTTCACTCCCCAAGTGACCGCAATGGCCAGAGCTGAGCCAATCCGAAGCCAGGAGCCAGGAGCTCTTCCAGGTCTACCACTCGAGTGCAGGGTTCCAAGGCTTTGGGCTGTCCTTGACTGCTTTTCCAGGCCACAAGCAGGAAGCTGGATGAGAATCAGAGTGGCTGGGATTAGACCGGTGCCCATATGGGATCCTGGCGTGTGCAAGGCGAGGACCTTAACCGCTGTGCTATCACGCCAGGCCCAATGATGTTCTCTTTTAAACAAGTGTAGATTTAGTCCTGCTCTTGATAGTTGCCTTAACAGAAGTCAATTGTATACTGAGATGTTTTCATCTTTAATAAGCCCTAGAATCATGACTACTTGTAATTTGCAAAATATTTTTCTTGTATAAGTTAAATGTTGTAATTTTGAGATTTTAGTGTGAGGATTTTGACACTGTTCTGTTCATTAAATTGTTTCTCTAAACAGTTCATGTTAAAGAACTATTTTTTTAATCTTTTTTGTTTTCTGTATATACTTTTAAGATCACTGCATGCCTTTCCAAAGTTGTGGATAATAGTTATTTTTAGAAGAAATTCCTTGACATTTTGTGTTCATGTTCATTAGTAGGTTTCTGGTCTGTGATGGAGGTCTCAACATAGGTACTTTCTTGATTTTTATTTTACCCATATAAATTTCTGTCCAAACCAAAACTTTATAAGAATTTGTATTATGCAGTATGGAGTAATACTTTGTTATGTCCTCCAAAGAGAACATCTCTGTATGTAAAATTTGAAGAATCCACAACCTGCTGGTCTAGACTAGTTGGCTTGAAGGAGGTTTATGTTCACAATCTTGTAGTCATACGTAGCTAAGCACTAATGTGTTGTTTGTCCTTCTTCCCTAGTCCCTCCCACTTAGAGTCTTTCCACATTGCAGCCTGAATCCTATGCAATGAGTGAGGGTAGAGGTGGACAAATCCCTTGTGTCTGCAGGAATCCCATGGCCCTTTCCTGTGAACTGACTTAGCCCTGCAGATGCCGCATATATCTCGGTCTTCCCACCTAGTGTTCTTCCTACTCACCTAGTGTTCTTCCACTTCTTTCTAATGAATGGATTTTAGGTAGAAAATTCCTTACTTTGTGAGCAAAAGCAAGCAGAGGAGGGGAAAAGTTTGGATAATGGAATGATAACAAGTTATGCCTCAGGGTACTCCAACATAGAAGATTTTCCCACTGCATCATAGGTGGGATGTGTAGGGTAAGCCATGCATTACAGTTTCGTCAGTTTTGAGCAGGAGGGTAGGATATAGGAAGAGAGAGCCAGGGAGCCCACAGGTAGAGTCTGAGGAGTGAGGAAACACCAATTTGCAGTTAGGTGGGGCACATTTGTTGAGAAGAAATATCACAAGATAATTCCTATATTTGATGACTATGCTAAATTAGTGTTTTGTATCTATGTTCCAATTCATTTTAATGCCTAAAATGTATTTAATTATACTGAAAGAACACATTACTGAACTGGAACTTAGGTTGTTTTTGGTGGTTTCTAGATAACTTTGCTCCTTCTTTTTGTTTTAGTCTTTAATCTTTAAAAAAATTTATTTATTTTAGAATTTAATTCATTTACTTATTTGAGAGGGAGATAGAAAGAAATCTTGCTCCTGGTTGTTCACTTCCTAGATGCCTAGGAAGATGCCACAGAGAGAAGCCAGGCTGAAGCCAGGAGCAAGGAGCTTCTGGGTCTCTCCACTTGGGTGATAAGTACCCATATATTTGGGCCATCATCTGCGCTTCCCAGGTACAGTAGCAGGAAGCAAATGACAAGTGTGGACTAGCTGTCACTTGAACCTGTCTTCTAATTTTGGATGTGGGTGTCCCAAGTGGTAGCTTAACTTGCAATGCTGCTCCAGATTTTTTTTTTTTTAATTTGCAGCTTACAATTGTGTATAGGTATGGAGTACAGTGTAAGTCTTATATATTTGTATGCATACATATTGCAGTTATTAATTCAGGATATTTAAGTTATCCATTTTCTAACTTCTTTTTAAATTTAGAATATTCTTTTAAGTTCTACCTCTGTTAAGCTCAATTCTAGCAGTTGCATAAAATTGTTTTGTTGGGCCTGGCGCAGAAGTCTACTGGCTAAAGTCCTTGCCTTGCACAAGCTGGGATCTCATATGGGCACCAGCTCATGTCCTGGCAGCCACACTTCCCAGCCAGCTCCCTGCTTGTGGCCTGGGAAAGCAGTCAAGGACAGCCCAAAGCCTTGGGACCCTGCACCCATATGGGAGACTTTCCTGGCTCCTGGCTTTGGATTGGCTCAGCTCTGACCATTGCGGTTGCTTGGAGAATGAATCATTGGATGGAAGATCTTTCTTTCTGTCTCTCCTCCTCTCTGTATATCTGACTTTCAATAAAAAGAAAGAAATATTTTACAAAATTTGTTCTGTCTTTTGGGGGAGAAAAAGGAATACTCTTGAGGTGAATATCGTTTTAGATAGGTAGCTTTTCTATTCTTCATCTTATCCAGCAAGTTTATATTAATTATTGATGGACTCTTTATAGGTAGCCTTTTATACTCTGTTTTCATTGGATGAGTTTATTATGAATATTTATTACATATTTATGTATGCTACAGCACTAGAATTTAGCAGATGCATGGCTCAATATCTTTAAAAACTTTACATGTAGTTCTTCGGTGTGTTCCTTAGCAGTAGTAAATCTTGTATAATTTAATTTAGATATCTTGCAAATGCAACCATCAATTTAAATGTAACTTTCAAACCTTTTATAATGTCATATGTATGTATATGTATGCAGTTAAGAATGTTATCTTTCAAACAGGTTGTATATGCAGTTCAGCCAGAAACAATGGTGAGATCTTAAAGGCTAGTAGACTTCCGCTTTTACTACTTTGTTAGCAATATGGATCACACAGCTTGCTGATTAATTCTGTGTGGTTTTCTGCCTTTGACATAATTACCAGAAAAGTAGCATAAAGTGAAAACTTTTTAAGATGATTTAGTTAGAGGAGATAGGTAGAGAAAGAGAAAGGGAAGACTGAGAGAGAGAGAGAGAAAAAAAAAGAGAGAGACTGATTGATTTTAAGTTGCTGGTTTGCTTCCCAAATGCTCAATAGCTGGAGTTGGTCTAGGTCAGGGCCAGGAGGCAGGGTCTCCATGCAGGTCCTCTATGTGAGTGGCAGGGACCCAAGGACTTGGGCCATTATATGCAGCCTACCAAGGCACACTAACAAAATTCAGATTGGAAGCAAAGTATCTGGGACTGAACCACTCTGATAGAGGATGTAGGTGTCCCAAGTGATGGGCATCCCAAGCAGTGCCTCACCCTGCTAAAATACTTGCCTGCCCCATGAAGAACTTCTAAAAGTTTCTTTTAGAAGAATCTCTATGCCACACTGTCTGATACTTGTGGCAGTAATAGCTCTCTGTTACCACCCACAAGGTTACAGAGCCTTTTCAACCTTTAAGGGGGAGATTCTTTCGTAAAACTAAAATTTTTAACGCTTTTTGTTAACGAGCTACCTCCCATCCTTCAGTGGAAGCTGATTCTACATATTCTAAATCTGTGCTTTTGTTCCCCAATATCACATAACCCAAGCCCTGTCAGCTAGAGGGAAGAAAAATTCTCAATTAAAAACAACAACAAACATTGCTGCTCATTTGCCTATAATTGTTTGTTAGGTTGTACAACTATTTTTGTCTTTGTTATTTGTGTGCGGATATTCTAGGTCAATTGTGTATTAAAATTATTTTAAATCATTGATGAGAAGGAGTGTGTTCTTATTTGGCCAAGGACTAAATTTTTGGTCTCATAAGGTAGTGGGACTTGGTTCTGTGCTAGGGCTGTAAATGTAATACTGTGTTACTGACCTCAAGTGTCCCTCATTGAGTGCACTAGCCAAGGAATATGTTTAACTGATTATTAGAGCTGCCAAAATGTTACTTGTATAACCTGAGGCAACATTAACAAGAGTAAAACCATTTGTTCTTTAAGAATCAAGTTTCAGCGCTACCATTTTGCCTTTTTTTCTACAGAGATTGCTAGATAGTAAGGACACAGAATCATTAGAACCAGATCCAATTTTAGACATGAACCTTCAGATCTTTTCTTGTCACTTCCTAACTCTCCTTTAATGAATTGGACAGATTCACAACATTTTCCAGAAAGATATTTTGGCTGTTAGTAAGTTATGATAGTCAGTTCATTCATGAATTACTTTCCATCGAGATTTATGAAATATGGAAAGTAAGCATCTGAAATACCAGGTGGGAGCTCCTGGAACTGAACTGCTACACCGTTTGGGATGCAGATTTCATAGAGATGACTCAAAGCGCTGTGTTGCAGCTCTGTCCATACGGCTGATGAGAATTTTTGCCATGTATTTGTTGACTGTTTGTTTTTTTTTTTTTTTGGAAAATGTCTGCTTAGATACAGTTCTTTTGGATCTGGCATCTAATCTCTAAGAGCAACCCTGGAAGTGAGATCTGGAATTGGTGTTCAGGTGATGAAATCATATGGACATGTATATTACTTCTGATCTTGCCATTGCCTGTTAGAGCTATATCTTGGTTATTTTTATGGTTTTTGTAAAACAATCCGCTGTTTCTCAGAATAATATCTGCTTCCTGCATATTGCTATTGGTTAATCTGAATTTGTGGCACAGTTCTTTCTTT
Source organism: Ochotona princeps (assembly GCF_030435755.1). Taxonomy (NCBI): domain Eukaryota; kingdom Metazoa; phylum Chordata; class Mammalia; order Lagomorpha; family Ochotonidae; genus Ochotona; species Ochotona princeps. Next base: position 45,273,302 of record NC_080841.1, read on the forward strand.
AGTCATAAGCCAAAATGGTAAATACAGTAAGTGAATCTTATCAGGTTTCTCAAACAACTGGAAAAGTTTGTGTTTTGCTCTTGGAATTCCAATGTTCATTGGCACTACTCAAACAGTTGAGAAAATTTGAAAGATAAGGTCGTATGATCAAAGTATGAAAGGTCTGAGGCTCCTAGTCTTCTATAGGGATTCTTTCTTTCCTCTTTAAAGCTAACAACTTGCTCAAGAAATTATTGTGCAGGCGAAAATGCAGGGCAATCTGTACCTCACGTTTTATAAATGGATGCTGTATAAATGGATGCTTGCTAACTTTTAGGAAATCATGCTTAGGTGTCTTGGGGTAAGAATTTGAAAATCCGCCTTCCTGATGACCAAAGTACATTTATCTCAGTGAGATTCTGAATTATGTAATGAAGATATTGCTCAAACTTCCAGTCTTCTGAGTATTCAGGAAATATGGCACATTCATGAATGTTAACTTCCTCGTTGTCCTCTGCTGCATTACAACATTAAATCAGTGAAAAAAATCTCAGTTAAAATTTGAGTAGCTTTTTCCGCTAAGGACAAGGTAATGGCATTCATTACCCTGATCCAATCAGAAAGAGGAAGCCTGCACCTGCCATGTTAGGGCCTCTTGCTAATTGCTATGTTTGCCTGCTTCCTCTTTGCCCAGAGTGCTGCCTGTGAGACCGTAGATGTGCATCTCTGTGACCCTTTGTTATTTTGGACCCTTTTTATTTCCAGTATTATCTTCCCCTCCCCTTGGAAAAGGCTAGGAAGAATTAGAAATTAAGGAAAAATGAAGATGGGGAAATGTGGGGAGCCATGCAGTTGGGTCGGATGGCATGGGTGTGTGATGAGCACCGCTGCTCGATTAGCAAGGAGTTTCTGGCAGCGAGGCAAGGCCTGGCAGAATGTCTCTGGTAACCTCATTGCTGCCTGACCCCATTGTATGGACACTCAGTCACCTCTCTGATGTTTCATAGAATTCTCTTGAGCGTGGTGTTACTGTTTTTGTGCTAATGTGAAGTGATCCCTGTAACTCAAATTGATCAATCATGTAATGATAAAAACATCTTTAGCGACTGTTGGCAACGCCCGCGTCGCCGCGTACCCCGAGCCGAGCGGAGGGGCTAGGGTTACAGACAGACAACACACAAGACAACACAAGACAACACGCAGTGGGTCACTCTTGTACACAGAATGCCAACTTTATTTGGGGTCCACCTGCATCTTATAGTCTGCTTAGCCCCTCCCAGTATTATCCCAATGTTCAAGCAACACCTAAGCCCCCCTGGGGCATCTTAACAAAAGGGAAGTAAGGAAGAGGGAACTTGCAGTCAAGCCAGGGGCTAAATGCATTAGGCCAAGATTTCCCACTGTGTTACCTCTTAGAAACAAGCTAAGCTGTGGAGTTAACCCTTGGGAGACCGGGGCCCACATGTCACCCTTTTTTTCTTTTTTAATGGACGCCTGTCTTAGGTTGTCCAGCAGTCAGTTGACGCCTTACCCGTCATGGGGAGCACCACCGGGGGCATGTGGGATCCCTGTCTTAGGTTGGTCATCAGCTCTGCCAGATCTTACCCGTCTCTGGCTGCCCATCACAACATGCTCAACCAAACTTGAGTGCTAGGGTTTCCCACAGCTAAAGCCATCACGGTTTGTCAAATGATGACCTGCTCCCGGGCTTGTTGCCTGAATAGGCGGCAGAGAAGAGGAAACAATACTGCAATCATGGCCAAGATCATCAGTCCCAAGGCTACGACTCCGTTCCATTCCTAAAACATCCATGCTGCCAGTCTAATGCCATTAGAACAACTTTCCCTGACATGAGGGGTACCCAGGTCTTAACAATGTACAAGTATAGTTGAAAACACTAACATTTAACAGTCTCATAGTGCTAAGATGTTACATGTATACAAGACAATTTTACCAGGAACCAGAGACCCTAAATGCCTATCATCCCATCTGGCTGTTACATTTCCAAACAGAAAAATGGACCCCAAAAGTTTTTAGGGAAAAGGGGCGGCGTCATCCGTTCTTAACTACTTCCCGCTGAGAGGGGGCGCCTTGGGGAAACAGCAGCAATAGGGGGTCCATGTAGTAGTTCCTGATAGAAGGCAGAAGTCGTCAGGTGTTTGTTGTACATCATGGCACTTGAAAGGCTTCTCTGTTGAAGTCCTGAGTAGTAAGTCCATTTGAATACATTCGAAACTATTCAGCTGAACAGGCTTTGTAGGTCCTGAGAAAACAGAAACAGACATGCCTCTCCAAAAGCTTAATTGTGTATCCATACATTATTCTCAAAAGGAGTTAGCTTAGCAATTCACATTTATGAATATTTTCATCTATAAGCCAATTAAGATAAAGACTACATAGCTTTCCACATAAACATGTACATCAGATAACACATATTATAAAACAAAACCCGCTTTTGTAACAGCCACTTGAGAATTCTTTTAAGTGTGTTAAAGTTACCAATTGTTTAGAATTACATTTTGCTCTTAATAATCTAAATAAACCATACCTATAGTTTACTATTAAACTTTAGCAATGCCCCCATTTTTTTTTTTTTTTTTTTTACAGATCGAATCAGTTGTCTGTCCTACAATTAACTTTACCAACTGAAAGATACATCCTTTGAAGCACATTCTTCTGAGTTTGAGGCTGCTAGGGGCCCATCTAGAACTCCCAAAACCAGAAGAATTAAACCTATTAAATATGCCAAGAGGCCTTAAAATATCTGATCAAAGATTCTTCATTATAATGTCCATCCTTTTAGTCAAACTGATTCGAACAGTAACATATGAAAAACTTCTGTCACTTATAAATGATCACCCAAACATTTCAAAGTAAATACCTAGCAGAAAATACCCTTGAAAACACAGCTCTATAGATCATGAGAATTAAACACAGGAATTAATAAATAAAATCATCTCATAACTTTTTAAGAATTTTAACAAATTCAAAGATTGGAACAGAATAGAGCATACTGAAGCTGGATAGACATTAGATAAAATCACCAATTAAACAGAGACTATCTAAAGTTCAATGCTTCAATTTTTTAACAGCTTTCAAAATTAGAGATATTTTTTATTTTTAGATATTTACTAGCATTTTTATGTATGTGTTGTGCCGGTTTCTGAAATCCCCAGATAATCATCAAGCCTGAAGTCCGTGCTAAGACAAAAAAGTGGTTATTCAAACTAACCTAGATCTCCCAGCCACCTCCCCCAGCCCAGCATGGCTGGGCGGGGGAGGGGCAACCTGCAGGATCCACAAGGCTAGCAAACAGGGAGTGCGCTAGCCAGAGAGAGCACCCGAGAGAAAGAGAGAGCGAGCCCCAGGGCCCAAGCCCCCCAGTTTTTATACATTTGAAGCTATAAAGTATACAGTCATGACCTAGCAGGCTTATATTGGTGGGTTTGAAACTAACAACTTTTAAAAAGTACAAATCGATGAGCTATAGGGTGGTGGATCTTATCAAACACCAGGTATCTCCTTCCTGAGGAGTGGTCTGCCTACGTGACCTGCCAGGTGTCCTGCCCGGTGTCACGTAGACTATCAGGGCTGGAGTTCACACAACCCCCACCCAAGCCATTAAGGCAGAATCACAAAAGGCAGAAAACTTCCAGGTTCTTCATATGCATACTTCAAAAACTTCAAAAACAATGGCTTTAAGCAAATTTCAACCATTTCTCCCAATTCATGGAAACACATTTTAACACAATCCCGCCTAAAAACCAGGAAAGAGAAGTTTTTTCAAGCAACCTTCTAGCTGATTTGGGAATTCACCCCTTTTCAAATGCAGGCAGATAAGAATCACTACAACAGGGACGACAAGATCAAGTTCCCAAATTCTTCAAAGGGCAGACTCCATGTATGCCCCTCCCTTGTTTTATGTATAGCTTGAGGGCCTGGAGGGTCTCCTTAGCTTTTGTTTTGTTGAAGTCAAGAGAGCTGAAAAAAAATTCAATTTGGCTGTTGTCTTGGGAGATTACCTAGGAATTTACCAAAGTTAGTTAACAATTAAAAAGAGATGTTACAACACTGTTGTTTCTCACAAGGAATCAGACTCCAACTCCATTGTCTTAAAAGCAAAATTCAGAAATTATACACATCATGACCAATTTCACTATACAATTTAAAAGAATTTGTTGTTTTCCTGTAAGGCAAAAATCCCACATACTTCCTTATAAGTAAGAACACAAATAATTAACAATCTGGATTAATTTCATGATTAGGAAACATTTTGACCAGTGAGCAAAAGTACTCATCTATTCAATAGCATATATGATGCAACAGATTTAGCATAATTTTATAATATTGAATCCAAGTTATTTTAAATGACAATTACACTATTCAAATTTTTGTCTCAATCTTTGGAAGTTCTAGGGATCCTACTGGAACCCCCAAAGTCATGAGACTAGGTTCAGAACTCTGAAGAATTTAGAGGTCTAAATGAGTAAAACAAAAAGTACTTTGGCATTTAACTGAACATGTACTGTATGTTAGACTTGATCAATGCCAGAACAACACTGTAAGCTGAAGATCAAAAAGCAAGAAAATATCATATGAACCTTTAAATTTGTTAGACCTCCCCAATAAAATTATTTACCTGGAGAGAGAAAGGGGGTCAGTCATGGTCCGTCCCATCTCGTCAGTCAGTCACACACACACCCAATTCAGAACAAAAACAACTTAACAATTCAAGACAAAGATAGAACTGGAGAAATTTTAAAACAAAATCTAGTTTTTGTCCGGACAAAAATAATAGAACACCAACAATACAACTAAACAAACATATGCACAAACACCAAACACATCAGAACAGAGACATGTAACTCTTAAACCTTTTGCTACTTCTAACCTCTTCTTCGACATGCTTTAACCTGGAGATATTTTGTAAAACAAATATATAGGTTCACTTCGTGCTTTAGGTTTAAATTAAGTTACAGAACACGTTTCTTTCTCTTTTTTTTTTCTTTCTTTCTTTCTATTTTTTTTTTTTTTTTTTAACCAACCTTGCTTGAATTGCTTAATTTTCAGGTCATCCTATTCCGACCAACAGCGTTCCCCATATGATGTAAAAGTTCTTCAAGAAAGTGACCAATTTATCCTGGGAGAAGGCTGAACCCATTTTTATCATCCTTTTTGCAGGATAAATTAAACACCAAGACCTAACTATACTTCAAAATAAATCTAAAACCTGACTATACTTCAAAATAAATCTAAACCCTAACTATATTTCAAAATAAAACTAAAACCTGACTTTATATCAAAATAAAACTCCCTCTCCTACCAGTTTAGGAGAGACTTACAATACGTCCCATTTACCTGAATCAGCTGGCCAGCCTCCCGGGACGACCCTTCACCGTATCCTCTCTTTCTCGATCTCGGTGGGAACCTCCATTTGTTGGCAACGCCCGCGTCGCCGCGTACCCCGAGCCGAGCGGAGGGGCTAGGGTTACAGACAGACAACACACAAGACAACACAAGACAACACGCAGTGGGTCACTCTTGTACACAGAATGCCAACTTTATTTGGGGTCCACCTGCATCTTATAGTCTGCTTAGCCCCTCCCAGTATTATCCCAATGTTCAAGCAACACCTAAGCCCCCCTGGGGCATCTTAACAAAAGGGAAGTAAGAAAGAGCAAACTTGCAGTCAAGCCAGGGGCTAAATGCATTAGGCCAAGATTTCCCACTGTGTTACCTCTTAGAAACAAGCTAAGCTGTGGAGTTAACCCTTGGGAGACCGGGGCCCACAAGCGACATAAGGCTATGACACACAGCTAAAAGTATACAATAGTACAATTGAGCCCACAATGTCTCCAAACATCCTGTTATGTGCCCACTTTTGTCCTGAAGTTTGCCCTAGTATAAGTAATGTTTTCCTTAAGAAATGGCTTGATAATATCTTGGAACAGATGGCAATCATGGAGGTACAAAGAGTTTGTTTACCATGCACCTCGGACTGTCACAACACATGATATGATGCATTTTAGTTTCTCACCACAGAAAGCAAAAGTATATGGGACATCTTCTAAAGGGAAACAAAATGGCTTAAAATCTCTGTCTTATATTGGCACTAATATTTAGGGAAAGAAAACAGTTTATAAAGATAAAAGGAAGTTTCTTGCAAAGGCCCTCTGTTTGTGGATTGGCTGAGTTGCCTTGATCCCTTTCACTGCCCTTTAACAAAAGAACAAAAAACAATTGAATCAGCACTACGTGAAGGTGACGGTAATTAATGCATGATTTGATTATAAGATTTAGAAAAAGAATCTATATGCTTTTATAAAATCCTTTCATTTATGATTTTTTAATTCTGCACTCAATATTTTAAGCAATATTAGTTTGTGTTTAGTGAAAATTGATTTTGAGTATAAGTAAACCACTTGTTGCTATGTAACTGCATGTAGTGCCAAACATGGAGTTCCTGGCTTCAGCCAGGTGACTGCAGGTTTCAATGAGTAATGGTTTGTTGATAATGTTTTCTTTAGGATTGTTTTTCTTATTCTCTTAACCATGAAGTAAAAATGAAACAATTGGATATTGTGCAAAAGCTTGTGATGATTTGTGTATAAATAAAGAAGGCAACTTTCTTGAGTTGTCCATTATGAGCATCAAGCCATAGTGGTCCGCGCCTTATCTCTTCTTCTTATCGTCTCGCCAATCCACGCATCCTTTGCAAGCTCTCAGTCAGCCGGAGCTGGTATTTGGCAGGGAAAAGGCAAATGTTTACTACAATTAGAACATCTAGGAAAGATACCAACCTACCATAACGAGATGAACATTGACTTAGCTTAATAAAGACCTTAGACATTTACAAATGTGTCCTGATATTTTGTTTGTAGATAAGGAAATTGAGGTATGAAAGTTCAGTGACTTACCCATGGCTACAGAAATGGTTATTGCTAGAGAAAGGCTCAGGCTCTTAGTATTCAAAATAAATATCAAAAAAGTTCTGATGATAATAGCAAGAGGAAAGAACTGGTTGCTTTAGGCAATTCAAGACAGACTTTTTGACCTGAGAAGGTCTTCATAATAACAAGCAATGTTTTGAGAAATTATGTTGAGGTCGACAATGTAAGACGTCTGAGATACATTGCTTTCCTGAAAGGTGAGAGTGAGACAACTGGTGACTCTATTTGGCTAGTCACACTAGTGTTGTATGTGGGATCTTATGGTTTTCTTTTGGTAGCCTAGCCTTGCCCCACCATGAAGAGCCATTGATAGTTTTTTTTCCACAAACCCAAGATGCCAGACACAGCAAGTGAGCCACATGAGAGGCCTTTATTTCAGTAAGCGTGGTAGCATGGGGTAGAGAGAAGGTGAGAGCAGAGCAGAGAGCAGAGAGAAAGAAGGCGCAGAGAAAGAGCAGAGCAGAGAATAAGAGCAAAGAGACAGAATAGGAGGAAGAAATCAACAGGGAGAGGAATCTTTTTATGGCCTCAGGGCAAGGAGATAGGGAATGTGGGCTTCAGGGACTGGAAGAAGCAGCTGTAGGCAGACACCAGGAATATGCCCCTCAAGGGATTGATGGTGTGCACAGTTTAAACTTGAAGGTCACTAAACTAGATTAGGTAAGTGAGCTTTGAGGGGGTTGAGAGCTAGGAAGTTTACGGTAGTGCTGGGTAACTAGGTATTCTAAAGGACCAAGACTTAGGAGATTTAAGGCAGCACTGAGTTAGCAAGGATTCATGGTGGCACTGAGTCCTAGATGTTGGGGTCAGCCCTCAGAGTCCTTCCTTACATTCCTCCATTTTGTTATATATAAAGAAAAAGGGGCATTGTTCTCCTCTATCACTTCTTCCAGCTCAAATAGGGTACTGGGTCATCTAGGCGATGGTCTCATGGTGGGTTAGGAGAGGCAGATAACCCTATAAGAGGAGCTGGTTAAAGGCTTGATTAGAAATTTTCTGCCTTTGAGCATGGACAATTTTTTGGAAGAAAGATAAGGCAAGGGGCCATGGCAAGTCCCATGAAAAGGAGTGTTAAAGGAGGGAGGAGTTACTTATCAGAAGTCCTTTTGGAAAGTAGCTTGAGTCCTTCCAGAGGCTTGCAGGGATAGGATCTCTGAGGGGGACTTGGTGAAGAGCTTTGGTCTTTGGAGTTGTCAGCGATAGCGGGTAGATCAGCGCATGTACTTGTGACATGTCACATGGCAGGTATTGTCCTTCTGTGCAGACTCAGCCTGGAACACGTTTCTGCATTGGAGTGTCTGCCTGACCTCGGCAGATGGCATTGAGGTTAGTAAGGCTGTCTTCTGTTGTTGGTGGCCAGAGGGAGGCAGGAAGGAGAGAGAGTACCAAAACTCGGCTTGGTGTTTCAAGGTTACCAGGTGTTCCTGGCTTGTGATAAGTTTCCTCATCCTCTGATGCGGTCGACTTCTTCAGGAGTTGCTTCTGCTCAGCCTAACAGCCATGGTAATGTCTTACATTTTCTTTTTGTCTGTAGCCAGTCAGTGTGTTCCTATAAATAAGAGACGTGAAACACACCTTGGGTGTGCAACAGCTTGACTTTATTTTGGATTGGATAAAGAAAAATTCTCTGGCATTATTTCCTAGTATTTGTTTTTTTTTTTTTTTTTTTTTTATGGCATCCTTATTTTTTATGACATAAATTACATAATTATGACATCATGTATAATGTTCATGTTATTTTAAAATATTTTTAGCTGTAGTTTTTAGGTATCTTGTCATTAAGCATTACTTTTTTTTTTTTTTTTTTTTTTTTTTTTTTATTGTTAATTATTTTGCATTATGTGACAGTTTCATAGGCTCTGGGAATCCCCGCCTCCCTCCCCCTCCCCTCCCCCCGGTGGATTCCTCCACCTTGATGCAGTATTACAGTTCAAATTCAATCAAGATTCTTTCATTGCAAACATATACCAAGCATAGAGTCCAGCTACTTATTGTCCAGATTGGTTGAACAGTTTCTTGGGGAGACCTTTTCTGGTCTGAAGTTTGAGCTGGCAGAATATCATCACAGTCAATTAAGAGTCCCAATATAACATCAACAGCAATTTGCAATGTTATGGAATTGACATGGTTTTGAGTAACCAGTGTATTAAAAAGAAAAAAAAAAAAAAAAAAAGGAAAACAAGTCCTAGCCACAACCTATGATTAGCTCATTGACATTTCAATTTAGTTCATATACAGGACCGGCTGCTCTATACCTTAAAATGGCCATAAGGCACCATTCAGCTGTTTCGTGTCCATTTCATCTTAGTATTTAGCCAGTTGTTGTGTTGAAGTAAAATTTTGCTGATCTTGGCAGATTTTAGGATAATCCAGACTGGCTTGTAACTCTAACAAGATATATGTCAACATTTTAGGTGCAGAACATTTTTTTTTTTTTTTTTTTTTGGGGGGGGAGTGTGCAGGAAAATCCTCAGCACCATGGTGAGGAGTAAAACTAATCTTTGTGACCCACCCAGCGAGGCATGAGCCAATCCATGCCAGCTCTTTCCTGTCAGATTTCAAGTTCTACTTTCTGTTGTTTATTTATTTTAGGTTTTTTTTTTTTTTTTTTTAGTTTGTATGATTGTTTGTTTGCTGTGAGGGGTTTTCGAAGCGATCCCGATGGTCATTGTGAGGGAGGGGGGGTCCAGAGGTGGAGCCAGTCTCGGACCAGAGAAAGCTCTCCTCCCTGGTCCGGAAGGACGTTTATTGTTCTTCTGTTTCTGCAGACCACTCAGGGCTTCTGGTTGTCTTTCCGATGACGTTGGTTTCTGCACTGTAGTGTTTGGACTTCTTCCATCCCCTGTGGAAGCTCCGGTTGGGGGTGGGTGACCTCAGAGTACTCGGCCTCCGAGGGCATCCAATTCCCTGTGGCCTCCTTGGCAGTTGGGATATAGTCCTTGTTGCTCGTATTAATAGTTTGTGGTGAAGGTCTGGGAGTCTTCACGGTTGGGATCCAGGGTTAAGCATTACTTTTGAGTTAAAGTAATAAATATATTAATAAACAAATACATTGTTTTGAAAACAAACATGGAAATTGTTTTGAAAACAAACATGGAAATTGCCTATATAGAGAAAATTTTTCAAAATCACTGACATTAAAAGAATGGCAAAGTCATAAATTTCTGGGATGGTAACCACATATGATTTTTTTTTTTTTTTGATTTTTTTTTTTTTTAATTATTTATTATTTAACTTCAGTAATTACATTGTATTATGTGACACAGTTACATAGATACTTGGATTCTCCCCACCCCTCCCCAAACCCTCCCACCATGGTGGATTCCTCCACCTTGTTGCATAACCACAGCTCAAGTTCAGTTGAGATTTCCCCATTGCAAGCGTATACCAAACATAGAGTCCAGTATCTTATTGTCCAGTCAAGTTCAACGGCTTCTTAGGTATACCCTCTCTGGTCTGAAGACAGAGCCAGCAGAGTATCCTCCCAGTCAATTGAAAGCTCCAACATACCATCAGCAAAAATTTACATCATTATGGAATTAATTGACATAGTAATGGGTAACCAATATGTTAAAAGTAAATGCGAGTTCCCAGCCACCTTCTGTGACCACCTCACCTATACTTCAATTTTAGTTTATACACAACATATAACATTCAAAACATAACATGTTATACATAACATCATATCATCTTTTTTTTTTTTTTTTTTGTTAATTATTTTGCATTATGTGACAGTTTCATAGGCTCTGGGAATCCCCCCCTCCCTCCCCCTCCCCTCCCCCCCCTCCCCTCCCCCCGGTGGATTCCTCCACCTTGATGCAGTATTACAGTTCAAATTCAATCAAGATTCTTTCATTGCAAACATATACCAAGCATAGAGTCCAGCTACTTATTGTCCAGATTGGTTGAACAGTTTCTTGGGGAGACCTTTTCTGGTCTGAAGTTTGAGCTGGCAGAATATCATCACAGTCAATTAAGAGTCCCAATATAACATCAACAGCAATTTGCAATGTTATGGAATTGACATGGTTTTGAGTAACCAGTGTATTAAAAAGAAAAAAAAAAAATAAGGAAAACAAGTCCTAGCCACAACCTATGATTAGCTCATTGACATTTCAATTTAGTTCATATACAGGACCGGCTGCTCTATACCTTAAAATGGCCATAAGGCACCATTCAGCTGTTTCGTGTCCATTTCATCTTAGTATTTAGCCAGTTGTTGTGTTGAAGTAAAATTTTGCTGATCTTGGCAGATTTTAGGATAATCCAGACTGGCTTGTAACTCTAACAAGATATATGTCAACATTTTAGGTGCAGAACATTTTTTTTTTTTTTTTTTTTTTTTTTTTTTTGGGGGGGGAGTGTGCAGGAAAATCCTCAGCACCATGGTGAGGAGTAAAACTAATCTTTGTGACCCACCCAGCGAGGCATGAGCCAATCCATGCCAGCTCTTTCCTGTCAGATTTCAAGTTCTACTTTCTGTTGTTTATTTATTTTAGGTTTTTTTTTTTTTTTTTAGTTTGTATGATTGTTTGTTTGCTGTGAGGGGTTTTCGAAGCGATCCCGATGGTCATTGCGAGGGAGGGGGTGTCCAGAGGTGGAGCCAGTCTCGGACCAGAGAAAGCTCTCCTCCCTGGTCCGGAAGGACGTTTATTGTTCTTCTGTTTCTGCAGACCACTCAGGGCTTCTGGTTGTCTTTCCGATGACGTTGGTTTCTGCACTGTAGTGTTTGGACTTCTTCCATCCCCTGTGGAAGCTCCGGTTGGGGGTGGGTGACCTCAGAGTACTCGGCCTCCGAGGGCATCCAATTCCCTGTGGCCTCCTTGGCAGTTGGGATATAGTCCTTGTTGCTCGTATTAATAGTTTGTGGTGAAGGTCTGGGAGTCTTCATGGTTGGGATCCAGGCTTTCTCCTTACCACCTGCTCCACCCTGGAGTGCTCCCCTGCTCCACGCACATGACCTCCTGTTAAGAGGTTGTCAGGATAGCACCCGATTCCCCCCTCATGCATTGGTATAGTAGTTTTATTGTTGTTTAGTGCCACTTTGAGTCTGTTATCTATGAATTACCAGATTTGATCTTGATAGGCTATATTGTACTTTTTTCTCACTCTTTTTATGGTCTTGAAAGATTTCCCTGCACTCCCCCCCATTACAGGTTAACATAGCGTATTGAGGGTATAGTAGGTTTTACAGATTTTCGATGTAGATCTTAAGTATTCTGACATTAATTGTTGGTTTATAGATTATATCGCCTTATCTTATTGCATTGGATACAGGTTATAAGAGATTGCACTAATATTACAATATACAGGTACTATTTTCCAAGTTGTTCTCTTTTCATCTCAGATTAAGGCAAACATGTGGTATTTAACCTTTTGGGATTGGTTCATTTCTCTTAGCATGATGGATTCCAGTCGGGCCCATTTGTCCACAAAGAATTGCATTTCGTTTTTCTTAATAGCTGAGTAGTATTCCATGGAGTAGATGAACCATAACTTTCTTAGCCAGTCTTCCACTGATGGGCATTTTGGCTGCTTCCAGGTTTTTGCGATCGTAGATTGTGCTGCTATGAACATAGGTGTGCATGTTGGTTTCTTGAGTAGAAGATGTTTTGGATATATCCCAAGGAGTGCTATTGCTGGATCATATGGTATGTTGATTTTCAGTTGTTTGAGTATTCGCCAAACTGATTCCCATAGAGGCTGTACAAGTCTACACTCCCACCAGCAGTGGAGAAGGGTTCCCTTTTCCCCACATCCTCGCCAGCAAGTGTTGGTGGTATTATGTATGTGTGCCATCCTTACTGGAGTTAGGTGGTACCTCATTGTTGTCTTCATTTGGATTTCCCTTATTGCCAGGGAACTTGAGCATTTTTTCATATGCTTGTTTGCCATTTGTGTTTGTTCTTTTGTGAAGTGTTTGCCCATTTCCCGTGCCCATTTCTTGAGCAGTTTGTTTGTTCTGGTGTTTTGGTTTCTCTGGAGATCTTTGTATATTCTGGAGATTAGCCCTCTATCACCTATGTCGTGTGCGAAGATCTTCTCCCATTCTGTGGGTTGCCTTTTTACTTTGTTGATTGTTTCTCTAGCTGTACAGAAGCTTTTTAGTTTGATGAGGTCCCAATTGTTTATTTTGGTCTCGATTTCTACTGCATTTGGAGTCTTTTTTAGGAAGTGAGGGCCTACCCCTAAGTGTTGCAGTGTGTTTCCAACATTTTCTTCCAAAAGTTTGAAGGTTTCTGGATGTAGGTTTAGGTCTTTTATCCATTTAGATTCGATCTTGGTGTATGGTGAGAGATGTGGGTCTATCTTTTTGTTTCTGCAGGCTATTAACCAGTTGTCCCAACAGCATTTATTGAACAGACCTTTCCATTTGCTTGGGTTGTTGTCTGTCTTTTTGTCGAAGATTAATTGACTGTATCTGTGTGGGTTTCCATCTGTTGTTTCTATTCTGCTCCACTGATCTTCCTCTCTATCTTTGTGCCAGTACCAGGCTGTTTTGATGACCACTGCCCTATAGTATGTCCATAGATCCGGTACTGTGATTCCCCCTGTTAAGTGCCTGTTCTTCAGAGTGGTTCTGGCTATTCGTGGTTTTTTGTGTTTCCAGATGAATCTGTGTATCATTTTTTCCAGTTCGATGAAGAATGCTGTGGGTAATTTGATTGGGATTGCATTGAATGTATATATTGCTTTTGGTAGTATAGACATTTTGATGATATTAATTTTGCCTATCCAGGAGCATGGGATGTTGTTCCATCTTTCGAGGTCTTGTTCTATTTGATTTTTGAGTGTTTTGTAATTTTCTTCATAAAGGTCATCTACGCTTTTGGTTAAATTTATTCCCAGATATTTCATGCTTTTCTCTGTTATTTTGAATGGTAGCTTGTTGGTTAGATCTTCTTCCATCTTGCGGCCATTTGCATACACCATGGCTGTTGATTTTTGTTCATTTATCTTGTATCCTGCCACTCTGCCAAATTCTCGTATGAGTTCTAGGAGTCTTTGTATTGAGTTTTTTGGTTCTTCTATGTAGAGAATCATGTCGTCTGCGAATAGTGAAAGCTTGACTTCTTCATTTCCAATTTGGATTCCTTTGATTTCTTTGTCTTGTCTTATGGCTTCTGCAAGTACCTCTAGGACTATATTGAATAGCAGTGGTGATAGTGGGCAGCCTTGTCTTGTTCCAGATCTCAGTGGGAAGGGATCCAGTTTTTCTCCATTTAGTATGATGCTGGCATTGGGTTTTTCATATATTGCTTTGATTATGTTGTGGATTGTTCCTTCTATCCCCACCCTGGTTAGGGTTTTTAAAATGAAGGTGTGTTGAATTTTGTCGAAGGCTTTTTCTGCATCTATTGATACTATTATATGGTTTTTGTTTTTCAGTTTTTGGATGTGATGTATCACATTTATGGATTTTCTTATGTTGAACCATCCCTGCATTCCCTGGATGAAACCTACTTGGTCTGGGTGGATGATCTGTCTGATTTTTTTTGTATTCTATTGGCTAGGATTTTGTTGAGAATCTTAGCGTCAACGTTCATCAGGGAGATCGGTCTGTAGTTTTCCTTCTCTGTTAATTCTCTATTCGGTTTGGGGATTAAGGTGATATTGGCTTCATAGAATGAGTTTGGAAGAGTTGCTTCCTTTTCTATTGTTTTGAAGAGCTTGTAAAGGATTGGGGTTAGCTCTGGTTGGAATGTTTTGTAGAATTCTGTGGTAAAACCATCTGGGCCTGGGCTTTTCTTTGTTGGGAGCTCTTTAATCACTGATTCTATCTCTGATTCAGTAATGGGTTTATTCAGGTCTTCTGTTGCTTCTGGGGTGAGTTTTGGTAAGTGGTGGGAGTCTAGGAATCTTTCCATTTCCAAGTGATTATCGAATTTGTTGGCATATAGTTCTTTGTAATAATTTCTAATTATTTCCTTAATGGTAGTAGCGTCTGTTGTTATGTTGCCTTTTTCATCTTTGATATTGCTAATTCTTGCTTTGTCTTGTTTTTTCTTTGTCAATCGGGCCAATGGGGTATCTATTTTGTTTATCCTCTCAAGGAACCAGCTTTTTGATTCATTTATTTTCTGAATGGTTTTTTTAATTTCTTTCTGGTTTAGTTCTTGTCTTGTTTTGATAATTTCTTGTTTCCTCTTGTTTGTGGGGTCTTTCTGCTGTTGCTTTTCCAGTTCCTGGAGGTGTGTCCTTAATTCTTGCATTTGTTGCCTTTCTTGGGCTTTGACGTGCGCGCTTATTGCAATAAACTTACCACGCAACACTGCTTTGGCGGTGTCCCATAAGTTTTGGACTTTTGTATCTGGGTTTTCGTTGATTTCCATAAATTTTTTGATCTCGTCTTTAATTTCTTCTCTAACCCATTGTTCGTTTAATAGCATATTGTTCAGCCTCCAGGAGTTTACATGTTTCCTGGGACATTTTGAGTTGTTGATTTCCAGTTTCACTCCGTGATGGTCTGAGAAGGTACATGGTACGATTCTGATATTTTTGTAATTAGTTAAACTTGCTTTGTGTCCTATTATGTGGTCTATCCTGGAGAAGGTGCCATGCACTGCTGAGAAGAAGGTGTAGTCTGTGGCCTTAGGATGAAATATTCTATAGACGTCTACTAGGTCCAGTTGTTCTATTGTGTGTGTGAGATCTGTGGTTTCTCTGTTGAGCTTTTGCTGCGTTGATCTATCTATTGGTGTTAGTGGGGTGTTCAGGTCTCCCAGAATTATCGTATGTTCATCTATGTCTCCCTTTAAGTCCAAAAGTAGTTGTTTCACGTAGCTGGGTGCATCCGGGCTAGGAGCATAAATGTTAAGAATGGCGATTGGTTCTTGTTGGATCCTCCCTTTCAAGAAGATGTAGCGCCCTTCCCTATCCTTTTTGACATTTGTTACTTTGAAGTCCGTATCATCTGAGAATAGGACTGCCACACCAGCCTTTTTTTCTCGTCCATTGGCATGGAATATTTGTTTCCACCCTTTCACTTTAAGTTTCCTGAAGTTCCTTCTGGTTAGATGTGTTTCTTGCAAGCAGCATATAGTTGGGTCCTGATTTTTAACCCAGTCTGCTAATCGGTGCCTTTTGAGTGATGAATTTAAGCCATTTGTATTGAGGGTTAATATTGAGAAATTATAATTTTGCCGTGACATATGCCTGTGTTTTTGAGGTTGTTGGTAATTGATTGTCGTTTCTGTGGATGGACTTTATTGAGATCTCCCTGATTGCCATCCTTGCTTATGGCTTGCTTCCTTTTTCTCTGGGAGTAGCGCATTTCTAAGGAGATTTTGTAGAGTTGGTTTTGTGTTGGCATATTCTTCTAATTTCTCTTTGCTGTGGAAGTATCTAGTTTCGTTCTCGTATACAAATGAAATCTTTGCTGGGTAGAGTATTCTTGGTTGACAGTTGTTCTCTTTCAGTACTTGAAAGATTTTGTTCCACTCTCTTCTTGCCTGGAGCGTCTGTTCTGAGAAGTCGGCAGTGATTCTGATGGTCCTGCCCCTAAATGTAAGCTTCTCTTTGGTTCGTGCTAACCTTAGGATTCTTTCTTTGTATTCATTGGAGGGTAGCTTGATTACCACGTGTCTTGGGGAGGATCGTTTTGGGTCCACCCTGTGGGGAGTCCTCTGGCCTTCCTGAATTTGGATTGGGTTCATGTTCCAGGTATTTTGGAAGTTCTCCTGCATAATTTCCTCAAGTATTTCCTAGTATTTGTAACTAGATCGCAGTAATAACCTGGACCATTCAGGGTAATTCAAGAGCATCCAGGTAAATTCTACTTCTGTGCTAATAGCACTTTGTCTTGCTTTTCTTTCAAGGAGACACTTCATGTGGTCAGGGTGAGAAGCAGATTTTCTCATAAAATCATGTATATATCATAAACTTAAAGTTGCAATGCAAAGTATCCCCATCCATGGATATGTATTTCTTTCTGTTTTTCCTTTGGAAAATGCTTCGGAACCTATGCAATGCAAATACTAAGCTGTTACGGATCAGCCAACAGTCCACATTTAACCAGGTTTTAATTTTTCCTTTTGTATATTATAATTACCATAATGGCACCAACCTGTTTTTGCAAGATTGCAAAGATATTGAACAATACTTAATATTTAAGAATTCTAAGCAGCAGTGGAGGGAGTTTGAAGAATTTGAATAAGAAACCTTCCTCCTTGAAGTTTTATTATTAGAAAAGATCATTTGGCTTGATCATTGAGATTGCCATTACTGCGTATATATGAGACACATTTTTGCCATGTATATTCTGTTATTTTACGCTGGTTTTAGTGAAAATATTTGCATCTTAGATAGTTCCCAAAGTTTAGAAGCTCTGCAGCTGTGAGGTCATCTTTGCCAATGGGAGCTAGTACTACTAGTTTTGCCAGGAAAATTATCATTATTATGGATATACAGAGTTCATCTCTTGCCAAACTTTTCAATATATGAAATTGTTGCCACAATATCTTAGTAGACTCTCTATTCTGTTTGCAGCACACAGGGTGTTGGAGTGCAGCTTTTTCTAAGCAATATGGGAAATGATATGAGGGAGGTCCAGAGTTGTTCCTGCATTTGCATTTATAGTTCCTTCTCTTCTTACTGATGACCTTGACTGGCTTTGTGTTGCCTGCCACCACAGGTCTCCTGATGTGCCTTTGTCACCATTGCACTCAGGAAACCTTAGTTTTTTAAAAACATATTTATAAGTTTTTTTGTTTTATTATTCTATGATACAGTTTCGTAGGCTCTGGAATTTCTCTTACTGCCTTGCTAAATCCCTGCCAACCCTCCCCTACCACCAATTTCCCTTATATCATTATAATAGTATAGTCCTGCACAACCATTCATAAGTCCATCATTCTGCTATTTAGTATAACCTACATTGTAGGCATGGACAGTGGCAGAGAGTCCAGCATCCTATTGTTGATAGGTTCAACAGTTTCATTGGAAGTCCATCTTTGATTTGGAAGTAGAGATGCACACTGCATTATGTCTTCACATCTCTGTATGATAGTCTCTATTACATAATTACTATATATCCCGGTAAATGAAAATCCATAAAACAAAATGAACAACAGAAAGAAAAATAGAAAATTTGCAACAACGTGAAGTGAAATAACATCTACTGAATGACCGTTTTGTCACTGAAGAAACGAAAAAGCAAGTCAGACCTTCCTGAAGCCAGTGATGCTATTGTGTGACTTATGAGTTAGTGAGGAAATTAATAAGAAAAACAAAAACTTTTTTTGAATGAATGAAAATTAAAAATATCAAAACCTATGAGATGTAGCAAAAATAATATTGAAAGGGCTATTGATCTTGTATTTTGCTTGAAGGTTGCCTTATAGCATAGAGAACATATGATATTTGTCCTTTTGGGATTGACTTGTTTCACTGAATTTAATGGTTGCTGGGACCATTTTGTTGCAAATGGCGGACCTTTTTTTTTTAAGATTTATTTTTATTGGAAAGGCAGATATACAGAGAGAAGGAGATATAGAAAGAAAAATCTTCCAGCTGCTGATACTCTCTCAAAGTGACCACAATGGCTGGAGAAAGAGAGAGGACTAGAGGTAGAAAGAAAATTTCGTATCTACTACTTCACTCCCAAAATATCCACAACAACCATGATTAGGCTGAAGCCAGGAGCCAGAACTCTCCTCTGGTGATAAGGACTCATGTACTTGGACTGTCTTCTGGTTTCCCAGGCACATACGCAGGAACCTAGATCAGGAGCAAAGCAGTCAGGACTCAAACCAGCACTCCAGAGGGGATTCCAGTTATTATCGTGTCTTAACCCATTGGGCCCTAATTCCTGCCCTAGTGTATACCATCTTAGTTGTTAGATTCAAGGATGCTGGCATTTTAGGAATTGGTAAAGTGCTCTGTTTGGAAACATGTGCTGTCTTGTATGACCAGTAACAAATAGAGAAGTCACATAGATTGTTAGACTGTTTCTGGATGTGGCTTGAACTGAGCACTCTTCTCAAGAACAGGTAGCCACCTTGTGTTAGGCTACAAGTTTATGCTAATTGTATGTCGACATCCATGATTAATCTGTGTATGAAGCATTCTTACCTTGAACAAGTGGAAATATGCAAAAAATGCATCTTAGAGCAAGTAAAATATGATATATTCTTACAATTGATTTTAGAAGCTGATGTGCAATAGCTTAGAGTTTAAAGTCCTCTATGGTGAGTCACAAATGAAATTGTATTTCATTTGAAATATAGTTGATCACTATAATTGTGTGTATCTCTAAGTCTGGAGTGAAGAATATCCAGTCAATAGGCCACATTTAAGGCTCTCAAAATCATCTGGTCTGGCCCTGACTAGACAACCACTGGTAGGATTCAAAATTCAATACATTATAGTGGGCTATTATTTGATAGTTTCATGGTGTGAGTTGATAGTTTTGTGTATCCCATGAATGGTATGCTAAACATCTAAATGGCTCTTGGCAGGAAAATGGTTTCCAACCTTTGCAGAAGAGTGTAGTACTAAAATACATCAATAATACTCAATAAGTAATTTTTAAAAATGGGTAGTATATGCAAGGCCATTGTTGTTTTGGTCTATATTTCAATGATTGAACTCTTCAGAACAACAAAAGAAGAAAAGAAAACTTTCTAATAGAAATATTGGACTTCATAGAAAGTTCCATTTCAGTGTTTTCTCATGATGGTAGAATCACAGCTTACTGGTGGTTGGGGAGATGGCTATTCCTTTTGTATGTTGAAAACTGCGTTCTTCAACCATCTGTTAAGTCCGAGTTTTATTTAATTATGCTTAAGTGCATAAGTTTGATCACCTTTCTTGTGTTTTAGAGCACACAAATACATAATCCTCCAGGGAGTTTAAGAACTGAGAAAAACTTTAGAAACATCTGAGATAATGGGTCCCAGCACAGTAGCCTGGTGATTAAAGTAGAGGAGGGCCCAAAGCCTTGGGGCTCTGCACATGGGAGACCCAGAAGAATCTCTGCTCCTGGCTCCTGGTTCTGGATTGGCTCAGCTCTGGCTCTGGGAAATGAACCAGTAGACAGACCATCTTTCCCTCTGTTTTCTTCTTTCTGTAAATCTGACTTTCCAATAATAAATAAATCTTAAAAAGAGATGATATGAGGTTATGTATAACATGTTATGTTATGAATGTTATATGTTGTGTATAAACTAAAATTGAAATGTAAGTGAGGTGGTCACAGAAGGTGGCTAGGAACTCGCATTTACTTTTAACATATTGGTTACTCATTACTATGTCAATTAATTCCATAATGATGTAAATTGTTGCAGATGGTATGTTGGAGCTTTCAATTGACTGGGATGATACTCTGCTGGCTCTGTCTTCAGACCAGAGAGGGTATACCTAAGAAGCCATTGAACTTGACTGGACAGTAAGATGCTGGACTCTATGTTTGGTATACGCTTGCAATGGGGGAATCTCAACTGAACTTGAGCTGTGGTTATGCAACAAGGTGGAGGAATCCACCATGGTGGGAGGGTTTGGGGAGGGGTGGGGAGAACCCAAGTATCTATGTAACTGTGTCACATAATACAATGTAATTAATGAAGTTAAATAATAAATAATTAAAAAAATATCTAAAACATCTTCCTCTTTTTAGCAAACAATAAATTGAGATTTGGAAATGAATGCTGTGTTCTGTGTCAAACTGCTATATTTGTATCTCCTAATTTCTAACCAGGGCAATATTACGGTGAGTGAATATGGAAATTTACAGAAAGGTTAAAGGTGATTGTTTAAAAAAAATTTGTGTCCAATTCAAATAAAATTCTGTTGACTCAGTATACATATTTGAACCATGGAGTATTATGTAATTCAAAACTTAGAAGGGATTTATACCAATTCAAAAAGTTTAATACTCAAAAAATGTATCCTTAATCATATGCATTTTTTGGAATGATACTATGAAGTTAGAAATTGCGAAAATATCTGAATATAACATGAACATTTTTGCAACTGCCAAGAATCCCCTGAATCACTTGTGTATAAAATCTCTCCAGAAATTTCCCAGGAAATTACTTCCTTTCATTGAAAAGGTTATTTGGTTTGAGGTTCTATGAATTTGACAATGTAATGTTGCTAGTGGTAGTAATTTACTTATGTTAATGATAATATTGGCACTTTTGGGGGTATCAGAGTCCTTTTGGATGTATATGCAGAAATCCAGCTAAAACCAGTGTAAGCCAAAATAAAGACCAATAGGTCTATAGGACTTGACTCTTACAAAATGTGAAGTCCAGGGTAAGTCCCAGCTGAAGCATGATTTTGCCCGACATTTCGAATTATGCCATTCCAACTGTTTGTTCATTGTGTTTGGTGTTGGCTTTGTTCCCAGACAATGTTTCCTAATGACATGGAAAGAGTGTCAACAGCACCTCAGGCCCACAGTCTTCTAGCTTTGGAACTGGCAAAGAGAGTGCCTTCTCCTTTGAGGTTCAATTGTACCAGCTTAGATCTCATCTTAGGAAGATGAAATGTGCTA
Source organism: Ochotona princeps (assembly GCF_030435755.1). Taxonomy (NCBI): domain Eukaryota; kingdom Metazoa; phylum Chordata; class Mammalia; order Lagomorpha; family Ochotonidae; genus Ochotona; species Ochotona princeps. The sequence continues at coordinate 45,294,728 of NC_080841.1, forward strand.
TCTAGAGATGCAAAAGCTGTACTGCTAGCCCTGCACAGATCAGAGTATCTCACTAGAAGGGGTGGTGCCCAGTGAGCTGTTCAAACAATAGATGGTTTCTCTTCTTCCACTTAAAAGTTGCTATTCATGTGTGTTCAGGTGCAAGATGCTATTTAGACATCTAGAAAAATAATATGCTTTCCACATTTAGTGGTTCTTGGCTTCCAATCTGATTCCACTGATCCAAATTGAGTCTCCTTGTGTAAAAGGCTCTTAAATTATTTTCCTTTTGTGAAAGCTGAAAAAGATTCATTCTTTGATGTTATTTTTTAAAAAAGATTTATTTCTTTTCTTTAAAATGCATATTTTAGAGAGAAAAAGAGATACCTAGAGAAAGTCTTTCATCCACTGTTTCACTTCCCAGATGGCTGCAATGGTCACAACTGTGTTGATTTTAGGCTGGGAGCCAGGAGACTCTGTCAAGTTTTCCACATGAGTTTGGGGCTTTGGACCATCCTCTACTGCTTTCCCAGGTGACAAGCAGAGAGCTGGATTGGAAGTGGAGCAGCACCCCTGTGCGATGCCCTCACTTACAGACAGGCAATTAGCCAGTTGAGTCATCACACCAGCACTGATTTATCAGTTATTATTAGCTTCTAAAGATTTATTTTTATTTGAAAATCAGGGAGAGGGAGGAAAACAGGGTGAGAGAGAGAGAGAGACAGAGAGACAGAGAGACAGAGAGACAGAGGTGTGGTTTTGTCTGCTTATTCATTCCCCAGGTGGCTGCCAAGGCCAATGCTGGGGCAGCTTGAAGCCAGGAATTTAATCTGAATTTCCTGTGTGGATGGTGGCAACCCAAGTAGTTGTGGCATTTTCTGCTGTCTTTCCCGGGCTATTAGTAGGGAGCTGAATTGAAAGCGGAACAGCTGGAACACAAATAGGCATTCATAGGGTCAGTGCTTTTAAAAGATAACATTTTTGTAAAATGATCAACCTCTTTAGAATGCTCTTTAGTGGTGTTTGAGTACCTCTTTGGAGCTTGGGCAAGGCTTAGTTACCAAGAAGAGCAATTGTGTGAGGCAGTTTCTTTATTGGAGGGGAAACTTCTACCTTTTCATTGGGAAATTTCATTTCCATATCAATATAGAGATGTTAGGGCTGTCTAAGGAAAACCTGGAGCAGGCTTTTGGCTAGTGGTTAATGTGCCTGTTTCTCACATTGGAGTGCTTGAGCCATTCCATTTCCCTGCTAATGCACAACCTGGGAAGCAGCAGGTGTTGGCTCAAGTGGTTGGACCACTCATGTGAGAGACCTGGATTGGGATCCTGACTCCTATTTATAGCCCAACCCAATTCCACCATTATGAATTTTCTTGAAGGGTGTGCCAACAGTGGGAGGGCACGCTCTCTCGCGCACGCTCTCTCTCTGTCTCTCTCATAAACAAATAAAAATTTTAAATGTTTAGAAAGCCATTATTACTAATTAAGACACAGGTTTGATGTAAATGTAGGTATTTTAAGCAGATTGTAAAACTGGGCAGAGAACTTTTTAAAAAATTAAAATGCCAGTGATGATTAGAGAAAATTATTAATTTTGACATAGGTAATTTTTATTCTGTCTCATGATATGACCTAAACAAACTTTTGATTAGTAATTTTTGAGTTTTTCTTCAATTGTAGAAGCAGCCTTACTCTGAAATTGCTCTGTGTTGTGTTTAAATCTGTTTTATTTCTTTCCTCTGTTGCTTTATAAACTTAATCCACAAAAATGCCAGCAGGGGGCCTGGCAGCGTGGCCTAGCGGCTAAAGTCCTCGCCTTGAAAGCCCCGGGATCCCATATGGGCACCGGTTCTAATCCCGGCAGCTCCACTTCCCATCCAGCTCCCTGCTTGTGGCCTGGGAAAGCAGTTGAGGACGGCCCAATGCTTTGGGACCCTGCACCCGCGTGGGAGACCCGGAAGAGGTTCCAGGTTCCTGGCTTCGGATCGGCGCGCACCGGCCCATTGCGGCTCACTTGGGGAGTGAAACATCGGATGGAAGATCTTCCTTTCTGTCTCTCCTCCTCTGTGTATATCTGGCTGTAATAAAATGAATAAATCTTTAAAAAAAATGCCAGCAGAATTATTGAATTATGTAGAGTTTGTTCTTGTTAGGATAGATGTGTTCTTCACCTTTCTTGGATATAGTGGTTTGTTATGAAATAAGCATTTGAATCCTGAAGTAACGTTGGTCATTTTTTAAAAACAATTTTAGTAGTAAGTGAATCTCTTCTTCCATAGTTTTGGATTCATTTGTTAATAGCTTTGGTATGCTATTATATTTGATTTGGTTGTTTTTGGTATTAGAATTTAATATCATGACTTTTTAACTTTTTAACATGGCTTTTTTCTAGTTGACAATTTTTTTTATTAATTACATTTCATTTTGTGACACAGTTTCATAGGCTCTGGGATCCGCCCCCCCAACCCCTCCCTATACCCTTCCCCCATGGTGGATTCCTCCACCTTGTTGCAGTATTACAGTTCAAGATTCTTTCATTGCAAGCATATACCAAGCATAGAGTCCAGCATCTTATTGTCCAGATAAATTCAGCAGTTTCCTGGGGAGACCATCTCTGGTCTGAAGACAGAGCTGGCAGAATATCATCCCGATCAATTAAAAGCCCCAACATAATATCAAAAACAATTTATAACATTATGGAGTTAATTGACATGGTATTGAGTAATCAATATGTTAAAAAATGCAAGTTCTTAACCACATCCTGTGACTACTTCATTGACATTTCAATTTTAGTTTATGTACAATCGGCTTCTATACCCCCTAAAATGGCTATAGGGTGCTGTTCAGCTGTCTCGTGTCTGTTTTCATTTTAGTATTTAGCAGTTTATAGTGTTGAAGCATAATTTTTACTGAACTTGGCAGATTTTAGGATAGTCTACACTGGCTTATAACTCTAACAAGGCATATGTCAGCAGTTGAGGTGCAGAACAGTTTTAGGAGGGGTGTGCAGAGAAATCTTCAATACCTTAGTGAGGAGTAACTAATCTTTGCGTCCTACCTAGTAAGGTACATGTGAATCCACGCTGATCGTTTCCTGTCTGGTTCTAAGCTTTCCTTGCTGTTCTCTGTAGTTGACTATTTTTTTTTTTATGATTACAATATTTAGTAATCACTAACTTAATGTATAAATTGTCACACAATGTTAGAAAATTTGTCAATTTTAGAGGAAGAATAACATTTTAAAAAAGTTTAATGTTTTGAAAGGCATGTATGAGAAAAATAGGAAGGGAAGAAGAGAATGAAGGAAAGAGATGGATATAGGTCTTCCATTGGTGAGCTAACTCCCTACTATCCTACAGCAGCTGAGGTGGACCATTCTGAAGCCAGGGCCTCGATGGAGCTCCGTCTGGGTCTCCCGCGTGGGTGGCAGGTGTTCAAGTACTTTCTATGTCTTCTGCTGCCTCCCAAATGGGTGGACATGGAGGTGTGTTGGAAGCCAGGTGGTGCTTGATGTCAGGCTTTCTGACATGGGATGTAGGCATCCCAAAAGGGCCTAATCAGCTGTACCGCAATGCCTACCCCTGCCCTACTTTTTGGTTCTGTGTTTTATTTTGCAAGTGATTATTGCTCTTAAATTAAAAACACCTTTTTAAATTTGATTGTGTCTGCAACTGACACCAGTATAAGTTCTGCTGTTATTTGCTTCACATTTTAACATGAAAAAGCTTTCAGTGAATCACTGCTTAGCACAAATGGTTGAATGATTTCCTTTCTTAATTATTCTGTGAGATTGCTTAAGATGGGAAACAAAATAGCCCTCCAAATTGCTAAAAAGCCTCCAAAATAAAGAGTTTGGGCCTCTAAAAATTGTTTTATTTAAAATTTGCTTTTTCATATTAACTGTACTTTTCTTATTAGGCTGTCAAGTTTTTAATTACACAGATTTCCATAGCTGGTGTGCCCACTCTTCCTTGCTCCCTGTTAGGGACAAGAGAGGTAGTTACCATAACTGTAGGGGAAGGAAGCTTTAAATACTGAGCCTACTCAGTTGTCATGGACCAGCAAGGGGCTGCTGGGTGGGAGGCTCATTATGTTCAGCTACCACAAGAGACTTTCTCTTTTCCTAGTTGACGAGGAGCAGGGGCTCAGCTGACAGCTTAATAAGCAGCCCCTTGCTGGCCATTGTGCTTCAGTCAGGGATTCAGGGCAGCATGGAAAGAACACACAAAAGAGAAACATTTCGTAGAACAAAGACCACTCCTTCAATGTTCAGGTAGAAGAAAGGTGAAATAGAAACTCTCAGTCAGGAAAGAGACATGAAGGTCACTGCTTTGAGAAGGGAGCTTGCTGCTGAATTTGTTAAAAGAAGCAGAGATCAGGTTATGTTAGCTGGACCTTACAGTTGGCAAGTTACACTGTGACTGACTACCCAGGACAGGCTGGGCAAAAATCAGAGGTTCTATTGGAGCTTATATTTCTGCCTCAAATCATGATGCTTAATGCTATTTGTGGATTCTCTTGGAAAGTAATATCACACAAATAATTTGCAAATATTTGTTAATTTCGAAGAAGAGATACTGTGAAATATTGTGTGCCACTTGCTGTTTGAGCTGTCTTTCCAACACATCTCCAATATGAAGTGTGTTGATACTTCCTTAGTTTTTACCTCTGCTTTGTAATTATTGCAGAAATTCTTAAATTGGAAATTCCTGCTTTTTGTATTGATAGAAAATTGTATTTTCTGCTTACAAAATACTTTTCATCACTAGAAAAGGGCAAAAAATATTATGAATGGGTATTTGTGGTATAGTTTGTGCATCAATGAAGTCGGGAACACAATTTCCATGATAAACAGATTTAAAAAATAGTGTTGTGGGGCCCAGCAGCGTGGCGTAGCGGCTAAAGACCTCGCCTTGAAAGCCCCGGGATCCCACATGGGCGCCGGTTCTAATCCCGGCAGCTCCACTTCCCATCCAGCTCCCTGCTTGTGGCCTGGGAAAGCAGTTGAGGACGGCCCAATGCATTGGGACCCTGCACCCGCGTGGGAGACCCGGAAGAGGTTCCAGGTTCCTGGCTTCAGATTGGCGCGCACCGGCCCATTGCGGCTCACTTGGGGAGTGAATCATCGGATGGAAGATCTTCCTCTCTGTCTCTCCTCCTCTGTGTATATCTGGCTGTAATAAAATGAATAAATCTTTAAAAAAAAAATAGTATTGTGGCTATTGTAATAGAGATTTCTAAAAATATTTGTTTTTTAAAAGATTTATTACCAAGACGGCTAGATATTGGATGTCCTCTCAGACATTTTTTAAATGAAAGATTTGAAAAAAAAAACTTGAATTGAGTGACTTTGATTGAATATTAGATATCATTCAAGCTTGTTAAAAAAAACCAGTTTCCATTTAGTGAAACTTTGATGAGAACATTTTGGAAGATTAGTAGTTTCTTTGCCCAAATCAAGTGTAGTTTTTGTATTACTCTTTTTTTTTTAAAGATTTATTCATTTTATTACAACCAGATATACAGAGAGGAGGAGAGACAGAGAGGAAGATCTTCCGTCCGATGATTCACTCCCCAAGTGAGCCGCAACGGGCCGGTGCCGATCCGAAGCCAGGAACCTGGAACCTCTTCCGGGTCTCCCACGCGAGTACAGTGTCCCAAAGCATTGGGCCGTCCTGGACTGCTTTCCCAGGCCACAAGCAGGGAGCTGGATGGGAAGTGGAGCAGGTGGGATTAGAACCGGCGCCCATATGGGATCCCGGGGCTTTCAAGGGGAGGACTTTAGCCACTAGGCCACGCTGCCGGGCCCTGTATTACTCTTAATGAATGCTTTTTTCCATTTTCCTTTAGGCTTTGTCTAGCTTAATCAGCTGTCTGCTTTTCATGCACTGTATTGATCCTGACTTAGGTCCTGATATGTGATCAGGTCTCAAGATTATTGGTTGCCATGCTGCTGAAACTGCATCTGCCTTTGTTGGTGGCCTCTGTTGCTAGCCTGTGTTATTAGCTATGTGGCATAGCAATAACTAACCATTATGTGATATAGTACATCAAATGTTTTCATGTTTTATTTGCTCTCTCTGTATAATATGGGAAAGAAGTAAGGGTAGTGGTGTGTTTGCTGTCCTGCAACAATGGACTTGGTGCCTGGAGCCTGAAATCACATGCTTGGACTACTGACTGATGGTCAATAGCTAAAGTTTATTAATAGCATCAGACTTTTAAAAGACGGTTGTCACGTATGCATCCAGGGAGGAGGGGCATGAGCCATTTTCATTTCAACAGCAAGGAGCGGTCTCCCAATATATAACTTGTTCCGCTAGCAGGAACTAGCAACTAGTTCCTTTATCTAAACCTATGTACAAGGGAGTTTCCTGTTTATTCATCTGCATATCAACTGCTCCTGGTGCCTTCTGGAGAAATTGCCACTAGCTCTGGTTTTGCATGGCAACAGATTCACAATGTCCTTCTATAGTGGTTATTTAAATGAATAATTGAATCTCATTGAAATGGATTATTTCAGGTTTGGTAAGGTAGGAAGTAACAGTATGTTTTAATTCATGTATCTTGACTTTCATTTCAGGATTATTCCACTATAATACTCGCCTCAAAATGTCCTCATATCCTAAAAAATTGTTAGTTACTTTCAGATGACTCTTGCGCCTTTTCTGAAGTTTTATTGATTTTGTTTTTCATTTGCATTTTTCACCTGACTTGGATTACCAACATTTGTTAAGTATCTGTTATATTCCAGTAATGGTGATAGTCATAGATATGTCAACAACAAGACATGATCCTTTTCCATAAAGAGTGTAGTCTAAGCAAGAAATATCCATAACTAGCACTTGTGATAAATGTGGTGAATTGTTCCTATGGGCAAATCCATCAGTCCACCCAGAATATGCAGAGTAATTTATGCTTTGACTTTGTGGAATGCTTAGATTTGGAAACTATAGTGAGCCCGATTGAATGCCAGCATGTGTAAACTGGATGACAGGTTGGTACTGCTCTAGGTAACTGTTATTTTTAAGAGTCACAGAAAGAGAGAGACAGCAGGATGGCCATGAAAATGGTCTCAGTGCAGTTCCTGCATGTTATCTCTTCTCCCAGAATTATGATCTTTTATTTGTGTAGCACTTTAATATTTTTATATTGTTATTATCAATTTTGCATTTGTTCCCACTCCTCAGTAGTCTCAAAGTACTCAGCTCAGCAACTCTAAATTGCTCACACACTAGTAGTGCATTTTTTCTTCTCTACCCAGGTATTCTTCTACCATTGTCTATCATAATGCTACAGATTTCCTAATATTTTAGAGGTTATAGGTCATCTCTCATTGGAGTAACAGTCATCTAGTGTGTGACAGCTCTAACCTGAAGTGGGTCAAGTTCCCCATTTTCTCCTTCCTCATTCTCAGTTGACAGCTTCTTACTTCACTGAGAACAAGCAACTGGGAGAGAACATCTGCATCCTCCCCCTATCAGGTCAGCCAAACTCAAAGCAGATCCACCATTGCTCCTCCCTGAGGCTACTACTTTCATCTGGGATCCAGAGTAACTTTCCTATCTGTTGCCTGAATCGCTTCTTTTGTCTGTTAGTTGTGTCTTTTCCAGATTATTTCCATCAGCTTATAAACATGTGACAGTATTTCATTATTTCTCAAACACGTTAAGAATGCTTCAGTTGAAACCTAGATATCACTGTGATTTTCTCTGTCACTTCATGTAGACACTTGCTCTTAAAGATCTTCCCTGTATATAGCCTATTTAAAATATGAGTTCCAACCAGTTCTCTGTCACACCTTGCTGTGTTTAATTTTCATTACAACAATTCACTAACAAATGTGTATGGTGGAGAGAGGAGAGAGTGAGAATCTGCCATCTGCTAATTCATTCCCCACAACATCTATGTGACCACAATATCTATGTGTGGGTCAGGCTAGACTTAACTTTACATATTCTCCCCAAATCATCAACCACTTTTCCTTAGTGTTCTCTGTGTCAGTGCCTGGCATCTAGACACTTGTTCAGCCCTAAAATATTGCAATCATTTTTTTCTTTCTGTCTGTCCCAGAGTTGAATCCTGTCAATTCTGCTTTTAAATTACATCCACATTCAGACCGCTTCCTAAAACCTTTAGGGGGAGCCACTCCTTGGTAGCTACCAGCAATTTTTGCTTGGACACTAGTACTAACTTCTCATACTTCCAATATGGCAGCTTTAGTGACACTTTTAGAGTAGGCTCAAGTCTGGCCATTGCTTTGCTCATAGTGTTCCATGGCTTCTATTATAATTGATCAAAACTGCCCTTTCTGGTTCACAGTGTATTTTGAATCTTCTCTGTTAAGTTTACCCTCACATTGCCTCACTTGCCCCACTGCTTCCTGGAGCTTACCAAGGTCTTTCTTACTTTTAGGGACTTTGTGTTTGCTTCATATTCCTCCATGGAATGTTCTGTATGGCCACTGCCAATTTTTCTTAGATCTTGACTCAGACGAATTGTTTCTGACCACACTATAATAGAATCCTTTTCATTGCTGTTGAACCTTTGATCCTGTCTTGCTTGTATTTTTTTGATCTCATTAGCTTAATCATAAATAATTTTTCACTAATTTTGCAACTATTCATTTTTTATTATTGATCTCCTCCTTGTTTGTAAAGTCCATGGGTACAAGAACTTACTGTGTCCTATTCATGTTACATGTTAAATGCATGAGTTTAGTTTTTAGAATATAGGAGTGGGGAAGGAATAATTATTCATTAGAGCTTATAGCCCTTTTCTATATATTTTATAAAAGTAATGGTTTTGATTGATTTGATTGTTTACAACAGTACTCCAATGTAGGATTTCATTTCATTTCTTAGATTAAAAAAAAATGAGTCATAATTTCAGTTGATACTAAAAAGAGAACTAGAGATCTGGGATTCCAAACTTGTGTGTGAACCCTAAAGTAAAATTCCACTTAGTTATTTATTCATTGTGAATTATTGAGTAGTTATATGGTCGATAATTTATTGCAAATTATTATTATGCAATGTATGATTTCCACCCAGTGGATGAAAAAAAAACAAGGGTGAAGTGGTGGGTGAATTGTCTGGGAGTACGCTGCTGGAACCTGTTGCTGGTGTTGGAACAAGAGCTTTGAAAATCTCATTTGCTGATTCAACTTCAATGGGCTGCTTTTGCACAACTGCAGGATTTCTATGATGTAGATTTTGTGAATCTCATTTTTTTCTGAGTAGCTTTCTTATTATATCGCTTCTCGGCCTTTTGGCTAAGATCAAGTGAGTGGGTTTCTTATCCTATGGGCCCCTTAAAAATGGCAAAGGGCCATTTGTGCATTCACTACTAAGCTCTTCAAAATCTAGGTCCTGAAAACCTATACTATGGCTTTCTTCATGTACACGTTAACCTTTGGCTGATCATTATGGCGCATGTATAAACTGAATGGAAATAGCAGTTGAGCTGAAATTTTCTATTTTATTTATACTTCCTTTCTAGTAAGCAAATTTACAGCGTTTAATGAATTTATTGCTCAGTTACAAATTGTTTTTTCAAAAAATATATAAACTCATTCATGGAGTCATTTGCAGTTTAATGAAAAGCTTTTAGCTGAAATATTTGTTGTGCAAGAAAAGTGAAAAATTTACTGAAAGCATGTAAAATCATGGGTGAGGAGTACAGTGATGAGTACATTGGACAGCAATCTTTATTTTAAAGAACTATATTTAAGATTGAGAAGCAAAAATAATTTGAATCTTCCAATTACAGGAATCGATTGGCATTTGAAATGTAATTTCACATTTTTCAAAAGTGAATGTGTGAAACCACAGATAAATGTTATGGCCATGCAAAGAGCTATAAACATTTTAAATAAACATGAAAGTGGGGAGAGATATAGCAAAACATATCCCAGGCACAAGGTTAAAATTACTTCTCGGGGTAACATTACACAATGCTCCATATTTTTATTGACTTTTTTGTGATGTTTTTTCTACTACTATTATTTTTCACATAGTCTTGAAAACTTTGCTTTGTACAGTACTTTAAAGGAAAAATACACTTGCTGAAGGTCACTGTTGCACAGCTCATGTAAAGACAGTGCTCTTAGAAGACTGAAATTACCTTATCCTCAAATAATGTGTTTTTGGATATTCAGATTTAGATCTTAAAAATTGCCTATAAAATTACTTCTCCATCTTTTCCTATATAATAGATGCAGTTTATGTAATGGACTGGTCCTTTCAATATCCTTATGAAGTCTTTTCAATAACTCTTCAGTAAGAATTGGGAGCATTAGCATACCGTGGTTCTCTTCAGAATTTTAACAAGGTTTATCCAACCTTAGTCTGGTAAAGCTCATTGAGAATTCCTGCCACTTGCTCATTGTGGCCTCTGTTACGCTTTAGAGAGGAGGAAGATGACTTTGAACATTTAAAAATATGCATGCAATCCAAACCAATATATTATATATAAAAGCATATTTTTACTTCTGTGTGGGACTTATCAACTCTACATACATACTAAATATTTCAGTATAAAATGAATAAATACATTTAACTTTCCATAGAAGCATCCTATCTTTCTAGCAGTTTGTAGAATATGTATTATTCTGTAGCGCAGTTGTCAGTATGGGCCTTAAGGGGCCAACTTGTCTGACATTTGGTTTGAAAATTTTTTTCAAAGACTTATTTATTTTTTATTGCAAAGTCTGATATACAGAGAGGAGGAGACAGAGAGCAAGATCTCCCGTCCGATGATTCACTCCCCAAGTGACCGCAACGGCCGATCCGAAGCCTGGAACCAGGAACTTCTTCCTGGTCTCCCACGCGGGTGCAGGATCCCAAAGCTTTGGGCCGTCCTTGACTGCTTTCCCAGGCCACAAGCAGGGAGCTGGATGGGAAGTGGAGCAGGTGGGTTTAGAACCAGTGCCCGTATGGGATCCTGGGTGTGCAAGGTGAGAACTTTAGCCTTTAGGCCACGCTGCCAGGCCCTGAAATTTTTAATATTCATACTTGAGCATTAACCAGATATCAGGAAGATGCTGTGGAGTATTGAGTTACTGTGCTTGTCTATCAATTTTAATCTTTTCTGTGCACATAGGAACAGTCATTTTCTTTGGGAGCCATTTGTTTGGTCCTATTCCATTTGTAGGTATAAGAAAGTCAAAAGTACTTTCTTACATGCCACATGTATTATAATGAATTTTAATAGGAATCTTGACATGTGGGACATAATTATTTGTGGGAAATTCTGAACATTCAGAGCTGATGTAGATTTTATTCATGCTGTCTTTCTGGTGGCACAGATACCTTTTGGTTGGTGTTACTGTTTTGTAAATTTAACTGTCATTGTTAATCTTTATCTCACATGAAATGAACTTGAGTTTCAATGTCTGAAATATATCCAGTATCTCTTGGTTTTTTAACTTGTATAATGACTTCTAAAGATCAAATTTAATGTCTAGTTTTCATCATCTGTTTCTGTTGTCATGGTTCCCTATAGATTATAAATCATGGAAGCCATATTAGGCTTTCATTCTCTTTATATTTTTCTTTTTTTTAAGATTTATTTATTTTTATTGCAAACTCAGATATACAGAGATGAGGAGAGACAGAGAAATATCTTCCGTCTGATGATTCACTCCCCAAGTGCCCACAACGGCAACCTGAAGCCAGGAGTTTTTTTCAGGTCTCCCACATGGGAGCAGGGTCCCAAGGCTTTGGGCCGTCCTGGACTGCTTTCCCATGCCACAAGCAGGGAGCTGGATGGGAAGTGGAGCTGCCCGGATTAGAACCGGTGCCCATATGGGATCCCGGGGTGTTCAAAAGGAAGACTTTAACCACTAGGCTATGGAACCAGGCCCCTTTATATTTTTCTAGTCCCAATTTTTCCATTTACCATTGCTTTGGAAGAATTGCAGAAACTTACTTGTTTTCAAGGATTTATAACATAGTAACAAAAAGAATGTCCTTTGCCTTATGGTTACTGGGAATCATTTGTTTTCTGCTTAGTACATATTTTCTATCACTAACTCTAATATGTATTAAAATTTGCAATTTTCTATCACTAACTTTGAGAGGTTTTCATGGTAGTAGTTTATCTCATTTTTCACATAATTTGGTATGAAATTTCACTGGAGTAAGGATGAGATATATCAGATCATGATGCTGAAATGGATTTTTTTCATGTGATCTATGGGTATTTTAGTCTGGACATACCTCAGCAATTTCTTGGTTGATACTGAACAGATAATAAGATTGTATCTGCACCGATAACTTGTTTATGATATTCTAGTTGTATTATTTCCCATACCAACCTGTGTACTGTGTATGAGTATTAATATGTTAACTTTTTCCTTGGTGATTTAGAAGTCCTAATATTCAGTAGGCCAGCATGTAGTGGGAGGGAGAAATCAACCATGTGGGTTGAAATTCATTCCCTGATAGTTTGTATCATTAAATTTTTGTGGTGGTAATATTTATCAGACTAAGTTTTCATTGGCTTTTGCTGTTTGCCAGCTCCCTGCACAGTTCCTCCCTTCTTTCGTGCACCTGGGAAGGGTCTTCCTTGGATTTTTCTGCTTCCTTGCATTTTGTGCTTATTGCTTTGTGTTTCTGACTTCTGAAGTTACATGGAAATTTGGGAAAGCAGTGTTTGAAGAAAGACACTCTCCTGAGTTCTATGTCAGCGACTGTTTTATCAAGCATTTTGATGAATTTCAAAGGGTATGCAGATAGTGATAACATTCGTTACTTCTATGATTATCCAGACAATAAAGTTTCCCTTTAGTCTTTTTCCATTTCTAAAATGCAAATTAAAAGATTGCTTTCTTGTATCCTGTCTGTGCTAACCTCTCTACTTTGGTTTTCTCTGTGCTTCTCTAAAAATCCGTTGAGTAGCATTGCTTTGCATTGGGCATTCTTGGCATAAACATTAATTATTGACTAAATTTCAGTCACCTATCAAAGATGTACCCATCCTCCTTTTCATGTCATCCACTGATAGTTACTCCTCATTTAAAAAGTTCTGCTTTCGATTTTTGTATGAGTTTGTTTTTCATTTGTTTCATTGTCATTGAACAACCAGTTTGTAATAAGTCTAAGTTAGCAGTAGTTGTACAATCAGATAAAAATAAGTTAGAATATTGTACACTATCTTTCAATTCAGTGATTTTTGTGTCATTGTAGATAGCACTTTATCCTAGGCATTTGAAGCTTTTGCAGTTCAATAGACCTAGATTCAGTTTCAATTCAACCACTCATCAACTGTGTAACGATGTATGAGTTATTTTTTCTTCATTTGAAAGTGACAGTAACAGCAACAATAATATTTAACTCATGGAACTCTGTTTTTCTTTATCCAGATTGTCCATTCTGTACATGTTTTTCCATACAGTGAGTACCTAAGGCTCTTTTTGATATTTTTTTTTTCTAGATAATTCTGAGAAGTATATTTCACGTTAAAATTTCCATTTTTAAGTTTTGCAAAAAAACCTTATACATTTACATTTTGCTAGAGAGTTAAATATGATAATGAACAGTGCATGTACCTTAAATTTAGGTTATTTTTATTTTGCATTTGTTTTAATTTCATATTCACTTAAGTCACAGAGCATGGATTATTTGGGATGCACTACTGTAATTATTACAGAAATACTGTTTGAGTGGAATGAATCAGTGAAAATAAATCCTTGCCTCAAAGATCTACTCTAAAAATTTCTATTAAAGAAGAACACATCATTTGAAGAGAAAACTCCTCACGCATATATAGGTCTATACTATTGATTTATAGTTAGAGAAGCAATCACCAGTCAGCTTAGAAGTATTAAAATGTGAATTATACGATGGCATCATTTTTCCCAAGAAACTTCTGTGTTTCCTTTTTTTTTTTTCAAAGATCTAGAGCTTGAGATTGAACACAGGTACTATGATGTGGGATGTTGGCACCTTAAGTGGTACATCAAGTGCCTGCCCCTCTTTGTGGTATTTAAGAAAGGCAATCAAGGCTTTCTTTGTTAATGTTCTAGTCTTATTTTTCACTCAGTTGGCAGGAACATAAAAATTTGAGTTTCTAAAAGATTGCTGATGGTGCATGAGGAGACCAACAGAGTCAGATTGTATGTCATTCTGTTGATGGCAGTCATACTGTTAAGGAGTGGTAAGGTGCTTACTTAGAGTTTACTGGTGCAGTAAATTTGCTCAGTGTGGATGGATTTCCTGATTTCTTGTATGAGAGAAGAAAATGTAAAGTTCCTTTCTGTTAGAAGTGTTTATTTCTACTAAACTCTAATGGAGAGGCATTGATGAAATGTTTATATATTCAAAGACAACATTCCGTCTTTACCTTATGCTTGACCAACTGCCACCTTTGACTATTAGGAATTAAGAGGCCTGATGTCTCAATACTGTCTGATATTTGGATATTTGTGTCATGTTCCTCTTCAACCTATATTATCTAGGCCCATTGTTAATGCCTATAGTCCCTTACATGTCATTTTGTGTATAAACTTTTGTGTGAGAGTCATCAGCACAGAGCAAAAGATTACTTCTGTAGATCTATTATTTTATGAGTTAAAAGATACCATTCATCAGCTTTACATAAAACTACACATACAGCGTGGACAGGTGTGTCTGGTAATTAAATATCTTCTAGTTCCTACTATTAAAACAAAATGGAGATATGAGGCAGTAAATGTGTGAAAGATAAGTTTAATTACTTTCCTTGAATATACACAGGGAAGGAATTATCTTCTCTGCCCTTTTCACAGTGTCATAAAGTATGAGTGCTGAAAAGGATCTTGGAGAATATTCAGTTCATCTATCAGGAGGGAATTGAGGGTTAGAAACTCATATCACTGCAAAAAAACATTGCTAAGCAGAACAAATTTTTGCCAAAATTTCTATTATGTAACAATGCAGTGATTCTAGATCATTCTCAGATAGCAAATGTACATTATAATTAGTGACCAGTCGTATCAGTTCTTACTCTGTTAGTGATTGACCACTGAAAACTTGCTTATTTCATCATAAATGACAAAATATACAATGCCTGAATGCATGGAACATTTTTATAAGCTGAAGAATGGAAACTGGACAACACAGAGGACAGTGGGTTAAAAGTGATAATATTGGAAATGAACATCCAGTTGAACATAAAAGGAGCAGAAAAATATCTGGATGTGGATTGTGGACAATCCAGCTCTTTGAAAAACTCCAGATATGCAGGCCGAGGAATTTAGTGAATGTGAGTGTGTCAACATAAATTAGAAAGATGGTTTTGAAAAAAGAATGAAGGTGTCATGCAAGAAGTCCTATCTTGTATAAAACTTCACAGTAAGGGAATTTTGAGAGATAGCTAGTCATCATATTGGAAGCACAGTGCTGAAGCTGGCCCAGACATAGAAGGACTGTGACTATTCACCAGGGTGTAGAACTGATATTCATTTTAAGTGTTAAATTCTATGAAATGAGGAGTCAGATATTGCACAAACTATCCTTCACAGTGTTTGAAAAAGAAAAAAAATTGCTTGAGTTTTCAACATTGGCGTTATTTTAAATTATACATAGTGTTACTATTCATTTTTTTCCTGCACCTTAATAAATTATAATAAGACTTTTTAATGTGTAGACGAAAGTGTCATGGACAAATAATAAATATAATTTTCTCAAAGATTGCCCAAACCAATCACATTGAAAGTCCTGTTGAAACTGAAGGCTGGGGCCCAGTGTGGTAACTGAGCGGCTAAAGTCCTCGCCTTGCATGCGCCAGGATCCCATATAGGCGCTAGTTGTAATCCTGGTAGCCCTGCTTCCCACCCAGCTCCCAGGTTGTGTCCTGGGAAAAGCAGTTGAGGATGGCCCAAAGCTGTGGGACCCTGCACCCACGTGAGAGACCTGGAAGAGGCTCCAGGTTCCTGGCTTCAGATCAGATCAGCTCCTGCCATTGTGGCCATTTGGGGAGTAAATCTTTGAATGGCAGCTCTTCCTTTCTGTCTCTCCTCTTCTCTGTAAATCTGACTTTCCAATAAAAATAAATAAAACTTTAAAAAATATTTGAAAAACCTGAAGGCTGTATATATTTCTAAATGAATGAATATGATTGAATGAAAGTCACAAATATAAGATTTTTAAAAAATTATCTTTTCTAATTTGGTCTCTTATTTATGGTAAGAAAGAAACATTGTAGATAAGATTTTATCTAGAGATGTGCCAGAAAAGTTGAAAATAATTATGAATATATGAAATAAACTTTTGAGTACCTATCATCGTGCTTATTAGTACTTAATAAATTACATCACAGGAGGAGTCCTTGAAAAACTTGATGGAAAATGTGTGTTATGAAGAAGCTATGCATGAATTTCAATTTTTTTTGTCCTAAACTAAATTTCCCTTTGATTTCACTTTTTCACAACTCTTTGAAGTACCCTGTGTGCCAGAATTTGGTCAGTTTTTTCCACCTCTACGGCTGTAACCATGGCCACTTTCTCTCTGAATTGGTGGACTAACCCCCGTAGGTCGCTTTACTCAGTGGCTTCTCATCTTCTCAGGTAAAAGCCGGTGGTTTTGCAGTGACTTCAAGGCTTTTCATGAGCTGGTTCCACAAAAGCAGACCTCATCCTGTACTGTCTCATTGAGTTTCAGATCCAAGGACCTTTTCTGCCAGTATCTTGGCTGTACTAAGGCATTATCTCTCCAGCCCCCTCCTACACACCTAATGGGCTTTTACTGGACTTCCTTCTTTTGCCTTGGAACTTCTCCAGTCGTGTGGCTAGTTTTCCTTTCCTTCTTCAGTTGTCACCCCCGCATGAGGCCTTGACAATTCTATTAAAAACTTCCTCCTCACTCAGTTTAGCTCTTGATCTTCTTACACTGTTGTTTTATTTTACATAGAACTTTCACTTTCCAAGATCATTTACAGACTGATTATGCTTTTGTATATTGGCACTTTCCATGCCATAATGTGAGCCTAATAAGTTCAGTGATCTTTGATTTGCCTGTTGTTTTATCTCAGTTACTTAGAACATTTCCTAGCACATGTTGCTTCCTTAGTATCTGTGAAATGATTACTGAATATTTGAAAGGAACTATTGATGCTGTTTCAGAATTATTTTCCTTGCTGTGCTGTTTAAGCAGACTTGACAGCACTTGTTAGAGAAATCATGCCTTATTTAGTTATCACAAAATTGCCTGAGTATTTTAGTTCTAGGCTTTCCCTCCACAGATATTACATAGCTGTTCTAAAAAGTTAGAAATGCTACAAGAAGTATGTAAGAGAATTCAGTAAAAAGAAATCAAACCCCATATACACACTTCATTAAACATTAATTATTTACATTGATGTAAAACAGATGATAATATGACCACTATTAATTTTAACCAAATGATTTTTTTCCAACTAAAGGATTTCTTTACGTTTGACTTGTTATTTCATGGAATTTAATGTGACTTCCTGGATAGGTTAGTCACAGCATTAGGCACATGTGGTAAGCTTTTTGAGCTGAAGCTAATTGTGAAAAATTTCAGAAACTGTAACTCTGGAAGAGGAACAATTACAGAAATTCTATGAAGACTTTGGAGCACAAACCTAGTAAGCTCTTGCATGTACCTGTCAGGATGTGAGGCATTTTCTAATGAGAGTTACTATTTCTTGAGTTTTGAAAAGTATATGATTACTTAGATTATGCATGAGAAGAATATTTTAAGAGCTTTATTATGTTTAGATGCAAATAGGGTAAATTAAGACACTGTATTATTGAGTGATCCAATTGAATTGTGTGATAATGCCACACACTCTATGGTACACAGCTATAATATAAAGGATTAGTAATTTTCCTCCTATATTGTTCTATTTCCTGGCTTCATAAAAGCAGGGAATCTGGCCCTGTGTGATGGCCCAGTAGCTTAATCCTTACCTTGTGCGCACCAGGATCCCGGCTGCTCCATTTCCCATCCAGCTCCCTGTTTGTGGCCTAGGAAGGCAGTCGAGAATGGCCAAAGCCTTGGGACCCTGTATGCATGTGGGAAACCAGTAGCAGGGAATGGGGGGAATCCTTGCTACTGGCTTTGGATTGGCTGAGCTTTGGCTATTGTGGCCACTTGGGGAGTGAACCAGCAGACAGAAGACTTTTCTCTGTATTTTCTTCTATTTGTAGATCTGCCTTTGCAATAAAAATAGAAAAAAAGATAAAAAACCAAATCACTTATTAGGGTCTTACAAACTATCTTTAGTTGGAAATTAAATACCACCTTAGCTTACCTTTTCTAAAAATGTATACCATGTATTAACATACCATCAAATATTTCTCACACTAGAAGGTGAATTGTGATGAGCAGTCGTTTAGAGTACATTCTGTTTGCCAGGAGTAATGTTAGTCATTGGAGATATTGGTGAACAGGACAGATCTCATCTGCTCACACAGCTCCTAATTACCATGGTACATATGCAAATTATAAAAGAAATTTGGGCTATTACATTGTAAAGAAGTGGTTTATACCCACAAGTAACAATAGTTTATGGAATTTTTTCCCTTGCTGTTTAATATAAATTAGGGAATGATTTGCAAATGAAGAGGGGGAAGATAAAAAATAAAATGTTTAGGGCTGTTCTGAAATGCATCAAGATGTTAGTACTGAAGGAACTGTCTTTTGTTTCATATTTATTTGTTACACTGGAAAGGCAGAAATTTCTGTAAAGTCACCTCCATGCATGAATAGAATGTGATTAGAGGTCATTTATTTATCCATGCATTCATTCAACAGATAAGCTTTGGCCTTTTTCCTGTGAGCTAACATTCTTGCTGGCCTTGATGTTATGTATTGAAAATCTTTTCCCTGATAGAACTTGTGTGAGAGAGGCTCATATCATTAAAAAAATGCTGTGGCTCTACTCTTTTACCAGCTTGTGGATATTCCACAGTATTACGCTGTAGACTTTGATTTGCTTTCTTGTCACCTCCAACAGTAATCTCCCAAGTTGTCACTTACATTCTTGTGAGGTTTTCTGTTATTGCTCCTTTATTGTTGAAACCAGCGTTTTGTCTTGGTCAGTTTATGACTCCAAGCTGGTTCTGAATGAACATCTTATGCTACCTTCTTTGCTAAGGGCTTTATCTGCATTAAAAATGAATTTTTCATTTGTCAAATTCTTTCTTTTGGTTAGGAATGTAAAATTACCTCATATTGAGTTTTTCTCTTGAACTGTAGTGTTCGAGGGGGACAATCCCATAAAATAGCAGTGCTAATTTAGCAATATTAAGTTACTATAAAACATGGTTGTTGTGTGTTTTTATTCATTCAACTGCCATTAACTGAGTGCCTCTTTTAATTTTTGACAGTTCTAAGAAATATCAGGCTCAGTTTAATAATCAAACTTTAATTATTACTCACATGTATATATAATGACAACTAAACAAACTAAAAAATGCCATGCTATAAGAACATAAAACAAGAAATAGAGGAAACCATTTGGGTCAGGTTAGATTTAGATTTAATTGAATGCAAATGTTAAAAGGGAAGGAGAAAGGGGTTTAATAAAATACAGAAGCCCTATAGGAGGTTTGTTGGGCATATATTAGTGCCAGACCATGCAGTGCAGATCATGTTGGCTTAAGAATCTTTTTGGATCATTGTTAGAACAGTAGGAAACCATTGATATGTTTTAAGTCAAGGAACATTGTAATCAATTTGATGGCGTAACCTCAAGATGGAGCACCATGGGAAAGAAATTTGTAGTATGGAAAAATATTCTGCATACTTTTAAAAAAAAAAGATTTATTTTTATGTATCTGAAAGGCAGAGTGTGAGAAAAAGAGATTACTCACTTCCTGGCTCATTTACCAAATGGCTACTACACCCAAGGCTAGACCAGGCCAAAGACAGGAGTTGGTCTCCTGTATGGGTGGGTGGTAGGCATCTGGGTAGTTTGACTATCCTCTACTGCTTTCCCAGGTACATTAACAGAGAGCTAGTTTGGAAGAGGATTCGCCAGGGAATGGAACTGGTGCTCCAGTGTGGGATACCAGTATTGTAGGGAGCAACTTAAACTATAGCCCCACCATTCTGGCCCCAACTTAAAGATATCTAAATAAAATTTGGGTTTCAAATATATCTAAATGAGAGATTATGGTAGCTTGCACTAAGCTAATAGGAATTTGATGCATTTGAGCGGAGAGCATCAACAGGGCTTGGTGATTATAAGCTGAAGACCACCCTTATTTAAGGTGTATCATTTACCTAATTGTGAGGTTTCTTCTAAGATTTCTTTTTCATGTAGCATATTTAATCCAAAATTTATATAATGAAAGATCAGTGATTTTGTTTCTGATCATCCTGTTACACAAAATGGGAAATAGTTTCCAGGAATAGCATGATATTAGCATCATGTTTTGCTCCCTCTCTATTATGGTTAATTACTTAAGGTTTAGAAAACTATAGGGGCTGGCTCAGTGGGATAAGTGGGCTAATCCTCCGCCTGCAAGCATCTGTGTCCCATTTGAACTGGGAAAACAGTGGGAAATTGCTGAAAGCCTTGGGCCCCTGCATCCATGGGGCAGCTGGAAAGAAGGTCCTGGCTCCCAGAACTGCGTCAGCTCAATTCTGGCCATGTGGGGAGTAAACCAGTGGTTGGAAGACCTCTGTCTCTGTGTCTCTCCTTTTCTCTCTGAAAAATCTGCCTTTCAACTAAAAAAACTTGTTTTTTCAAATAAAACTTATAAAAATTAAGTAACTACTTCGCCATGCAATGTTAAGGCATTCCATGAAGGGAAATTTGTGTGAGTTGATCTGATAAATTTTATAGGTTTATTTAATACTCATTGCTTTCCTTACATAATTGGAATATACTGCATATTGATTGGAATCTTCACATGAGCTCTAAGGATTGATTTGGCCATAGTTCACAGACTTCTTTTAACATTTGGCTATTGTTGACTGTCTCTGAACTCCTGGAGTATTCATGCATCCCAGAGACCCTGTCGTCTCCGAGACTCATTCTGGGTCCTAGCTCTGCAGAGAATGGCTCTTGTCCTTGACAGCTTTTTAGAAATGTAGGCTCAGCCTCTCCTAAGAAGTGTAGAAAGGAGTCTGCATTTTAGCATGATCAATGGGTGGTACTGGGATGTTTATTAATGGCTTGAGAAGTACTTTTATAGGTAGTAATCATTGAATTTCCAGAAGGTCTGTGCAATTAAGGACTTATATTCAGGTAAATTAAGCTTAATAATCAACTTCTGGAAATATGTCTGTTAAGTCTTTGTAATTTATAAGGTATTTTGTGTTCGTGCCTTGTTCATCTGAACATGTGTGAATAATCTTTTTTATAGGCATGAGGTGAATATTAGGTAAATTAGTACTGGGATAGGCATATACTACAAGGACTTCAAACAGTTTATTGGAGGTGGAATTAAAAGACAAGGTTATTTAGGTGCTTTCTTTTGGAAATTCATGTATAGATTTTCCATAATTTGTATTTTCCAAGAATTTTTTAATGCCCCACACATACTTTTGGTATAATGTATGCCTTTTCTTCTCTTCAGGCTTGCTCTTGTTTGTCCCAAAAGGTTTTGGTTTGTTTTCTGTATCTACCAAACCTTTTTGTCTTCTCTTGCTCTTGTTCCCAAAGTGTCTTTACTCTACACAGTGAGCCCTGAGTTACATGTAAATACTCTGCAGTTGTATATAAGAAACTTGAGTATACACGAATTTGGTTATCTGAGAGGAGGGAGTTCTTAGAACTACTGTGTTGTGGATAATGAGGAATGAATGTATATAAATTGTTTAATGGTATTTACATAGCCATCAGCATCCAAGAAGCCTATTTAATGACTTTTTTTAAATGAACAATTAAATGTTCATGGGAAATTATCAAGCACCTGGAGGGGCAATTGGGAAGTGGTTGTTAAAAATCAGACGTGACTCCTGCATAGTGTGGTAATCCAGCCATGAAATATTTCTACTTTTACATAGGAAGGAAAGGCAAATACATAGTGTTCTAAACATGTTAAATTTAAAGTGGTATTGTGTTTGCCAATTAATACAGCTTGAGTTAGCCAGATACTGCTTGTGTCCTGCTTTTGAAGATCAGTCACATCCAGTTACCTTTATTTCCCATTCCTCCTGCTTGCAGGACCTCTAGGATGCACCTGTTTGTACTTTTTAAAGCTGCGTCTTTTTGAAAGAGTTGTTGAATATATTCATTATTTTACCACTCTGTTTTACAATTTTCTGATGCTTTGAGACTGAAATATCTAAATATAAGTGGTTAGACTTTCGATGCATTTGAAACTTATTAAATTGAGATGCTGTATTTAAAAATGGTAACTATTATTGCTTTTAAAAATACTGATTCTACTTTTCTTTTGTATAGTACTTCCTGTAACCTTTAATTAATTGATCAGATTCCAATGCTTGATTTCATTGAACAAGCAAATGGCCTCTATAGGCATTTTAAAAATTATTTTTAAATAAATAAGTAACTTACTAAATACATAAATATTTTATTTGTAAGTAAGAGAAGGAGAAGGGTGAGAGTTTCCGTCCACTGGTTCACTCTCTAGGTGGCTGCGATGGCTAGTTTGGGGATGTGCTGAAGCCAAAAGCCAGGAGCTTCATCTGAATCTTCCAGATGGATGGCAGGAACTCGAATGTTTGCGCTATGTTCTGCTGCTTTCCTGGGACCAATAGTGGGAATTGGAAGTAGAGCAGTGAGGAAATGAACTGATACTCCTACAGGGTACCAGCGTCGCAGATGACAGCTTTGCTTGCTATCTACGATGCTGGTCCCTGTAATTAGCCAAAATGTGGTTGAATTAAAAATGATTCTGTCAGCTAATTTTAATACAGAGGTTTTGCTTTTGACCTATTTTCCTGTGTTTTGGAATCATAAGTGTGCCTGCTATCAGAATTTGTTCCACTCTTGATGCTATTTGATGTCTTTGGAATGTATTACACACTTTCTTGGTTATCTGATGATTAAAGTGGAATGTGAGAGTGCCAGCATCAGAAGCTTGTGTTTGACTGTTATTCATGCTGGTGTGCCTGGTGATCAGTAATAACTTTTAGAAACTGTTCATTGCCTTGAGTGGCCATAGCCCTTCCTGTGTCTCCCACAGGATTGTTTTTTCTTTTGCAAATGAAATGTGCTACAGAATTAATTATTTTTAGATTTCATTTTCTTTGTAGTACTGGTCCTCCTTTTGGTTCAGACTTTTAAAGTGTGGCTAAAGTCATGTTTTTCTAAATGTGATTTGACAGCAAATCTCACTTTCTTTTTCTCCCTCTTTTAGGATGATGAAGTCGTTCTGCAGTGCACTGCAACCATCCACAAAGAACAGCAGAAGTTATGCTTGGCAGCAGAAGGGTTTGGCAACAGACTTTGTTTCTTGGAGTCCACTTCCAATTCCAAGGTGGGATACTCAATATTTACTCATTATTTATTAATGCTCTGTTATTTTCTGTGGAACATATCATATAGAAACTTAATAGGGGTAGGAAAAATATTTTCACTCTTACATTAAGAAAAATTGTGATCGAGCCTTTTGGCATTCAGAGATATAGAATACCACTGTTGCAAAAATAGATAAAGCTCTTGTCCAGTGATGTTTGTAGTCTAGTGGAAAAGGAAACAAGTCAATAAGTAGGTTAATTTCTGAACTTGTAAGAAAAGCAGAGCAAACAGTTACGAGGGACAGAATTATCTTCCCTCAATACCATTTGAAAAAAGATATTTCTGAGGCAGTGATATTTCAGCAGATGCAATCAAGTGAGGGAATGTTCAGTGCTAAGTTCTTGAACATTCCGCAAAGAGGATTCAGGTGATACAAGGAGTTGAGTTAGGAATGCTTACACAGTATTTAAAAAGAGCAAGCAAGAAGGCCTCTAAAACTGCCATAACATGAATGAAGTGACTGGAAATGGGAGGTAAGTTGTTAAAGTGACCAGTAACTGTTGTTCTCTTGGTTCTGTAACAGCTGATTTACAATATTAAAAATTGATACCCCTGATTCTATCATAGGTGCTTCATGTAAAAGCCAAGCACTGAAATAAGATTTGGGCATCCATATAAATTGTTTAATTCCCACTAGGGATAATTGACTACTTAGTGACTTGAGGATCTGGTGAAATTGACATTTTATCCATTTTTGTTTTTATGCTCTCATATTTTTCTAATTAATCTGAAAATTTGCATATGAAAAGCCAAGCTTGTTTAAGCATCAGATTAGGAATAAAATTAAAGTTCAGTAGACCAATGTAAGTTGTTTTTCAGTTCTTACAATATGGTCTTTTTCTTTTTGCAACCCACATTGCTAGGGGATCCCTCATGACGTCAGTTTGACCTCTACCTCCTCTGACTTTGTTCATTCTGTCTTGCGTATGCTTCCTGTATTGTTGTGCCTGGTGATATCCTACATGGCTCAGTCAGTCTTCTTATTTTTTTCTAAATGCCCTAGGTTCTCCTTGCTGTGGTTGTTAAGTACTTTGTTTATCTGGGCTTCTGTTATGTGGCTGGATGGGATTAATTCTGGAATAAATATCTGCACTTCCTTCTCATGCTAAATGCATGTGCATATATGTCTCCAGGTACAAATGCCAACCTCTGAATGCCCTGAGGTGTAGAGGTGTCTCATTTATTTTATTTTTCAGTCTCAAAGCACAATATCTTAAACTACTAAAATTTAATGGATTGTTTTAAAAGAAAAAAATAGTCTTAGGCTAATCACATTTGAAAAGATGGATTTTTCAGTTTCCTGTAGTAATAAAGAGTTAATGCTCATGCTCTCCAGTTCTTCTTTAAAATGATAACTTCAGGTGTAGCTGGCATGATATGGGCATATCTGGATTTGACTTTCATTTGTAGAAAATAGGGTATGGTTTTTTTATTCTCAAATCGGTGTCTTCTGTGTTTATCATAAAGATAGGGAGAACAGAACCATTGCTGGCCACAAGTAGTCACACACTTTAAATTTTATATGTGCTTCTGGAAGTGATCCCAGAAGATCTTAAGCTGCAAAACCTTTTAATGAAAAGTGGGATTTGTTTTTTGAAAGGCTGTGTTTCTTATTCCTAAGAAATCTATTCAGGTGATCTCTGTGTCAAAGAGAATAGTTCATAATTTAAGCATAGATTTTGCCAGAAAATAAAAGCATTTGCATCTTGACAGCATGATTTAATCAGCGATTTCTGTTTCATAATTATCAATACTTACTGCATACTCTTAGGTGAATGGGTTTTAATTTTAGTCTCTATGTCTTACAACTGAGAAGTTGAGTTTTTGATTTTTAGGATTTTCAAGCAGATTTGCCTTGTTACAAAAATGTATTTAGGCACAAATGATATTATCAGAGAGGCGTATTCTTTTTAATTATTTGAGTTACCACAGGAAAACAGACAATATGATGATGGTGAAGCTCTAAAACCATAGAAACTGAAGTATCCAAAACAGCAAAACAGAACCAAAAATCCTAGGTGAAAGTTGATTCTACTAAGGGTAGTAAGTGTAGAGGAGAAAGTGGAATATATTGTCTTGTTTCTGAAAACTTGCAACAAGTCAGTAATCCCTGAAGGCATCATGGGCAAATGGGGAGAGATCAACCTCCCCCAGGAGGAAGTACAAGATGCAGGCGAGGATGGGATTTTACCAATGCAACTTTCCTTCTGTGCGCTTTTATAACTAATCAAATGAGGTCTCCATCCCAGACAGAGTCTTCTTTTTTTTTTATTAAAACACCTTTATTTGCTTTAAAAACATAAGACTTCTTGTTGATGATGTAGTCCAGATTGAGCAGGATCAGTAGGGGCAACTAATAGAGATGGAGCAGACAGAAGGAGAGGAAAAAGTGGAACCAGTAAATCTCCTGCAAAGAGAAGCCATACTTCCCAAGAATAGAAAAAATCCAGAGTTGACAAAGGTGTGCTTGCTTTTCTTAGAACCATAACTGCCTGTAGCATTATAATTTTAATATATAAATAATTATTTATAATCATACAATTTATTCATGTGATATAATGTTAGATGTGTATGCAAAAAAAGAGTGGGTAAGGAGCAGAATGACTTCTATAGGTAATAAAATACTACCAAATAAACAGACCCAACAAATTTTACTTTACATTTTTAAATGCACTGAGATTCAGAAAAATAGCAGACTTTTTACTTGAAAAATATATATTAGAAACTCAAATAATATGAGTGCAGAAGAGACTTCCAAAGAGAGCTGAAAGAGGATGAGAGGAAATGAAAAGTTAAAGTAATTTTAGAAATAGTGACTGAGTTAGAAGGAACCTAGAGCAAATCAACCCACAGGGCAATGTCTTCAGAGAAATAGAAGATGGAAGAATGAATTCATTGAAAAATCCAAAGAGGATTAAATAAGAGTTGAAAAATGCGTGGGAGATGTTGAATATTAGAGAAAAGAAGAAAGACAAAATACTTGTATTAGAAAGCCTCAGAAAGAAATTAAATAGAAAGCAACAGAAGGGCACATTTTCCTCTCTTCCTCCATCAGCTCTCTTCTCAAGTTTCTTCTGTACTTATTTTTGAGTTTATAATGTATACTATTCTTGTAGAGAATCTGTTATTTTTATGAAAATTTTAATTCATTTAAAAGCATTAAGTAAAGGTGTTGAGTCTGTTTATCTGGTAGATTTTACCATGTGACTCAGCTATCCCACTTCTGAAAATATATCTAGAGGAAGTGAAAGTGACAGGCAACCCAATATTCATAGCAGCATAATACACCATAGCAAAGACAAGGAAACAGCCCATTGGAAGAACAATGGGTAAAGAAACAGATACATATACTCCGTGGAATACTACTCTGCCATTGAAAAGGATTGTAGCATTTGCAACAAAATGGTCTGCACTAGAGACCTTTAAGCCCAGTGAGATAGGCTGATACAAAAAGGAAAAATATTATATGCTGTCTCTGGTTCAAGGCAAACTCAATGCAAAATATTAAGATAAATAAATATATAGCTAAACATGTTAATGCACATATTCTCACACATGAATTGTGAAATGGAGACTAGCGTACCAGGAAGTGAAGATACATTGCTTATGCATCGCTACCCCTGAATAAAAGCAGGACTATCAATAAAAAAGCTTAAATTGGGCCCAGTGTGGTAGCCTAGAGATTAAAGACCTCACCTTGTATACGCCAGAATCCCATATGGGTGCCAGTTCTAATCCTGGCAGCCCCATTTCCCATCCAGCTTCCTGCTTGTGGTCTGGGAAAGCAGTCAAGGACAGCCCAAAGCCTTGGGACCCTGCACCCATGTGGGAGACCTGGAAGAAGCTCCTGGCTTTGGATTGGCACAGCTCTGGCCATTGCAGTCACTTGGGGAGTGAATCAATGGATGGAAGATCTTATTCTCTGTTTCTCCCCCTCTCTGTAAATCTGGCTTTCCAATAAAAGTAAATCTTTAATAAAAAAACTTAAATATCCTGATAATAGGGTAATAGTCTATCTACCATGTCTATACCTAGAGTGCCGTGATACACTCAGTAGCAGAATGTTGGACTTAATGACTGTTACTGAAGTACTATCTATTGTAATAATAAGGGGGAAAACAGTAGTGGTGGTGGGAAGTGCTAGGGGGTAGAAAGGGGAATCTGTGCGTATGCAACCGAAACACACACACACACACACACACACACACACACTAAAACTATAGTTCAGTTATACTATCCGTAAACTCAATACTGGAAAGTCATCATGCATAGCTAGCCTCCTAGTACAATAAACTTCCTAATCACTTAGGAAGAAACTCTGATTGGGGTAGGAGTGACTAGACAAAACAGCACCTGCCAGTATGTGTGTGGGCTGGATAATAGGGCAGGTTGGGTTGCACTAGGCTTCAGTGCCCACTGACATGTGCAAGGGCTGAATGGGATGTGGGATAGCCTGAACAAATGTGAGGTACATACTGGCAAACATGGGAACCAGGGTAGAGGCAGGCCTGGTGGGGGTAATGGGGAGTCGTCCCAACTAGGCTGCAGCTCCTACTGGTTTACGTGAGGATTGAGTATGTACTGTTGGTTCATTTGAAGATAGGGCTGGAAACAGTACTGACCCAGCAATTGCAACCACTCTGACTGGGGTGACAGACTGTGCCGGACCCTGTACTGGCAAGCACACACAAAAATCAGGTTTGGGATTACCTCAAGTGATGTTTCTTTGAGATCCCTCCAGCTGAACTGCTGATCTCAGAACCCCAATCATGAAGAGACTATGTCAGCCAGTGGATTCTGAATAGATTTCATCATGCTTGGAGTGGCCAGATTGACAGCAATTCAGAACTGTTGAACTATCAAAACTGCTTGAGCAGGACCCTCAGAGCATGCCCCACGCCGGGGACCTGGGATGGGTGGGATGCTGGGTGGGGTTTTTCCCTTTATCTCTTCCCTTACCCTGGATACAGAAAAAAATATTAATGTGGAAACAATGGTCTCACCAACTATCCTGTAGCCCTTGACCCTTTGTGCCCTAATCAACTATGTAAAGATTGCCAAAATAAAAGAATTAAAAAAAATGTTGAGGGGAAAAATTCTTCAGATCTTGGCAAAGAGACTAAATCACTTTTAAGACAAAGTAAATAAAATTGTTGTAAGACATTACATGAACAATGCTTCCTGCAAGTAAGAGAGTGTGTGTGTGTGTGTGTGTGTGTGTGTGTAACCAAGCTCAGGGGAAGAAAATGGGAGTCACAGAATATGAATCCAGCCAAACTTACTTTTCAATGTAAAGATCCCTAAGAGTGTAGAAAAATGTAGAAAATGGAGAGCTGAGTTTTGTGAACATTTCCCTTGGGAATGTGCTGCAGACAGAGCACAGTAGATGCTGGGCAGGGCATGGTGAGCTTTCCGTGCAGATGCACTAGAGGAACTGAGACTCAGCACTGATTGCCATGGAGCTACTGGTGTGGAAGGTCTCTAGTCTCTGAAAAGGTGTCCTTAATGTGGCAGCAAATAAGTGGGAGAAGATGGTGAATGTATACAAACTATATTCAACTTTCTAATTGTCTTATAGATATTGTCTTTAAGTGGTTAATACAGCAAGCTGGGAAAGAAGGGGCAAGCAATACATTTAAATCATTTTCAATATAGATCTTCAAGACAGTTAATAAAGAATAAACAAAGGAGGAACTTAGGGGGCTAGCATTTTAGCTTGTGAAGTCAGCAACCCATATTGAGGACCATATCTCTGCTGTTCCTTGCCTGGGTGTTTCACTTCTGATCCAGTTCATTTGCTAATGGCCTGAGGAAGCTGTGAAAGATTGCTCAAATGCTTGGGAACCCTTATCACCCATGTGAGACATGAAGAAGAAATTCTTGGCTACTGGCTTCGAGGTGGTTCCACCCTGGCTATTGTAGCCACGTAGGGAGAGAAGCAGCAGATGGAAGATCCCCTCTCTCTCCCTCCCTCTCTCCCTGTGCTTCTGACTTTCAAATAAATCTTCTGCTTCTTTTTTTTAAGTACATAAGGATATAATTTACGTACGTGAGTATAAGAGTAACCCAGACTTCTTAAAGAAGACATCTATATCTGTCATATAAACACATACATATTTACCGATGAGGAATCTTCAAAAGTTCATGGAAAGTGTTTATTGTCATTTATGCCCTTGTCCAGCCTGTTTGAAATTCCCTTGTTATATGTCTGTCTTTCTGTTTGTTTTTCTTTCTTTCTGTCTTGATTTCAGATCTTGACTGCAGTTACTACAAATGCACATTCTGGCAAGTAACAGTGTTGGATTACTGCCACTCACTTTGGAGACCTAGGTTGTTTCCTGAGCTCCAAGCTCTTGTCTGCATTTGGGGAGTGAACCAGTGGAATGGACGCTGTCAGCTTTTTAAAGAATGAATGCATAAACTAAATGAATAAATGAACAAATAAATAAAATTTGTTCTTTTAAAAAATTAAAGGAATTGGCCAAACCACCGATTAATCTAATTAGCTCTAAAGACAGAAAACATAAATCATCAAATATTTTTGTGTAAATTTAAGTGGGATAATAATTATAAAATAGGAAATTTAGGCATAGTAGTTTTTTTACCTTACATATGCAGTAAACTTAAAAATCTTCACAATATATCATTTCTTAATAGATTTATGGGAAAGACACTTACAGAGAGAAGCAGAAACAGAGATATAGAGTGGCTGCAAAGGCTAGAGCTGAGCTGATTTCAATTGGCACCATATGGGATGCCAGCATTTAGTCAGAAGATTGGCCAGTTGAGTCATTGTACCGGCCCATAAATCCTTTTCTTGAAAAAGCAAACTTAGTATCTAAAAAGTCCAAACAGGCAATTAACTTGAGATAAATGAAGTAGTGAAGATATCACAATAATACATGTACTATGGTCAGTAGCTTGCTTATAAGTTTACTTATTTGAAAGTCAAAAGTTCAGAGAGGGAAAAGAGAGGAAGGAAACTAGAGAGATACAGATCTTTCATCTGCTGTTTCACTTCCCAGAGGCCATAGTGGTCAGCGCAGGCCAGCCTGAAGCCAGGATCCAGGAGCTTCATTTGGGTTCCTCAAATGGGTAACAAGGGCCGAAACAGGACATCTTCTGCTTTTCCCAGGCCACTAGTAGGGAGCTGATTTGGAAGTATAGCAGCTGAAACACAAACTGGCACTCATATAGGATGCTATGCCAAAGTGTTGATCTAAGATAATTACTTCTTAACTGTGTTATTTAAATTATTCAGAAGCATGACGAAGCAAATTTTTTAAATGAATTTTTAAATTAACTAACATGAGCCACACTATTTAGGAAACACTTGTACAGTAGAAAATTTAGTTTGTTACTAAAATCTAAAGTAAAATATTTTTTGAAAGAAACCAAAGTCTCATTAAAGCTTCATTGAAACCAGTGAGGTTTATTCCAAAAATCCAAAAGCAGTCCAGTGCCATGTATCTATTAATGTAATTCTTCATATTTGCAGAAAAAATATAAAAAATTCTCTGGATATTTCAATGCATAAGTAAAAGACACTTTAAAATGTAAATTAGAAATTGATGTCTCCTGAACATCATTTTATAACCACTTGTATTTGTGTGCATGTGCGTATTCATACACACACACACACACACACACACACACTCTCTCTCTCTCTCTCTCTCTCTCTCTCTCTCTCTCTCTCTCTCTGTGAAAATCAGTCCTAATTGAAAGGGAATAATAGCAGGTACACTGTCCTGGCCATTCCACTGCTGATTCAGCTCCTAGCTTATGGCCTGCAAAGTAGCAGAGGATGGTTTCACTCCTTGGCTCCTGGTTCAGATCAGCTCAGTGCCAGCTGGTGCCCATTTGGGGACTAAACCCGTGGATGGAAAATCTTTCTGTTCCTGCCTCTCCGTAATTCTGCCTTTCAAATAAAGTAAGTTTTTTTTAAAAAGGTTTTTTTTTCTGTCCAACACTTTACTTCGATGATTCTGTTGCTAATACTTGTCTGTGTTCACAGTATATATAATACGACATTGCTGATTTTCATCCATCTCCAGGAAGTTGAGTCTTGAATGTAGAACAATATGAAAACCTCTTTCCTTTTCTTCCAGTTTCTGTGTCATTATTTTAATTGAAAGTATTTCTTCCAATAGTGGAAAATGATAGAGTAATATTTTTTCGGTGACTTCTCATTTCAGAATATTATCTGCCACCATGAATAATGCATTAGGATATTAATGATGCATAATAGTTGTGATATTCCAGATGAATTGCTCTTATTCAAGTGAGAAATTTTGAATAATAAACCTGTCAGTATAAGATAAATGCTAGATGCTGTAAGTACAATTCACTTAATACAAAGTTTATGAAATATCTTAAACAATAGATACTCTCCCTTAACACCTTCCCTTAAAATTAATTGCAGTAACGAAGTATAATGATATGAAAACAAGTGCGGTGATGTTGTTTTGCTGATGTTTATTCCCTGAATTTACAGACTTTGCAAAACTTTGTGCAGAAGGGAAGCAAGGAAAGACCAAGGTAGTTGGGAAAGACTAGAAATGATTAGAAACCATGTTTATTTGTCAAAATCTGTGTTCTAGCAAGATACAAAGAG
Organism: Ochotona princeps; assembly: GCF_030435755.1. NCBI lineage: Eukaryota > Metazoa > Chordata > Mammalia > Lagomorpha > Ochotonidae > Ochotona > Ochotona princeps. Next base: position 45,326,768 of record NC_080841.1, read on the forward strand.
AAGAAAAGAGAGAAATATATGGAAAGGCATAAATGCTTGCACCTGCACACATTCACAAACACAGATTGAAAGAGAGAGCGCTCCTATCCACTGATTCACTACCTAATTGTTTCCAGTGTCTGGTGGCTGGGTGGAACCAGGGGTTGTAGGGAGCAATGTGGTCCCCAGTGTGAGGGGGAGGATTTCTTAGTATTTGGGCTGTCACCTCTGCCTCATGAGCTCTGCACTGGTGGGATGCTGGAATAAGGAGCCAGAGCCAGGAATCAAAACCCAGCACTCCAAGGTGGGACCCAGGCATCTTAACTCATAGGTTGTGACCTTCCTGTGCCAGTGTTTTAAACGTAAACAGAAGTAGATAGTAGGCATGGCAGAGATACCACAGTGAATAGCGAATGTGTAGTGTGTATAGAACAGATAAGTGTATTCTTGTGAGAAAGCATGTTTCTGTTTGTCAGGTTATTTTAAAATACAGTTTTAATTTTCATGCAGTTAATTCTTCTTAGCATTAAAATATTCAATATTGTTGCTACCCTGTTGGGAAAGGGTGGTGATACAAATGGACAAATGTGATATAATTACTGCTCTGAACATAGGGAGCAAGTTATGGAATATTTGATTAATACAAAATGAATACATTGCTTTATGAGCTAAAGATTCATTTTAGTAGTGTTTAAAAGATCTTAGAGAGTCTTTGTTGTGGCCAAAGATAAACTCCTTATTTCCATTATGTTTCTTTTGAGAAAATTAAATGAAAAAATTCCAGAAAGCAGTTAAGTCTGAGGCTTAAAATCTGATCTGTAATCTGAAGGAGAACTCTCTGAGTTACGGGGCTAATGGAAACATTTGGACAGAATCCTACCTGGAGTTTTCCTCTTGAACATACAGGTTCACCTCAAATACTGTTAGAAGATTGGCAGACACTTTGTCCACTTATCCTGACTATCTCAGGGAAGGAATGTGCGCTAACCACGGAGGGGAATTGGCATCTTTAGTCTATGATATATCCCGTTAGATGTTTTGGTTGTGAGTAAACAGGAAGTTAGTGATGATGTTTTCTGTCTGGAAAACCCTCTCACGCTCTTCACCTAAAGGAAGCCTAGTAGTAGTAGTTTAGGAAGTTGTCCTTTTCCCACCCCTTCCTTTCTTTTCTTGGATTTGTAGCTCTTCCCTCACTTCTTCCCACCCTTTCCTTCCTTTTCTTGGATTTGTAACACACTATCCTCTTTGAAAATATAACTCACTCTCTTTCCCTCCCACTTCCTCTCTCTTGCTCCCTCTTGCTTTCCCTTCTTCCTTTTTCTGTCTTGCTTTTTGTCTCTTTTGTCCTTCCTTTCCCTACCATTTTTCAATGTAAATGAATTCCTTCTTCTCATATGCTACTTGCTCTAAGTTATATTTCCTTTGTGTTTTATTTTTGTTTTTCTCTAATTGTAACCACTGATGGACAGAGGCAGCCGCTCATTAATCTGGTAGGTGAGGTACAGAACACATTTTTCTACGAAAGTAGATGCTCAATAAATGCTTGTTTAACTGTTTTTCCTTTTTTGGCTAATGGCTTAATACTGATATTTCTAGTTTTGTGGTTTACCAGTTCCTTTGGCTTTTTTTCTTTAAAGATTTTTCTTCTTTTTATTGGAAAGTCAGATATGCAAAGAGGAGGAGAAAGAGAGAGGAAAATCTTCCATTTGTTGATTTATTCCCCAGGTGGCCGCAATGGCCAGAGCTGCACCAATCTGAAGCTAGGAGCCAGGAGCCTCTTCTGGTTCTCCCACATGGTGCAGGGTCCCAAGAGTTTGTGCTATCCTTGACTGCTTTCCCAGGCCACATGCAGGGAGCTGGATGGGAAGCGAGGCTGCCGGGATTAGAACCGGTGCCCATATGGGATCCCAGCATGTGCAGGGTGAGGACTTCGGCTTCTAGGCTGCTGCACTTTGGCCGTTTAATATCCTGATGTGCTTATATGAAGACTGCATGGACTTTGTTATTATACTTGAAGAAATTAATTTAATGTTGTAAATTATGTTAGTGTAAATATTCATTTTGTAACTATAGTGCTGATTAATGATATATAGATGATTATGGATTCATCTCGTTCATTAGCAAGAATGTTTACCTTCCTAATTTATCTGAAAGTAAAGCTGCGATGATATGCTTATTCCTGATTCAGAAGTTCTAATGCTTGGCAGCAATTATTAAAATGTTTAAGTAATTGTTGACAAAGCTGATGCAAAATAAAATGTTAATTTTTTTGCTATCATAAATTCCTAGTACCGTGACATAAAAATATTTTACGTGCACACATTGTTTTCAATTAAATGATCAATA